>NW_026067927.1:30135179-30371239 GCF_014885135.2 Alexandromys fortis | reverse complement strand
GAGAGGAGAGGAGAGGAGAGGAGAGGAGAGGAGAGGAGAGGAGAGGAGAGGAGAGGAGAGGAGAGGAGAGGAGAGGAGAGGAGAGGAGAGGAGAGGATTTGCAAAGAACAGTATAGAAATTAAGAAAACAAACCACCATAACGCAACATTCAGCCATGACAAAGGAACGATGTGCATGAGTTCAGGTCAGAAGTCTGAGCAAAGTGCAGAGTTATCATGGAAGGAAAACTGAACCCCCACTTGGTGGCATGGGTACTTTAACAAAAAATGTTTGAAAGATGAGGCTCTGATGAAAGGAATGTTTAAACAGAGATCAAGACTGGAGCTACAGCTTAGTGGTAGGGCAATTGCTTGGCATTTGTGAGGTCCTAGGTTTAACCTTCAGCACTAAACAAATCAAAAGGTCAAGGAGATGAGTTATTGAAGACAGAAAAAAAGATTATTCAGAATAATTCCAGTTGTTTAGGATTGCTAGTTACCTGAAAAGCAGAAGGAATGGAAGATGATGACGATGATGATGATGAACAATCTAATATAGTTGTACCTAAGTCAATGTGAAGAATCACCCAGAGCAAATCTTGAAAACCAGGGCTTCTCAACGTGGAACCAACTGTGCTTAATGAGTTCACTGGACATTGATTTCTGAGTTTGAGGCAGGAGTCCTTGCCTCTTAGTGTGTGAAATCACAAGGTAGAACAGCCTTCAAGACTGCAGAGAAGGTAGGATTGGGTATCTAATAGTAGATGCCAGGTACCATACTGCACATATTTCGTTTCCTGTAATCAGAATAGAGATGAGGTAAGTCAGGTGATATTGTTTGCCTGCTTATTGAATATCATTCGTCACCTGAAAACACACAATGACAAACAATTTTCTTCTCCCAGAAGCAGATTGCTAAATCCGCCGTCCCTTTTTGAGGTCAGAGCATCGAGTGAGTAATCCCGCTGCCCAGCAGTGATGCTCTATGCATTTTGTGGAATTCTCTGAAATGAGAGCTCCAGGGGTACATAACTCAGCGCTCTCCTTCCAGCACGTGCGTGGCTCGCTCTGCCTCTTATTATGCTCTTTGGACCCGTAGTCATGCAAATGACACAAGTGAACAGCTGCACTCAGCGAACCAGATGGCCACATGTGGGAAGAGATGGGTTGGGGACCGTAGAACTAATAGCCTATAAAGTAGGCTAATGCTACCAAATTTCTACATTTTGCTATTAATACCAAGTGAAAGGTTAATCATTTCCATCCGTGTTCACTTAACAGTCAGAATTAACCTCAGAGGCACAGTAATAAATTTTTTTTCTTTCTTTTTTTTTCTTTATTTCTTTATTTATTTATTAAATATTTCAGTCTCTTCCCCTCCTCCGCCTCCCCTTTCCCTCCCCCTCCCCCTATCCATTCCCCCTCCCTCGTCAGCCCAAAGAGCAATCAGGGCTCTCCGTCCCGTGGGAAGTCCGAGGAAAACCCTCCTCCGTCCAGGTCTCGTAAGGTGAGCATCCAAACTGCCTAGGCTCCCACAAAGCCACTACATGCAGTAGGATCAAAGACCCATTGCCATTGTTCTTGATGTCTCAGTAGTCCTCATTGTCCGCTATGTTCAGTCAGACCGGTTTTAACCCAGGCTTTTTCAGACCCAGGTCAGCTGGCCTTGGTGAGTTCCCGATAGAGCATCTCCATTGTCTCAGTGTGTGGGTGCACCCCTCGCGGTCCTGAGTTCCTTGCTCATGTTCGCTCTCCTTCTGCTCCTGATTTGGACCTTGAGATTTCAGTTCGGTGCTCCAATGTGGGTCTCTGTCTCTGTCTCCTTTCATCGCCTGATGAAGGTTAATATTCAGGAGGATGCCTATATGTTTTTCTTTGGGTTCTCCTTCTTATTTAGCTTCTCTAAGAACCCTAATTGTAGGCTCAATGTCCTTTATTTATGGCTAGAAACCAAATATGAGTGAGAACATCCCATGTTCCTCTTTTTGGGTCTGGCTTACCTCACTCAGGATAGTGTTTTCTATTTCCATCCATTTGCCACAGTAATAAATTTTTAACAAAATTCTAGGAGTACTTAGTCTAAACAGAGGAAGGGAGCCACTAACTGTGTGCTGGGGAGCAGGCTGGGGATGAAGAAGAGACTCACGGGAAGCTCTCCTTACTTTGGATATCCGGGCACATTTAGAGTAGTTAGCAGGAGAACAGGGAAGGAAGCTAGTCCATCTTTTCTTTCTCCACATTGAATGCCTATGAAGTACAAAACGGAAGAAAGCCTTTAGCTCTTAGATGCTATTCACCTAGGAAGCCCAAGAATGAATGAAGTTATACATACTTTTCTATGGGCACAAGTATTTTTTGCTTAATGTGGGTCGCATTCAAAGCCACTGTGGGGTGGGAGGGTAGCTGACCAGTAGAGTACTTGTCTAGAATGTGGAGAGGGCTGGGTCCCATCCCCAGCACTAAGAGGACAAGTGCTGCCGTGGTTGGTTCACATAGAAATGCTTCTACTCTCTCTGTTTCACACTCGTGGTTACTCCTCTCTTTTTAAAGACCTTCTCTGCCAGCATATGTGGATGAGATCTCCACAGGTCAAAGCACCGTTCGTCATATTTCACCCTCTGTCTGAGAGGAAAGTAGTCCTCAGTAGAGCTGCCCAGTTGTTTATTTATTTTTCTGAAGAACTGTAAAGTTTATGAATGGCAGTAAAAATTCTGGATGATGGTATTTCATCTATATCTTCCTTAATATAAAGGGCATGATTGCACATGTTGCCTGGTTCTGAACGCAGCACTAACAGCTAGGGCTGTTGTGTAGCAATTTTGTATGAGTTAAGGGCTTCAACTTTGGAGGGAGGCAGGCAGGGAGGGGTGGGAAGGGTTGATAATGCTTTAGGCAGGGTACTCTGAGTGGAGGTGAAGCAGTCCCTGCTGCAGAGAAGCTCTTTAAACTTCAACAACTCAAGGCTTCAGGGAGTCCTGAAACTGACCAAAGATCTCTAGGCTCCTCCCTCCACAAGGCTATGTAAGCAATAAGAGTCACTGGGAAGGTGTTTTCAGACCAGCTGGGTTCCCAGGAAGAGGTCAATCAGTAACAGCCAAGGTGCTTAAAAGAAGAAACCAGTTTAGCTGCTTGTAAAAGACATTCCTTGCCTGTCAAGCTGCCTGGAGGCTGAGCGGGGCACTCCAGGTTCCCAGCTTGGCAAGCTGTCACGCATGCTAGGGTGGGCTCTGGTGATACAGCTGTCTTGGAGTCATTTCTGCACCTGTAACGGCCTCTCACCCATACTCTTGTAAGTAACCACAATAAAATTCAGTGGTTCACCAAGCTGGAATTTGTTGGTGCCCTCACTTTGGTATGTCATTGGTGCCTCATCTGGGGTCAGTATGCTTTTTTTTAATTCATGACTCCCCAGAAATGACGAAACAGACCAGAGACCGGGTACTTTAAAGGTAGTGAGATAAAATAAAAAGAATGCTGTCGGGAATATACCCAAGAGAGGCCTTATCATGCAACAAAAATATATGCTCTACTATGTTCATAGCAGCATTATTTGTAATAGCCAGAACCTGGAAACAACCTAGATGCCCCTCAATTGAAGAATGGATGAAGAAAGTATGGAATATATACATATTAGAGTACTACTCAGCAGTAAAAAACAAGGACTTCTTGAAGTTTGCAGGCAAATGGATGGAAATAGAAAACACTATCCTGAGTGAGGTAAGCCAGACCCAAAAAGAGGAACATGGGATGTTCTCACTCATATTTGGTTTCTAGCCATAAATAAAGGACATTGAGCCTACAATTCGGGTTCTTAGAGAAGCTAAAGAAGAAGGAGAACCCAAAGAAAAACATATAGGCATCCTCCTGAATATTAACCTTCATCAGGCGATGAAAGGAGACAGAGACAGAGACCCACATTGGAGCACCGGACTGAAATCTCAAGGTCCAAATCAGGAGCAGAAGGAGAGCGAACATGAGCAAGGAACTCAGGACCGCGAGGGGTGCACCCACACACTGAGACAATGGAGATGCTCTATCGGGAACTCACCAAGGCCAGCTGACCTGGGTCTGAAAAAGCCTGGGTTAAAACCGGTCTCACTGAACATAGCGGACAATGAGGACTACTGAGACATCAAGAACAGTGGCAATGGGTCTTTGATCCTACTGCATGTAGTGGCTTTGTGGGAGCCTAGGCAGTTTGGATGCTCACCTTACGAGACCTGGACGGAGGAGGGTTTTCCTCGGACTTCCCACGGGACGGAGAGCCCTGATTGCTCTTTGGGCTGACGAGGGAGGGGGAATGGATTGGGGGAGGGGGAGGGAAAGGGGAGGCGGAGGAGGGGAAGAGACTGAAATATTTAATAAATAAATAAATAAATAAATAAATAAATAAATAAATAAAAAAAAAAGAATGCTGTCCTCCACTGCATGTTAGTGCTTCCAAGAAACAATGAGACACAGAGCATGAAGAAGCTACCTTACAGTTCTGTAACAGAACAAACATATGGATGATTATTGGAAATAAAAAGGCTTTTTATTCAATAAAATTCACTGAATGTTAAAGAACTATATTTTTAAGTGATAAAAACAGAATCAAGTCCTTAGGCTTGACAATATTGAATAAGAATTTAGCTTATATATTTGTATTATTATAACGGTAAAGCATGCTTATTTGAAAGTAATTTGGAGCAAAGCCAAGAGTATAAGGAATTAAATGGAAATCATGCTTAGTTCTGGAGATAATTAGGGTAAACATTTGTACTACTTTTTCAGGGTCAGTTCTTTATACATTGCACACACATACACATATATAATGCGTTATATGTATATTGGGTATACTAAAGATAAGTACTAGAAACAGCTAATGTTCCTTTTAAAATGTAATGGTGCATATTATTCTTTCCCTATATGAGAGTTCTTTAGTCATTAAGTGTGCCAGCAATTATACCAAGCCTATGTTTTTACTTATTTCCTAGTGGAAACTCATATAGAAATGATGACATTGTATGTCAGTAGTCGAGCACATGTTTATCGTGTACCAGACACTGGGTTCCCCGACAAAACAAAACAGGAATCCAGAAAGTCATGTACAAAGCCACATTGTGCTGTTACTGATAATGATGAGACAAACTGCTTCCTGTTATAGGCTCCGTGCAATTCCTTTGCACAAGGATGAGAAGAACAAGGGCTAGCAGGTGATCAATAAGAGCCAAAGCTCAGCAGACAAACTTCTACATATCCTTTGTTTGGGAGAGCTTGGATCTTAGAATTTTCATTTGTTAAGACAGAAAAACAGAACACAAAAAAAAATACTCCACTTTCTGTCTGTCTTTCTTCCTCTCCTTTCCAGGAACAAGTTGTATAACATTCTGCTTTGCACTTGCTGGGCTCAGAGTGCCTTCTAGGCATCCACAGAAAAAGTTGACAGAGTTTGGAAATTAAGTCCAGACTGGAGACACTGGTTTGGGACTCACTGGTCCACAGTTGGGAGTTCCCACCATGGATGGGACTAAAACTGCCTGGGAGAAATGACTGAGAATTATTAAGAACACAAGAGTCATAAGTATGAAATATTAACACTTTATAAAGAGATATAAATAAAAAATGCAAGTGGGGGCAGGACACATATCAGCAAAACTTTTGAGAATGTAATCAAAGGTTTGAAAAGGGCACATGTAGAAAATAGAGTTTATTACTAGGAAGAGGAATATGAACCTTCTCTGGGCTACCTACTCATTTAAAACCTCCTTTCCATCGTCCTTACTTCATTTTGCCCACTCTTTTTGTGTTTGGGATGATGTGTCCTTGTGCCACATCCACAAGGTCAGGCATGACCAGCATTATTCTAATGTCTCTACTCACTCACACACCCCCAGAGCACAAATAGCTCCAACTTAACCCTCAGTGCACTGACATCTCTTTCTTCCTTTCCATTATCCCTTGCCATTCCATAGGCCAACACTCTCTGGTGAACCTGAAAGAAAACTCTGACCCGGCAGACTGGGAATGCTTTCAAGGAACAGTTATGAGCTCTTGCACTTAGGAAAAAAATGAGAATGTTAGACAACAGGAGAGCATGGTACAGCCTCTTCTCAGGACATTTTTTAACAAGCAAATAGTAGCAATTGTCTTAATGGAAAAACAGTAAACCCAGCCACAGTTTCCCAGTAGAAGATGTAAATGAATTCACATTAAAAATGCTCAACTCTCTTGAGGTGTCCATTTTAAGAACCTATTCAGTGTTGTAAGAGACCGCTTCTTTGTTTCTGGCTGCTCAGCCTCGAAATAATCACACAGAAACAATATTATTTGCAATATTGTTTGGTTAATAGCTTAAGCGTATTTTTAGCTAACTCATATCTTAAATTAACCCATCTCCATTAATCTGTGTATCATCACGAGGCTGTGGTTTACTGGGTAAAGTTCTGGCATCTGTCTCTGGTGGGGCTACATGGCTTCTCCTGACTCTGCCTTCTTTCTCCCGGCATTCAGTTTAGTTTTCCCCGCCTACCTCTATTCTGCCCTATGCAGGCCTAAGACAGTTTATTAACCAATGGTATTCACAGCATACAGAAGGGAATCCCACATCGGTGACCTGAAATTGGCATTTATATGATGAATCCATGACATTCACAAGTCTCTTAGCTAAAAGAGATGGACCCTATGGAAGACAAAGCATTTTGGTGAAATGGTTGTTGTCTTGCTTTATTTCTCTTCCCAGCTATACTGAGTTAAGGATTCATGTGCAAGTGTTTCCCCTAAGTGTGATGTGAGTCAGCAGAGAAAAGGGCGTTCAGCTGAGAGAGAAGACAGCCAAAGAAGCATGCATTTTGTCAGTTGACCCACTGAGCGACTGGAACTCATTTCTGCTAGAGAACCCAAGGAATTCAGCTTCGAGCATTTGGCTCAGTTACCCCAACCTCTCCTTAGCCCTCAGGGTAGAGATGGAATCTTTACATCGACTGCTATGAATCCTTGGGTGCCAGTGCCCTGCAGGAGAAAGCACAGAAAGTAGATAGAAGGCTGCATAGGTTTCAAAGAAAGATAAGCCCTGCTCTGCCTATTCTAACGCCCTTCTACCCTTTGATGCTCTGAGAAATTTAGCCTTCTCTCTCCATGGTCTAAAGTTCTGTAGAAATGTAAGTACCTTCTGTTTCTGGAAAGAGTTTCCTTTAACAGTTATTATTTGGGGGTTCTAGCTTAATAATATCCAAAGTGTTGCTATTTGTTTTACTTATGAAACCCTCCTGGAAATAGACCTGTTCCAGATGGCCTGGTTTTGTCTCGTGCTGTAGTACAATTGGAAGATAGGGCTCCACAATGTGCAGATGGCTAAATAAGACCTGACATGAAAGAACATTGTTCTTACTCTGGTGTTCTTTGCCTCATCCTTACCCGTGACCTTCATCAACACAGGTTGGCTTTATTCCAGGGGAAAAAGATTACCCTCCAGATCCCAAAGGGCCGCTGTGCAGTCACATAGCACGTCTGTTGTAGTACCAAAACATTGTCTCCTCTGCAGAGTCATTCGAGGATGCAGGCTGCTAAGGGCTCAGCCAGCTTATGGCTGTGCCTTAGAGAACAGCAACTGCTTTTGCCAGTGAAGTAAGAAGCGAGCTCGTGGAAGAGCTCACAAAGGTTTTCAGTGTTTCCACCCAGAAGTGGCAAGTATTCCAGGCAGAACTGTTCACACTGTGATACCTTACCGCAAGGGGCTGATGACTGTGCAGAAACAATGAGAACACACAGTCATCATTGTTTTAGCCCCTTATTACAAAGAGAAGAAATAGGGATCTTCCCTTTGTGTGCTCCCCTCAGGCATTGCTTGCAGTTTCGGTTCCCAAAGGTGAGACTATCCCACCCTCCCTTATACAAGCTAGAAAAAGGGGTTCTTTCACTCTTTCTCATATTGACATACCTTAAACAGTTTTGTGTGGACATTGAAGAAGTGGCTTAGCAATTAAGAACATTTATTACTCTTGCAGAGGACCCAGGTTTCATTCTCAGCATCTACATGGTGGCTCACAACCATCTGTAACTCCAGTTCCAGGGAATGTGACCTCTCTTCTGACCTCCGACGTGTGTACAGTACTCATACGTACATTCAGGTATACACATGTGCACACAAAATAAATGCGTTTGAAATATTTCCCTCGACAAAAGCATTCTACTGGGGCAGCAAAAGAGTAGAAAGTTCCAACTGTGGTCTAGCATTTTCATCGTCAAGGCAAGATGACCGGAGTCCCAGTGACATGGCTTTTTAGGTCACGGAGCTGATTAATAAAGACCCTTCTCCAGAACCATGCAGGGACACCATCTGCTCTGACATTGTGACTCTAAAAATTCCTTCTTATTGGGAAAATTCTTTATCTAAGATGTTTATTAAGAGTATTTGGAAAAACTTAAGTCAGAAGTTATTTGAACAACGGGAAGAATTTTGAAAATCAGACGAGGAAGATTGACTGGCAGGCGCGTGGGGAAGGTTGCTTTGGAAAAGTGGTGGAGAGAGAGAGAGACTCAGCCCACAGGAGAGAGCCACAGGGTCTAGACTCCAGATGCGATTACACAGCCTTTTCGAGTTCAGCACTGGACTTGGCAAATCGTTCCCCCAGATGTTATGGCTGCGCTACAGATCCTTGCACGGGTGACAGAACTGGCTGTGGTTCTGTTTGGCGGCTTCCTCGCTAGTGTCTGGTCACTGCAGGCTGCTCTGAGGTGACACCACCCTCTTCTAATCCTGAAGTCAGCTCTTTGGCTGACCCCGAGCACGTAAGGCACTGAACCAAAGCCCTCTAGGGAATCCCGAGCAGGTCTGAAGAGTCCAGATGAACTGGTATGGCCAACTTCCCAAACAGCTCAGCCTGACTTCCCAGAGCAAAGCGATGGAGAGAGAGAGAGCAAATAAGGAAGAATGGGCAGCACGGCTTGCTGGCAGCAGGAACCTGGTAATCTGCTTTATCTTTCCTGGACTCGACTTCCTCGGAGGGATTTGATCAAATGGTCTCCAAGTTCCATTTGAACACGGACACTGTGTAATCCCACAAAATGGCCCCACAAAGAAGGGATAACAGGAAAGCGGCATCCTTTCCCAGCTCACAGGATAGAATGCAGAAGACAGAGCACTCTGCTTTGTTAAATAAACATGGCGAATGCTGGGATATAGGTGCTGCAAGAGCTGTCTTTTGAACCTGGCAGTGAGTTGGACCCATGAGACCTCAGATGGGATAATATTAAAGAACAGAAGATCTAGGGAGAGGGTACTATTGAAGAGCCAGTTCTAAGCAAAAGTCAGTAAATAGATAAATACTCTCAGAAGAAAACAACTTCTGTTGCCCTTAACATCTACTCTTCTATCTATTTTGAAATCTGTTGCCGTAATTACTCTTCTGTATAATAAATCACTAAAGCTATTTTTCTTATTCAGCTGAAACTTTGTGCCCTTTGATCAATGATACCTCTTTTCTTGTCCACCCTTCTGCTCCAATTTCTGGTAACAATCATTCCAAATTTTATTTTTTTTAATTCCATGTATGAGTGAGGTCATACGGTATGTGTCTTTCTGTGTCTAACATGTTATGCTTGGTACAATGTCTTCTAGACTTACAATGTTTTAAATGACAGGATCTTTCTCTTAGTGGTGAATAGTATTTTGGTGTGCATATAACACAGTTTGGTATCTATCTAGGTGATGATGGAAATAGGTTGTGTCCATATTTTAGGTATGTAAGTAATGGAACAATGAGATTGGGGTGCAGATATCTCTGCAATATATTGAGTTTCCTCCATTTTGGATACATAACCATAAGAGGAATTGCTACACTAGATGTTGATTCAATTCCATGTTTAGTTTTTTTAAAAGATGCTATCTTTCATAATGGGTATGTTGTTTATATTTCCAAATATGTGTGTTTCTTATTCCTTACATTCTTTTCATTTTGTTAATGCTTCTCATTGGCTGCATGCTGCAGCCTATAGGCTGGTGGGAAAGCGAACACTTCAATCTTTATCCTCCCAAGGCTTACAGTCCAAAGATGGGTACAGCCAATAGACAAAACAGTCATACAGATGGTCACAGGGAATGAGGAATAGGGGTGAGAAGATGAGGAAGGCATCAAGACCAAGTCTAAGGACCAAAGATCATGGAGAAAGCGGGTTCTAAGCTCATCCTTTGTAGACGGGTGGCTTAGACAAATAAATAAACGGGACAAGTTGGGTAGATCTCCTGTGACCAAGAATATGTAACACAGTCGTCTTTCCACCCCAGTGTCCTTTTCCAGAGAATAAAACCATAATAAATTATACAGAAAGTTGTTGTTGGCATTAAATGAAATGACATATGTGTGTGCTCATGCACACACACACACACATGCTAATGTGAACATGTACTTAGTAAAGATGGTAAATTATAGTACTATGGTGTTCTGAAAGGACAATACAGAAGCTGCTGTTGTCTAATCTTCTAGCTTTTGTGGCTGGCTGAGTGTGCTCCATCCACTTTTTAAGGTATTAAGAAAAGGTAGATTTGGGAAAGGAGATGCAGCAAGATAATAAATTCAATTTTGAAAATATCAACTTACAGGCAATGTGCAAACAGCAGATGGAGTTCCCAGAAAGAAAATAAGTGTGCATATGTGTGTGTGTTTGTATGTGTGTGTATACTTCTGTATGGATGTATGTGGAGAAAAGGATAGAGTTCTGGACTGGAAATACCAACTCAACACATGCATGTCATAACAAACATAAAAATAAGCCCTTCAATTTCTCCTCTCAGTATTGCTTTCGGTCTTTCTGAAAAATTCAATTTCTTGGATCAAGGTTGGCATCACAACAGCTGTCAACAAATAAGCTATTAGCTGATAAGGACTTACATTTTAATAGTGTGTTATTGGAAATGTTGAGAAAATTAAAGACGCTTTGAGGTCTTAAAAAAGAAAGTTCTCACCTTTCATCTCAGGAGCTGTTCTCTGTGACAGACGGAGACCATCATAGAAACACACAGCTGTACACAATGCAGAGGGCAGTGGAGAGGGGAGCCCAGCCCCCACAGATCCATCTCCAGCACAGCCACATCTGTGGCTCAGGGAACATTGCAGAAGAGGGGGTAGAAAGACTGGAAGAGACAGAAGACTCGGAATTCTGTGAAACAGTCTCTTCTAGAATGAGGGTAGAACAATGCCAATCTCAATGGACATCTTAATATGGAAGGGGAGAATTTTCATGGAGTCTCCCCATTAGACAACGAACTACAACCGCTGATTGCTGGGAGAAGGAGAATTAGCCTCTTCCAGTAATTAACCCCATTATTGATTGTCCAATGCAGAGTAGTCAGCTTTTGAAACCATATACACAGAGACAACAAAATGAACTCAGCAAAAATTGTGTGTGTGTTTGTGTGTGTTTATGATTATATATAATATATATAATCAGAGAAAAAGAAGCTATCAACTTGAGAGTGGTGAGCACGGAAGAGAATGAGGGAGGGTGGCTGGGAGGGGTTGAAGGAGAAAGTGATATAATTCAGTTTCAATAAAGATATTTTTTAAAAAGAAGCATTGCATTGTAGGACAAGTTGATGACAAATGACAGGGACTGAGTCACTGGGCAAAGATGGACACAGGTGCCCAAGGCAGATTTTTTTTTCTCCCACACTTGTGTTGTTTTCTAAAAAGATGGGTTAAAAAGAGCAGGTTAATTGGAGCCATCAGAGTTATCTAAAGATTTCCCAAAAACTACTTCCTAATTAATGAATCAAATTGGGTACATCATCAGTGTATTGTATATGCCTTCCATTTCATTTTTAATTTCTAATTACTATCAGATAAAATAATAAATGGTCACGAAAATGTTTTTCTGATCAAATCTATACATGTGCACAGCAAAAACGGCGTTGAAAGGGGAAAATTGGACACATAGCTCAGAGAACTTTTATGAAGCTGTGGCACTCAATCCTTGCAGCCAGATAAGACAAAATAGAAAATAAAACTGATGTGATCGAACATTAAACACAGAAGGAAAAATTTAAAGATTCCAGTTGGGCAGAAAACAAAGTTGAGTGCCTGAGAAATCTCTCTGTCCATGGACAGGAAGGGACACCTGGTGAGACGCCTTAGCAGTTTCTTTGCTCATGGACAGGAAGGCTTTTTCATGGACCTGGAGGTTTGACAATTGTTCCCAACACGTTTTCAGTTGGAGGTTAACTTTGTGAGGTTAACTTGCCCCCGATGTTATCACCACTTTCCCCCTGCCTCTTATAAAATTCCATCAAGCCTCTCCTCTTGATCAAATTTTCATCCCAGTAGGCCTCATTTTCCCTGCTTCCCATGACCTGAAACTTTCTGGAAGCCCAGCCTCCATCTTGCAACCTGCTTTCCTATAACCCAGGGTTCCCTGTACCAGGCACCAGGCAGGCAATAGAAGAAGAAAGGCCATGATCACACAAAGCGTTAAAAGTATTTTCCAATGCTAACACTTCTTATAAAAGAAAGTCTGGCCACCGCCTGATGACTGTGTGATGAAATGTAGATGAAGGTGTCCACTAGGGACAGTCAACGCAAAGTGTGAGTAGCTGCTCCTATGGCGGCTGAATGCGCAGACAAAGCTTGGGGCCTCAAAGTTGGCTTCCCTATTCAGACATTGGACCATGGCCCAATTGCTCTGGGCTTTAGTATGGGGCCTGACGGTAGAACTTCTAGGGAAGAGATGCCTATGTAGTAAATCCTAGTTTGAGAAGTATGTGGTGATGACTTATCCCTACATTGCGCAACAAAGGCAGCCCTGGGTTGTGGTAGACTTTCCGATTTCAAATGTCTTCTGAAAGCTAGTGGTGGATAAACTTTTTAAATTCAAGAGGGTCACATTCCACATGAACTTTCCACCCTTCTTGGTGAAGCCCCTGCTCACTCAATATTATTTCTCTTACCCCATTTATTTTTATTATATTGCATTGTTTTAAATTATTTCAAAAATTTTAAGGCAGTATTCTAGGAAAAAAATAATCCTGAATTCATAAGCAACCCCTACGGCATGTCCTTGGCATTAACTGTGGAGTTCCAAAGTACCTCATTTATTTGATTGATTGATTTTTCTGTGTTTTAAAGGGTACCAAGCCCAACAGCATATAATTTTTCTCTTACCAAAAGGAATATGAATGAAGAAATAATAATTGCTTTCTGTGTGTGTTCAGCTTCTTGTTGTTAGGCAGTTTCTTTTTCTTCCTTTCTTACAGCTCTGAGGTAGACAAGAAAGCATCTTTTTTCCTTTTACAGCTACCATAGCTCATCCTGCTCCTTGCTCAACAAAGTTGCCATGCAGAGCCGGCTGAGCGCCTTGCTCTTACATAACATCTGCTGGCGTGCACTCCCCTGTTGCACAGATAAGCCGTGGTGTCAATCAGCATGGCACAGACACTGGAGTGATTATTGGGTAGAGAAAAGAGCTCAGCTGTAAGGTCTTTGGAGGAGGTGTTCCCATTTTCCTAAAGATTGCAGACTGAAGCACAATGCAGAGGTTAGGGCTCATTTTTCCAAGGAAGCGGCTGGATAGAACCTGTCACATAGAGAAAAGCCTGTGCATTGTAGCTTGGCCTTGGAGAAGAAAACCTTCTCTAATCTCTTCTATCAGTCCTCAGCTTGGAGCACTATGGGGCCTGGTGAAAAAAAAAAAATCTGTGTTCCCTTATCTTGCTGACTATTGCGATCACTCTTTGCAATCCCAGCATCAGGGTGTCAGGTTGTCCTGGAGGGGCCGGAAGGCTGGGGACAGGAGAGGGTGTTTGTACAGCCTCCCTTTACAGAGCCTGCTGGTGACTGCACGAAGCTGTCCTTTCTATAGCTTTATGATTCTATCGTGAAAGGAAAGGTTGGACAATGTTGGGGCTTGTTTTTAGGGTACTTCCTGGAGGTAGCAAACTGTTTCTGACTTTGAATCTGAGAAGACGTCTTCACCGATGATGTTTGAGGGCGAGGAGTGAAGATGCCACCAAAACCCTAAATCCTTTCCGGGTTGCAGGGCTGCCTGTGTCCTCCCACGTCCGTGCTTGTCACGTATGCGAAACAACAAAAACAATGAATTTGTGATCGTTTCAGTACTAGTAGCGAAGCGTGCGAGGGTGAGATTAGGGGAAATGGTCCTCTTGTTTGCTTTTGCCATAAGCCTTTGAAAGTCTCCTGAAGGAAAATCAATCAGTTATCAGGTGTGGACTGAATGCCAGGACCATGTACCACAGACACTGGGTGGTCTTAAAAGGTCTCGTATTCTCCTCAGGCTTAATCTTCAAGATCTAATGCCTCTGCGGGCATTTCATGCAGATCAGCAGTGGCCTCTAGATTTGGGACACGAGAAAAAAAAATCCAATAGCTATGTGTCCCATTCCAAGCCTATTGCATCACAGCTGTGGGAAATTGCAACTGCAGACTTTGGCTGTGTTGAACTTGACCCAGCGGACGGAGCCAGAAGCACTTTTCCTGTGGTTATATGCAGGCAATGAGAGTAGAATCTGTCTGAGAGAGCATCTGGGGAATGTGTGGATGGACGGGCACACTGGCCACACAGGGAGGACAGCCTCCAGGGAAGAGGAGAGCACTCACGGCTCTCAAAGGCTTGCATATATCAGCACTAGGAGGCAATGCTCCTCAGGATGCCCCCTTAATTTCCACAAAAGATCATTTATTCGTGACTTCCTGACCCATCTTCAGCACCAGAGGGAGTGAACAGACTCAATGGGACTTCTGAGTTAGAAAGAATGCCTATTAATTGGAACTCACCATTTATTTGTGAGGTGACATTGTGGCTCCCTCTATCTTGCCCCTTGTGTTTAAAGAGGAGGCACCCTTTTAAACGTAGACTACACATGGGGGGACCCAGTACACTGGTGACGTCTTGGAAGTTGGGAAGTGTGCATTCATTTACGAAAATGGACCTTTGTACAGCAATCCATTAAAAGAGGATTCGTCGCCATCTTCGTGGTCAAAGAGGAAAAAAACTGAGAGAAGAAATTGTGAGGCAAAATGTGTCCTACTGTGTGGTTGGCTGTTTCATTCTCTCAGCAGAATCTTTCACAGCTAAAAGTTTTTAATTCTAGGGAGTGAGAGTTGGTTCAGTGGGTGAAATATTTGCCATGTAGGCCTGAGGACTTGAATTCAAATCCTCAGATCCATGTTCAGCCTGGCAAGGCAGTACACATCTATAATTACAGAGCTCCTACAGGGCTTGGGGACAGAGATAAGACAATCCCCAGCAGTTGCTAGGCCAGCTAGCTTGGCAGAGGCAACAATAAATACAAGAAAGACCCTGTCTCCACTGAGGTAGAAGGAAAAGGCTATGAAACCCAAGGTTGTCCTTTTCAGACTTACACATGCGTACTATAGTATCATGTGCTATGCTGTTCTCCCAGTGACGACAGTGCAGTGAGAGGTGTAAGAAAAGTCACTGGTCCTCAGCTCCTTATTTGTCTGGATGGAAATAGTGACTGCCAAGCTCTTTGCACAAAAGGGCAGAATTAGGCATCTTTGAGAATTGCATACAATGCATTTGGTCATCTCCACACGCACTCTGCTCCTCCCTCCAAGTCTTTCCAGCATCCCTCTCATCTTCATACCCTCCCCCAAGTGGGACATCTAGCTCACTGGTACCCCCTAGGTCAAGGACTATCACAGGAAAGCAGGAAAAGACTCTAAGTGCCAGATGTGGGGAGACCGGGGTGGAGCAGTATCTCTGGAGAGGGCCACTGTGTTCATGAACTCACAGCAGTGGGGACAGACTGCCCAAGACCTAGGCAAGATCAAACCAGCAGTATTCCAACCCAGAATGGGCCCCACCCCCAAGGAACAGTTAGGTTGACTACTGATGGCTTACGGGGGAGGAAATCAGCTTTCTTTAAGGATGTAGTTCCTGATGGGTTGACCATGATCCAGTGGGTGGCTCACCAAGATGAAGATGGACAGCACAAATTGGACTTGATAGGTTATTAAGTTTTGGAATTTTAATAAGCCAGTACCTATGTTTTCCACTACAGTATACTTTTCTGTACCTTCGTTAAGGTCCTAAAACTTAAATAGATTTAAATTTTATTTGAATATTTAACCCTTACACTGAATACAGAATAACTGATGTCATATATTCATTATTAAGTTCCATATGACTCACTGTTTAGTGTTTCTCATATGTTTAGCTTTCCTTTGTAAAGTTCTTATGTGCTCCCATTGGAATTAATCACACACACACCCAAATGTTCTATTCCCAGTTTTAATTTTCTGATAGTAAAGTTGATAAGACTTGAGAGTGGCAAGTTAAATTCCCTCACTAAAGTTCTGAGATCCTTCAATTAAGATTTTCTGGCAAATTTTTCATAAAACCAGGTAGCTCTCCTTTGTATTTGAAGTGTAACTCTCCTTGGTGTTTTACTGGCTGTGTTTCTGAAGGTTTTCTATTTTAGGCTCATAGAGGATGAGAGCATGAACAGATGTGCAATAGAATGAGGTGACACCATTTTTAAAGGTTTCTTTTTTTCCTATGACTTTTTCAGGTGAGGTTTTTTTTCTCTTTAATTATTTTCTATTCATCTTTTTGTTCATTTAATAAAATGAGTTTGTGTTTAGTCATGTTTCTAACTTTGGACTATATGCTCAATGTACAAAAGTCCTTTTAGGTATTGGCCCAACAGTCAGAAAACACAATATCATGGCAAAGATAGGGAAATAAATAAATAATTACATTATGATTTTTTAAAACAAGCGCAACTATCATTTAAGAGTAGCACAGACTGATATCTCTTTAAATGTCCAGTTCTTGCATATTAAGGTTGTGACAAGAGTTGAGGAGGAGGCCACTTGTTGGTACCCGACTACTTAGCAGCTCAGACCCCAAATAACCACACAGAAACTATATTATTTAAACATTGCTCGCCCTATTATCTCTAGCTTCTTATTGGCTAACTCACATATTAATTTAACCCATTTCCATTAATCCATGTATCACCACGTGGCAGAGGCTTACCGGGTAAAGTTCGGGTGTCTGTCTCCAGTGAGGCTACATGGCTTCTCCCCAACTCTGCCTTCTCTTCCCCAGCATTCAGTTTAGCTTTCCTGGACTAGCTCTGTTCCCCTATAGCTTTGCTATAGGCCCAAAACTGTTCCTTTATTTATCAATGATAATCACAACATACAGAGGGAGCTCCCACACCAGACAAGCACATCACCTCGCTTCCAGGGCAGAAGAGGACACATGCTTAATATAAGGGTCCAGATGTCTGGTGTGGAACAGCTGCTTCAATGGCATTTAATGTAAGTTCTGTCGTGAAGAGCTCAGCCACATGAAGAGTACAAGACAATGGGAGGAGTTAAGGAAGAGGATATTCAAATCTGAGAGAAAAACGTGAAAGAAGACCTATGAGAAGAGGAAAAATGCAGCTATGAGCACTGTCTAAGTAAAATCAAACTGGGGGGAGACCCGGAAACAAAAGACAACCAGTGTGTTACAGATGCTCTTGGGTCAATTTGATGTATTCTACTGCATAGAAGAAGGCGAGAAAAAAGGATAATAGACATGTCTACCAAACCCAAAGCCGTATTCTTTTTACTAGTGATAACAGATGTGAGACAGTGCATGTCCATGTTTCTGGTGCCCTAGAAAACTAGGGGTGCTTCTGGACATTGAGACAGCCCATTAAGCCTAAATCCGTGGCTTCTGACTTAAAAATCACAATCTCTAATCAACTGAGCATATCTTTCTCATGGTCAGGTGCATCAATAGCCTTTCTTGAGAGTGGTCCTTCCTCAAACTGATGCCAGCCTTTTGTCTGTTTCATTTCAATAGATTTTAAAGAAATGCCACAAAGGATTTCAGAGACTGTCTTAAAACATTAAGAAAGTGTGAATCATGTCTCCTAAAATAACTACAGCGGTACTAGTAAATAAAAATCAAATATTGTGCAACAGCCTCAGGCTGTAAATTTATTATTTAGAGATAAAGATCAATAGAGAGACTCTTAGGAGGAAAGATCCACGTGGCCTTTCTAGGTTTGCTTAACCAGGGCCAAAGTCTTCCAGAAATGCTAGCCTTGTGTGAACTACCTACTTCAAAGACATTTAAATATAGCAAACTCCAAATTTCCTGTGAATAATTCTTTCTAAGACAATGAGAATATGGGTTAGCGGGTCTGTTATAGCACCGAGTAGGTTCTTCTTTAAATTTTCTAAGCTACTGGAGCCGAGCATGTGATAGATCGATTGCCGAGCATGTATGAGACAGTTTATTCAATGCTCATCAATGCAAGTAAATAGAAGATTTGAAAGGGTTGGACATGGTAGCCAGCATACACACCTCTGAGATATCAGTATTGTGAGGCAGAGGCAAGAGACTTGTGATTTGAGCATAGTGTAGATTACTCCGCTATACCTTGTCTCAAAATAAGTTACCTAGGATAATTTTTGAAGAAAGCCATTTATTTATCCACCAGCACTTTGTTAGAAATCTTGTATACAGAAAAAATTTATGTTTACAAGTCGTGGATAGAAACAGAAAAAGAAATAAATTATCTCTTAAGGGCTATATAACATCTGCTATAAGCTGTGCAGGAAAAAAAGGTGGCAGCTTTCAGTGCAATGTAATTTGAGCATAAGCCAAGATAAAAAATGATCTGCTTTGAGTATCTGCAAGTCTAATTGTCTAGCCAGTTGTATTCAATGTCATTATAAAATGTGGGTTAAATAAGAGGCATTTTGACACTCCCCGCAATACCTATCACATTACCAAAATGACCTAGTCTACATCACATGAAATTTCCCTAATGGAATCACTGATAAGTGAAACAGTTGAGGCAGGGGGTTAGGTCAAGAAAGCCAAGACAGACCCTAGTAAAGAACCTGGGTTTCCCTGAAAAGAACACAGTGGAGTTGCCTCTCATTCCAAGGCTTCTGACAACACCAGGGTCAACATTTCTTCATCTGTCTGATCACTGATTCCACAAACCCATCTGAGTTATCCTATTTTCTTCAAGCCAAGAAGAGAACTGAACTGTGCAACGATGAATGCCTATAGAAGGAGAGTCTGAGCTTTGGAAACATTTATATTGTCGCTGGGTGTTTGTAGCCTTCAAGTATTAACTGACCTTCTCGGTCTTTCTACCTCTACCTATAAAGACTGTTGTCATTATCTCTGTTTTGTTACAGGTAAAACAGACCTAGATATACATGTATGAGACACACACACACACATATATATATATGCATATTTCCATTACATGCACATACTGTGCATCTCTACCATGGGGCCTTTTTCACTCTAGTATGAAAATTGTTCTAAATTCCCAGACACAGCTCAGATCATGACAGATGGCTGATTTGCTACTGTGAATTTAATATCACCAGGCTTGCATAGGTACCGTCATTACAATGCTTATTACCTAAAACATTTTTATGATCTCCCCATAGAGTTGGAACAGACTGAAAATGAAACGAAGTTGGGCCCACTTCCCTAGAAGTAGAGAAACAGACAGCCAGGACTCCAGAGTTGTGACTGGACCAGCCAAAGACCACTCAGGTAAGTTGTTATCTGGGCAGACTTAGCAAGAGTCTCAACTGCTTGTCAAATTGCATAAAACAAGAGAGGCAGCATGCTAAAGGCAACATTTCTGATTCTCATATGAATGGCTATGAGAGAGAAATAAAGTTTACCAAATAAGCATTTATTGGGGCAAGGAAAAGAACACAGCTTTCCTCGGTAGAATCTGGGACAGCTGCAGTCCCTCACGAGGACATCATCCCCAGTGAGTTGCCAGGCTTCTGTAACACGTGACCTTGAACTATTTAGAAAGAGGAGAATGCTCTTCTAAGAGCCAAGATCTGAGGCGTAAAACACAATTGATGTTTCATAGACTTTAGAGGGTGCATAATGAACCTCTGCAGTCAGAAAACATACCAACTCTGACCTTTAGAGGCCCGCAAGAGAATCTGGCAACAGATAAGACGGAAGTCGGCCCCCAAATTAACCCAAGTCTTTCCTTAAATGTTAATAATCTTCACTGGCTTGCTTACTTTGTCTTTGAATTGCATTTTTTTTACTTCTTATTTGCTGTGTGCTTGAGGTCTCTGGGGTGGGTCATGATGACAATACTTAAACATGTAAATCAGTAGAGTACCTACTGCATCAGCCCCCACCACTTCTCCACCCAGCACTATATGGGACACTTTTCTTTGTTGACAGGATGCCCCTTTGAATCTGGCATTTAGCTGATGGAGGTGAAGAAGTCCAGACAGGAAAACGACAGTAGCTGGGGCAGAGTGGGTCTGATTTCAAAGCCTTCTGTCATCAGTCAGTGTACTGATGTGGGATTTCCCTCTGTATACTGTATAATGAATAAAGAAACTGCTTTGGACCTATAGCAGGGCAGAACTTAAGTAGGCGAGGAAAACTAAACTGAATGCTGGGAGAAAGGAGGGCAGACTCAGAGAGAAGCCATGGAGCCACCAGAGACTGATGCTGGGAACTTTACCTGGTAAGCCACAGTCACCTGGCAATATAGAGATTAATAAAAATGGGTTAAATTATATGTAAGAAAGAGTTAACCAATAAGAAGTTAGGGCCAAGCAGTGATTTAATTAATACAGTTTCTGTGTGATTATTTCAAGGGTAAGCGGCTGGGAGCCAACAAGTGCCTTCCAACTAACTCAAAATAGAAACGTGGCCTGCCTGCCACCTTAAGCCTTCCTTTCCAGCGGCCTTTTAAAAAACAGTTAAACAAATGGAAGAAGACTCCACTTGAATGGCTGTGTTCCAGCTTAAAAAGTGGCAGATGAGTAGCTAAAATGGCTCACACCTGTAATTCTGGACTTGGGAGGTAGAAACAGGATCAGGAGTTCAAGACATGCCTTGGTTACATAGTAAATCCCAGGTCAGCCTGGGCTATATGAGACCCTGTCATGCTTGTTTTTTTAAATTAGTGGGTTATATGCAGGATGGCTCTGTTTCATATAGAGTAGAGAAGAACCACAGTAGGTCTGCACGCTACCTGCCTTGTAAAGAGACTGAAACACCGCTAGAGATGACAGGAGCAGATGGCGCATGCTCTAACAGGCACTCCGAGATGGAACAGAAGAGTTTCTTAGGGTGAAATCCATATTGGTAGGCAGCAGGATTCCCAGTATCTGAGGCCAGTACCCATCATGGCCCTGGAATGACTGGCTGGGTTCTCTACCACCAAGAAACTCGTTCCAGACTTTCTAATTCTTGAGAAGACTACAACAATGTCTCGTTAGAACCTGAAGGACGAGAGATGTGAGAATTTTCCTGTCTCCTTAGAATACTGGGGCAAAGTGAAGGAAAAACTCCAGACCAAGGATGACGTTATGAGTGGTGCTAAAATTGTCCCAGGGCCTTTATCTCATATACTTTCTCTTCCCGGGGGATGTTCCAAGAACTCAACACAAGGGCTGTTGCCGCTGGGAGGTGACAGGGTTTTATACCCAAGCTATTGGTTGTTCTGAGTCCCCATTTGGGAAATAGATTCAACTGCTTGCTCCAGTCTCATAGATTTCAAAGAGTGATGCATACACTGAGAAACTGCTGACATGTATGCATTGTATGTAGTTCATAGGGACATTTCCACACAGGTTTGTGAGACACTTTGACTATATCCCTCCAACTCCCTCTTCCCCCTCTCTTCCTTCCCTACTGTTAGTGCCTCCACCTCATAGACAACTTTGCTTACACTTTCATTGCTTAGAGATATGTAATTTTATGTAACTGTATGAAATCTAAGATCCACACATGAGAGAACGCATAGGACATTAGTCTTTCTAGTCTTGGTTAATTCACCCAATATGGTAATTTCCAGCTGCATACTATTTCCCACGGCATCATAATTTTGTTCTTTTGGGTTGGATAAATTTCACTGTGTATAAATCCATTCTTCTGCTGCTGGGCATCCAGGTTAATCCCATAGTTTACTGTGACAAGTGCTGAAATAAACAAACATTCATATGCAAGTGTCTCTGTGGTGTTAGTTTAGGGTCTTTGGGGGTAAATAACAAGGAGGAAATAATACTTTAAAAATTAAAAATACAGAGCTGTGTAGGGATGGCCAATATCCCCAGCAACTTAGGAAGCTGAGGCAAAAAGATCACAAGTTCAAGGCCTGCCTGGACTACAAACTGAGTTCAACACCACACTGGGCTCTTTTTCACGTTACTTGTACCATTTGTGCCGTCATGCTGTGTGTCCAAGACCTCTGGTTCTTTTCTCTGCATGGGTAGGAACTTCCTTCATTGATGTCTTCAATAACAGTCATCCCAGTGGGATGTGGTACTGCATGCCTAGATTCTAGATTAGGGATGTGGAAACAGCAGTTTGTGAGTTTGAAACCAATGTGAACTACATAGAAAGATCCCTTCTCCAAAATAAATGCATAAACAACAAAAGTATAGCCATCCTAATAGGTGTGAGGGGAGACTGTCTATTTTTATGATGCCTGATGTCATGTTTACCACCATGATGGTCAAGGACTCACCCTCTGAAAATGTTAGCCAGACCACCTCCCCCGCCATTGAAGGCTTTTTTTGTAAGCTGCTCTGGTCATGGTGTATTTTCACAGTAAAAGAAGAGTATCCAAGAGAGATAGATACAAGATAGATAGATAGATAGACAGACAGACAGACAGACAGACAGATAGATAGATAGATAGATGATAGATAATAGGCAGATAGATGATAGATAGTAGATAGATGGTAGATAGATAGATGATAGATAGTAGATAGATGATAGATAGATAGATAGATAGATAGATAGATAGATAGATAGATAACAGATAAATGATAAACAGACAGGTGATAGTAAACCTAGAGTCCATATATAAGTGAGTCTTGTCTTTCTTTTCCCCACCGCCCTGTTCTCACACAGTCCCCTTCTACTCTCATGTCATAAGTACATGTTACTTGTTGAACTACTGGAGTCCTTTCCAGAAAGTTCTTACCTGTGTGTAGATCTAGAAGTATCTTATCCATGTTTTCCTATAGAGGTTTCCGTTTCAAACAATTTTTATAGTCTGTTTTGAATTCAGTTTTATCCACTGTGAGAATGGCGACCTAAATTGATTTTTGAATTGTGATTATAGAGTTTTCTCATCAACATCTTCTGAAGAAACCATCTTTTTCCAGTGTGTACTTTTGACATCATTATAAAAAAAAGCATAGTAAACCTATCATGTTTCTACTTCTCCTAAATTAGAAAATATTAGACATAGTATCTCTGTCAAAATCCCTTCTGTCATTATGACACATTATGACAGCCGTGGATGGCATGCAGATGAGTCAGTGCAACTAATCAAACAAATTTCCATTATTAAATTTCATGCCATGAGCTTTTTAATCATTAAATATAGAAAAATTGTCCAGATTGTATAGGACATACACGATTTCAATCAGATTTAATCTGTGTTCAGGGATGATTTGCTGGTCTCTACCCCATCTACTATCCTCAAGGTATGTTTCTTTATAAAATATAACTTCTTAAATATGAAAAATAATAGAAAAACTGGCCTGTTATCTGTCTTCCTTCAAGATCCTTCTTCTTTTTCCTCACCTTTATATCTTGCTGGATTCTGCAGGTTCTCCAAACCACACACACACGGCGAAGGACTCGTTGATGCCAAGAGCCACATAAAAGTGAACACATGTCACATTTGTATTCAGATGCTTTCTTTCCTTTCCCTTGTTCTCTTACCAACATTTGCTCCCTTGTTTTACTTTATGCTGTTAAATCATAGCATGTTTTCATGCACATTCCTTGACCAGCTCTGACCCCGATCAATCACAGACGAGACAGACTAGAAATGTAGCCACCTTCATTCACGCATCAAAATCCTTTCAGAACATGGTATTCATATAATATGAGTATCCAATAATTTTCCATATTCCAACCACATTTGTTTCAGCAAAAGATAAAGGCTAAATCCAAGAAAGAAGTAAACAGTATAGTTTGAGGACACAAATCTTTGGAATCCCTAATAATAACTCTATAAACATAATCCATGAGGCTCTTGATATAGTGGAAGCTAAACATCAAAGGGACAACGACTCCAAGGGTCGCTCAGAAATGGAGAATCTGAGGATTTATTAGAGGACTGCACAAAGTCAGTTCCCAGTTTCTCACTATAAGCAGGTCTAAGAGTTCTGGAAAATTCTTTCTCACTCCCATTCTGTCCCACTGGGTGTTTTCTGTCTATCTGAAAACATCTCAAGCCTCAAAAAGAATGGGGAGAGGTAGAATCATTTTCAGAGAAGAAGGTTTCAGAATTTAAAACAACAACTATAGAGACAGCTATAGAGACAGACATATCTGCACATACATATCACACACATGCTCCATAATCATGGATATAGCCTGTATCTTTCATCTATCTATCTATCTATCTATCTATCTATCTATCTATCTATCTATCTATCATCTATTTTCTTTGGTTTCCATAGTCTATGTGAACTTCCAGAATCAAGCCAGGCTCCCAGAAGCATTTGGTTGAAGGGTTCTTGGCACACACCAGGTTTGCAAAAGAAAGAGGTCCCTTTGAGTCCTATCTGGGATATTGAAACCACACCAGGATAGCTTTGAGAGCAAAGGGGACAAGCAACTTCAGAACATTTTGCGTCACATGTTTACAGCCTCTTTGCTTTATAATCTTATAAAAACGAATTTTTCTACCCCTGAATGCTTTAGCCTGTCTCTATTAGTCATCTCAGAGGGGATCACACAAGGCTTAGTAGGCCGGTCTCTCAGTCCTCCCAGCGGCCCGCAGCCCAGCGCTTTCTTTGCAGCACTATTTACTTATAAGCTTGGCTTTGGCAGCCAGTGAGTTTATTTTACATTTTACTGAAGTGTGAAGGGAAATGCTGATAGAAAAACTAAACAAATTCCCTCACGAGGTGGTATCTCCAAATGAGCAAAGTACCTAAAGGAGTCAAACATCCGGGCGCCCAGACCGCAAAGCCTAAGTTTTCTTCCCTATAAGGCACCCTCAGCATCTCCTCCTGCTATGCCTGGTGATAAGATCGCCTGGAAATTAATCACTAGGGCAGAGAAGGCTGTGTTCACTGTCGAGCTTCACTGAAAGTCTGTGGCCGGCCTCCCAGTGTTTCCTGTCATGAGCTTCAGAGAACCAGGTGTACAAACCTCCTTGTTGCTGCTTTAATACTGACCCCCGTGAGAGTCACACTCTTGGTTCATGTGAAATACTGTAAAACAGTGTGAATTTTTTCCTTTGTAAATGATCACCTATCTCACCAGAACACACACACACACACACACACACACACACACACAAATATATATACTTGAGACACATTTAAGTGCGAATAAAATAGTCTACAAAAGTTGGTTACAGGGATATAAAAAAGGCCAGGGTATTATCTCTCAGGAGTAAGAACTTGGACATATTTTTGAACATAAAAATGCAGACAGATGAAAGGGCTTTACATATAGGAAACCCAATAACTTTTTATAAGGACACAAAGTAGATGCCAGTTCTGTTTTCAGCTTTTTGTATCCCTGGATGACACTTAAGATTTTGTGTGTTTTGTCCACAGTGAAAATATTATGGGTTGTTAATGAGACATCATGAGATTCCTCTACCAGGGCCTCCCACACTAAAGATTGGCATGGATAGCAACTGAAGTACAGAGACAGTTTTAGAGATTGGTCACCCTGAGGACAGCACTATCAGAAAACCACCTGGAAAGCTAGGAGATGGTGTAGTTTCAAATGCAGCTAAAACACCAATGCCTCACCCAACAAAACCTTTTTCTTGTTCATTCTGCATGCCCGCTGTGAGAGTCTCTAGAATCTGCTTTGTGTCTCTTCAGTGAAGATCCCAGGCTAGGAGGCCTGCCACCATCCTTAGAACAGGCAGATCCTTCCAGGCAGGAAACAGAGAGTTCGCAGCTTTGCAAAGTACCTGTTCACTCTTTTACCCAGATTCCATTTTCCAAGTAAATTAAGGCTCAGCTTCCCAAAGTAGAAAATGCACTTTTCCCATGAATCCAGAATGTGAGCACTAGATTTAAATTGAAGCCCGAAGGCTTACCAGAAATAACATCCAGTTTACATTATATTTCTCTCCATTATTACCAATGAAAATTGAAAAATAGAAAGAACTGCTTATTAAACTTCACTGTTTAATTTGACCTCCCAATGGAGGGCAAGTTTTTGAATATATGTCATATAAAAGGAACCAATGTTTGTAAATAGTAGAAGTTTTACCAAGACCTTGTCCTGGGAGGCCTAATCTGTAGAGGGAAATTGAGGAAAGCAACCAGGTCCAGGGCTCTGATACATGCAGGACCAAAGGGAAAGCAACATCTATAAAACATTGATCTTTAGGTTACAGGGTCAGAGGGGGCCATAGTCAGGAGATGTGGGTGGTTTTCTGCACCCTAAGACTGAGGACTGAGACTTTTCCAAACTCCAGAGCATCCCAAGCCCAAGCTTCCCTGCCAGACTGGCACACACTGGTATATTCTGAGAGAGGCAGAATATGCTGAGAGAACCTTTTCCAAAGCACTGTACTGAAAAAGACCGAAGTTGAGGATTGAGCAGAGATTCAAGGAAAGAAAAACAAACAGGCAAAGGCAGTAGCAGCAAAAAGTCCCCACCCGCAACACAAAACATCAGCAGAAAATGCATGGTACACTGAGAGTAAGCACAGCAAGACTCCTCAAACCCAGACTAACTCCTAACCCTGTCCACAGTATGTCACTAGAAGGAGTGACATACTCATCCCCAGAAACAAACACCACACAGCTCAGTCTTCATTGTAATGGAGAGGATGGCTGGATGTCAAAAGAAATCATAGAGAATAAGAAAACAAAGGACAAGTGAAAGCCAGAACATCACCCTGAAACACAATTCTTCTTAAAAGCAGACACAGATATAACACAGATGTTGGGAGTATCTGGCAAGGAATTCCAAATAACTATGACTGATAAGTTACGGTCTCTGATTGCAAAGACCTATAAGGGGCTGAAGAAATGACTGCCTGGTTAAGAGAGCTTACTGCTCTTCCAGAGAACTCAAGTTCAGTTCCCGTCAGCCATGCCAACTTATAACTGCCATAACTTCAGCTCCAGAGGATCTAAGGCCCTCTCTGGCCTCCAAAGGCATGCGCCTATACATGGTACACACACACACACGTTAAATATTTTTTAAAGGTAACCAGCAAAGAAGATCAACAGAATATCCTCAGCAGATAGAACTACCTACAAGAAAGTATTAAGTACAGGTGTGAGAACCGAAAAGCACAGCGTTAGAGGATGGCATCCCAGACGGGTTCTGTTGTAGGCTTAACACACTGCTATACCGGTGCTCGTTCATCTGGAGCTGCAGAAATTTATTTTTGTTTTCTCTTTTCTCAGAACTTTGCAGATTAGCGATCTGAGCAGCACAAGTTGGTGGAGTTGGTTTCTTCGGAAGCCACTCTGCTCAGCCTTTAGATAACCATCTCCCAGCATCTCTGTGTGGTCTTCTGGATCTGTGTCCTCCTGTCTTTTATAAGAACCTGAGTCAGATTACACTGGGGCCCAGACCAATGACCTCGTTCTACCCCAGTCACCTCTTTAAAGATTCCATCTTTAAAACAGTCAAATTATGCAATCCTAGGTCTAGGACTTTCAAAATACAAATAGGGAGAAGGATGGCCTCAAACTCAGCCTGTGCCCTAAGGAAAGGCTCAGTAAACTTGAAGACTGAATCTGAAGAAAAAAATGCACAAATGAAACAAAGCAAGAATAGGGAAAAACTCCAACTAGACCATCAAAGAACGTATTAGGTGGACGGATGAAGATGATATTGAATGGGCTAGTATACATGAACTGTTTGTAATCTAGGGAGGAGAGAAAGGCAGGAAGAAATGGAAAGGAATAAAAATAGAGAATTAAAAAGCATCATAGTTTCCTCAGAGAAAAATAAACAATGGTAATGTGGCAGAGATTTGTTAAGGAAATATTTGATGGCTGAATGCATTTCCACCACATGGGAGGCTGAAAGGCCAGCATGAGCTAAATGTTCTGGGCTAGTCTGGGTACAAAATAAAACACACTGTCTCAAAAAGTCAAACAAAAAAATATTACTTGAAATCTTTTCAGAAGAGAACTATCCCAATAACAAGAAACAAACTTAGATCTATGCAAAACAAATAAATAAAATAAGGCACTGAAATAAGATATAAGACTTTTTTTTTTACATTTTTATCGCTTTGGAGAGAGAATTGTCTGAGCCATAGATAGAAACAAGCACTAAGTTTTATAGCATATATTAAAAGAGCACAATAGAAAAAAGCAGAATTAGCTGTGTATCTTTAACAGTTCTTACTTTATCCTTAAAGAGGTAGCATATTTAAGTGTAAACACTGACTAATTAAATACACATGAAGGAAAACCCAGGAACACCACTGAACATTCTTTAAGGTACGTGGGTAATATGTCTGTAGAGAAAGTAAGATGAAACCATAAAAAAAAGTCATGATAAAAGGGGGAAAAAAAAGAAGGGAAACATAGTAAATTAATAAAAAAAAAAACTGCTGCAAAGTTGGATTGGAACTCAGTGATGCCAGTAAGCACCAGCTTAGCCGTGGTGTGAATAAAGGAGCAGTGAACCAGGAACTGTGGCCGAAGTAAAGCTCAGGACCGTTGTTTACAAGAAATCCATTCCATTAATAGATATGACTGAGATGAATCTACTTTATCTTAGGTTGAGTTTTGTTGGTTTCAATCTCTCTGATATTTGCTTGATTCTGTTTAAGTTATTGAATTTGTAGGATCAGATTACTCATGATATACTTCCTCCCCACTTCTAGTGTCTGTAGAGTCTGTAATGATGTCTTACTTTTCACCATTAGTATGAAGAATTTACATTCTCCTGTTGGGTTTCCTGTACATTGAGGCTAGAGCTTTATAAATTTTTATTAATATTTATGTTATTTGTTGTTCAGTTTAAAGTATCATGGATACACATTTATTATGATTTTTCTTCTTTGAGTTATTTGAAGTAAAATTTTAATCTCTAGCTTTCTAAGATCAAAACCTAAATTATTAACCTCAGACTTCTACTTTTTTAAATATAAACATTTATATAGTTGTAATTTTCTACAATATAGTGAATTAATAGCATCTTGCCTACAAGATTGATATGTTGTATTTTCAAGTTTGTTTTATCCTTTGCCAGTTTAAAATGTTTTAAAATTCCCCTTGAGATGTCTTTGACCTATGGCTATTATCACTCATTTTGGCTTGGTGAGTCATTGAGTTTATTGGAGTTACTATGGGAGAGTAGGTGACTTTTGAGCAGCTGCACCATTGAAAAGCTTGCCCCAAGATGGGCAATGATGGACAAAAATCTTCATGACTGGAGGTCTTTGCAGTTTTCTGTACCTGCAGCAGAGAGACGCCTTCACCCTTGCAGGTATTTACTGGGGAGGAGCCTCATAAGGCTTAAAATTTTCATGTGGCTTTCATGAGTATCCACTCTTCTCCCTCCAGAAGGAAATCTTTAAATAAGTAAGAAGATCAATTATTATTTTTAATTGTTCTAAACATTCAAATAACACTGAAGAGGACCTGATTCTAATTGGGTCAGACTTCAGACCAATTTATGTTTTGGGGCATTAGTGGCTCAATTATAGATAATAAAAGCTTAGTAAGAACATCTGACAAAACAACTAGAGACCAAGGGAGAATAGAGAAAAGTACAACCAAAGCAAAACCGGTAACTAAAGCCATTGTCATTCTTGGCACTTGGGGGTGGCAGGTATGCCAGTGTACATACTGCAAGCTGAGTTCTCTAAGGAGGTCTCATATTGTGTCGGTTACAAATGCCAGTACAATCATCTGTCCAAATCAATCCATCACCAAATTATCAAAAACCATAAATTCTTGTTTGAGGGAAATGAAGGCAACATATAGAGTTGTAATAATACTCTATTGCTATTTCTAGACTTCAACAAAACTTACAAAATACGGAATGATGTAAGGAACTTTGACTCATCTTTAGAGAAATATGTGTGAAACCTTAAGAAAGTCAACAAGGTATAATACGTATCTCACGAAGTCATCCAAATAACTGAGATGAATATGCTCAAAGAACAAGCAGAAACCGTGCTTTCAGAGTGAAGGGAGGCTGTAATGGCAGGCTTGGAAAACAGAGAGTATTGGTGAAGAAGTAAAAGAGTCAAGCAGCAAACTAAGGATTAATTTGAACAGCACAGTAACTGACATAAAAACCCATTGGACCCAATAGTGGAAATCTCAAGCATTTCATCAAACATAAAGAGTTGCTTAAAGGTATATGAAGTATTACAAAGTAATTCTGTATTATTTCATTATAAATTTTGGTTATTTATGTTGTCCAAAAGATTTTTTTCTTACTTAGTTTATAGAGAACTAGCTCTTGTATAAAGTTGTTAATAAGTTAACTCTTATTTTTAACATTCACTATTTACCTTATTTTTTCTTAGAGCTACTGTGGATACATAATTTCCACCACTGGGTATTTTATTAGCATATTTTCATTCTTTGTAATATAACAATAATACTCAGGGACTTGAATGGTTGTGTTAGTAGACCTTTGGCCTCTTATAATGATACTTTCTTAGGTGCTTTGAATTTCAATATATTATTCTATTGCTTTGTTTATTATAAAAAGTTCAAGTAATACAAACATACATACATAAAGAAAAAGTAAATTCTCTTCTCAGCCTTGCCTTTAACACTTCTGCACAGTTACCCATTGCTAATAGTCTATTATTTAAAATATTTTTATTCACATAAATATGCATTGGGCTTTTTGAAGCCTGAAAATGTCCTTTTTTATGCTCACATCCTTGCCTGCATGTGCAAATATTTTCCCATGCGAGATTCCAGGGAGTGGGTTTCCTGGGTCAAGGGGTATGTACATGTTTAAATTTGATAAGTATTTTCAAATTGCACAGCACAAAAGGCTGTATCAGTTCATATGACAGCCGTGTGTATCCATACACACTTTCCTTCATCCTGGCTGACCTTGATAAATCACCAACATTTCAATTTATAATTTGATCCCTGCAGTATTTAAGCAGATAAGCATTCATTTCTAATGGGCTTGTTTTTTTTTTCTTTTGCTATTATGGGCTGTTCGGCATTTTATTGTTCTTCTTTGAAATTTTCTTACAGCCTTTTCATTCAAGAATCTGTTTGTAAACATTTTAATTTTCCATTTGTTTTGAGATATTCTTCTGAAGTTCATGTAGGTAAACTATGCACCTTAAGCAGTATTCCCTTAAAAGAACACAGAACTTCAAACTAACATATTATACATAACATTGTAGTATTGTTATATTTACTAGTTTTCTGTATACTCTGCCCAGTTGTTTACTCAAAACTGAGGCATGTTTAAAATGTTCATTAAGATGTTCATTTCCTATATTTTCTAGAATGGTTTTCATTTAGTTAAAAACCTCTGTGTAATCTCTAAAATTAAATTGTAGAATCCTAGATGTTGACATACATAGTTAACATCTAATGTTAGCACAAGTTTACAAACAAATAACAACTTGAGACTGTAGTGTGAATTTATATAGGAATTTTTTCTCAATTGACATAGCATAGGTACAAAATAGAGCAGATCAGAACTCTGGGAGCATTTTCTTATAATCTGAGAACATTATAGAAAACAAAAACCCATGAAAGTTTCTATAGAGTAGAACTTGGTCTCTCTCCAAAGCACAAAATTATGTTATTAGATATCATACCCTCTACCCCAGTGTTGGGGATCAAATCGAGGACCTTGATCATTTGAAGCGAACGCTATAGTAAACTACATTCACAGTCTGACACTGGATATCCAAACAGCAGCACAAGCTTGAGATGACAGCGTTTTATTTTGAGTCTTCCAAAAGAATTGCATCCAAAGTCAGGCCTGGTGGCACATGCCTGTAATTAGGAGGCCAAGGTGGAGGATTGTTGATGTGAGCCTGGCAATGCAGCAAGTTTCAGGGCAGCTCAGTGTACTTAGTAAAACCATGCCTCACCAAAGCGAAGGGGAGGGAAGGGGAAGGGAGGGGAGGGGAGGAAAATCAACTTTAACAACAAAAAGTATGTACACCTGCATTTGCCTTTGAGCAGAAGATTAAAGATATTCTCAGTTGCACGGGAGCTGAAGCAGAACCACGATATGAACTGTTTCGAAAGAGTGTTTAGAGTTTTACTTCAAGGAGGAGAAAAATAAGTGTAGAAGAAGGAAAAATGTGGAAGAAAAACAGAGGGATGAACTTAGTAAAGCGTGCGCTCACCCAAATATGTAAATGTTTGTAAAACTTCATTTCTATAATCTGGTATTTAAAAAGTAGTCAAGCCTATAATCCTAGCTACTCTAGAGTCTAACACGGGAGCATTAAAAGTTCAAGGCCAGGCTGGGCAGCTCAGTGAAACACTGCCACAAAATCAAAAGTAAAAAAGGAAACTACAGATGTAGCTAAGTGATACAGCGTAACCTAGCATGTGCGGGACCTGGATTCAATCCCCGCTACAAGAACAAACCAAAGACAAACGAGATCTAGAAAATACTAACAAGTTGGGGCTGGAGGCTCTCTAATGAGGGAGAAGACTGGCCTAACTAGGGATCTGACTTACCCTGTATGTTACCTGGGCATAAGCAGCTTCACCGCTACTAATAAGTCAGTGCTGTGCAGATATCAACATAATCTACGGGTAGAGAAAGAACTACAGAGATGGCTCATTGATGAAGAATGTTTGCTGCTCACACAGAGGACCTAAGTTCAGTTCCTAGCTCTCACTTTGGGTAATTCATAGTAACTCTGGCACCAGGGGAGCCAGCGCCCCTCTTCACTGGGCAACGGCACTCATGTGCATGACCGTAAGCACACACAGAATTTTAAAAATCCTTAGGGCCAACATAGAGCATGTGCCATCTGTGTACACAATAATGCAAAATGATCGTTCAGTCCTCGCTTTCTAATTAAAAACATTTTTCTTCTGTTCAGTTAACCAATGAAAGTCTGTCCCTCCAAACTATGAGCATCATTGTACAACCTCTGCCTTTAGACAGTTCCTCCTCAGGTTCAAAGATGCCTTTCAGAGACCCCAATAAAAGAGTTTTCAGGCTGGGTGGCCTCAAGGAAGAGCTCTGTCACCCCCTTGAGGCTCAGGGGACGCCACAGGAGAGGGGACAGAAAGAATGTAAGAGCCAAAAGATAAGATGTGCACTATGAAGGCGTCTTCTACACATGACAGAGCCATGGCACCCATGAACTCACTGGAGCTGTGGTGGTCTATGTGAAAGCCACAAGACCTGTACAGGATTGGGTCCCTCAACACATCATCACGGATGGAGGAGTGTCCCATAGAACCCCACCATTACCCAAGGAATATGAGCAATTAGCCTTTTGTTGGAGGAAAGCGTATCATTTTGTTCAGTGGTGTAACACTGATAAGTTGACATACTGAACCATATATATATATATATATATACTTTATAGGAGTTCTCTGTTAAATAATGTAAGTCATATATGAAACATTCATGGAGGATTGTTCTGTGACAGACTTCATTCTAGAAGCTTCCCACACACGAATCCCAAAGCATTCATGGAAGATTGCTCTATGGCAGACTTTATTCTAGAAGCTTCCTACATGTGAAGCCCTTTAGTTCTCGTGCACGTCTCTTTGACTAAGTACTACCATCTTTATTCTGGAGTAACAGAGTCTGGGGCATGAGGAATGTTTAGGCACTTTCCTCATTGCTAGGGGCTGAGCAGTAGAGTTGAAAATTAAACACATGTTCTGAAGACAGAACATCCCAGGAATACCTGTGAACAGACACCATCACACCCGAAGACTGAGCACCAGTCTTCATCGGTCACAGCATAGGGCACGTTGCTGTGCCAATTCTCCATTAAAATTGCCAGGTATAGAAGAATCTGGTTGCCTGGCTACTCAAATACCTTCCCCAGATAGAAGTGTGCGTGTGCAGATAGAAGTCAGTGTGTGCAGATAGAAGTGTGCGTGTGCAGATAGAAGTCAGTGTGTGCAGATAGAAGTGTGCGTGTGCAGATAGAAGTCCGTGTGTGCAGATAGAAGTCTGTGTGTGCAGATAGAAATGTGTTGTACAGCATTCCTGCTCACAAGCAGTTTGCCTACAACATGAGGTATCAAAAAACCTACATGCTCCCACACCCAGGTATTATGAACAGAAAAAAAATACAAGGAATCCCAAAAGTATCCTAATTCTTAAAGCTAAAATTCTACAGAAAACACACTTTTAAAACATATTAGTCTGTGTGTACACTTTCTTCATCGAATTGAAATCTGCATCACTATTCTCCTAAAGACTCGAATCTTGACCACTGCAGAAAGTTTGCGTCTCTTTCTCTTCCATCTCTCTGGGCATGGTTGACATGTTCAGTGGGCAAGGCACAGAAATGGCTCAAATTCATCAGAGACCTAATAGCACAAAAGGCACCCTCAGGTTGGATTACGTACAACTTTACTGTATCACTTTCAGACATAGGTTTACTGTTTAATTAATCAAGTTTTCATCCACAGTGCCTATTTTTCTACTGAGTCCTGCCAAAAACACTCTTTGGCAGATGGTAAAATAATGAAATCATTGGCTCTAAATTCCAAAATCTTGGAGATAATTAGAAGACTTGATACAGGTAACATTTATTAGTCATGAAGATTTTGACAGCCTAGAGAATTCTTCAACCCACACAATTTCTAAAGGAAGAAAAAATTCTTTTTTTGAACACTGAACAAATTATGCTTTTTTTGACAAGAAAGAAACACATTTCACATGGTTTAACCAGTGAGGGTTTCTTTTTTTATTTAATAAAACTTAAGTATAAAGAAGGAAAGTCATGCTTCATAAAACCCATTCTGTATCGAGCCACAGGAAGTTTGACGATAGCTGGGAGGTGGCCCATCAATAAAGTCCCCTGGTTTGTCCAGTAAGGTCTCACCATGAAACCATGAGGACCCGAGGACATGACTTTTGGTCCCCAAAACACACCTAGATAGTTTGACTGTTGAGGAACATGCCTGTGACTCCAGCACCTGGGAGGCAGAGACTGGTGAATTCCTGGGGCTCACTGGCCAGCCAGCCTAGCCTACTTCACAATGTCTGGATCATTGAGAGATTCAGTCTTTTTTAAAAAGGAGCTAGGGGCTAGGGCATGGGAAGCAAAAGGAGAGACACCAGCCTCTTGGAATATACCAAATGGTTGCGGCTTGTAGAGCGGTAGCAGCAGGTGTAGTGAAAACGTCTTTAATCCCAGCACTTGGGAGGCAGAGGCAGGTGGATCTCAGTGAGTCTGAGGACAGCCTGGTCTACAGGTCTACAAAGCAAGTTCCAGGACAGTCAGGACTGTTACATAGAGAAACCTTGTCTCAAGAAAGAAAATCAAAAAACAAAAAAACAAAAAAAAAACTGCTCTGAAAGGACAATTATCAGGATCTGCAGTTGAATTTGGGACGGATGTGCACAAGTGTGAGAGCAAAGTCAAGGCTCATCTATGGGCTGGGCGAGAGATAATATCAGCTGATGATCTGGGGCACCCGGGGGAGGATGTAAAAATCCTGTCTGGAGTCTCTGCCTGCTATAACTACTGTGTACCTAGATGTAAACTGTTTACAGAATGTTGACAAAACTCACAGGACAGGCAATGCAAACTCATGCTGGGAGCCTTAAATTTAAACGTCATGTTTACACATGGGTTCCATGAAGATCAAAAAATAAAGGGGTATGAAAGCTGTGTCCTGGAAAATTCAGGTCGCTGAGGTAAAAGAATACAGTGAGAGACACTGAGAAGAAACAGCTTAGGAGGTAGAACTCAGAGAGTGTAGAGTCCTGAAAACAAGGAAGGTGTTTTAGGAACAATTAAATTAGTGATGCATCTAATAGGTAGATGGGTGGTATACGACAAAGAGATAATAGATAGGTAGATGACAAAAATAGATAGATATAGAAATATAGATGACTGATGATAGATGGATAGATAGATGATAGATAGATAGATGATAGATAGATAGATAGATAGATAGATAGATAGATAGATAGATAGATAGATGATAGATATTTTAATCTCGGTATCAACAATGCAAAACAAAAAAAACAAACAATGATTATTTGAGTATTTGTAGCTTTAAAAATCACCGTTTCAGATAAATTCCCACAATTGATAGGTGAGTCCTTCTAGAGGCAAGGACAGATTTTTCTTTCCCTAGCTCCTAACACAAAGAGACTCTCACGCACTACCACCATAGCTGCCTCTTCTACAAGCTTCTTCTATTGATCCCATTTTTACATTAGAAAGTGGGTATGTCCAACGAATCTCTAAAATTGTCTTAGAATCATCTGAATAGCTTGATAAACATTCATCTGACAGGTGAGTTTTGATTATTTCCATTCGGATAATCTCCTAATGGCACTGAGCTGGGAACCACGGGCTGTTGGCACATGAGAGCAAACTGTACAGTCTACCAAGGAGATCTTATAAGAGTGAAGACTGAATCTCAGGGACATTAAATAACATGCCAAAGACCAAACACTAGGAAATCAAAGACAGAAGTAAATCCTACCTCTTCTCCCTCCCACCATGCCACTTCCTTTTGCTTGGCCTGGCTTTGCTCGGATGGATAGATTTTCATGTTTCTCAGACTTCAGTCAGTAGAAACTTGGTGAAAACCCAGTTTTCACAAATGTGAAGAAGGGAGGAGACGTCTTCTGCAGGAGCAGCTAACGCCTCAGCAGCATTTGCAAAGGCCACCGCTTGTCCGTCTGCGCTCATGCGTCTTCTGAATCTTGGCTCTTGAATAAGTGACATCTTTCCTCCTTACCAGCTTTGCCAGCCTCTCCCCTTTTCTCTCCAGGCATTGTCCTTCCTTGAAGTTACAGCTTCCCCTCACTATATGTCCATATATGTTCACAACTCACTAATTAACTTACTGTCATCCTCACATTAATCATTTTTTTCAACATTTCTACAGTACCTTATTTCTAGTGAATTTAAACAACTTTCCTTTTATGCAGTCATTAAAAATTTGTATTTAAAAATAATTTTCAAAGAAAGACTTCCCATTTAATAATATCTATAGGTAAAGGGGGACATACAAAATAAGATAAAACGGAGGGGGAATGAAGAAAAAATAGTAAGAAATGGCAGTTGCCTGGGAATTCCCAAACCTTGTCAATATTCTCGATCCAAATTCTTTAATTTAGTGACAGTGGTGGTCGCCAGTGATTAAGGGCATATTAGATACCGTGCTTGTCCGTTTTCTAGTTGCTGTGACCAAAGCCTTGACAGGAAGCATCTTAAGGGAGGAACAGCTTGCAGACCCTCACAGTAGGGAAGGTGTGCAGCTCCATGTTTGAGGCTCTGTGCAGCTGGGACCCCTCCCTCTCTCACAGCCCAGCAGAAGAGGAGCGAGAAGGCTGGAATTTAGGCCAAGCCATAGCAACAAATCCCATCTCCCAGCTAAACCCTACCTCCTGTAAGTTCCGCAATCTTCCAAAACAGTGTCAGAAGCTGGAACCAAGTGTTCAAACTCATGAACTTCTGGGTGACGTTTTACACACAAAACATACTAGATATGAAAGAACAAGTTAAGTTAAACCTGTAAGGGATGCTTTAGTCAGTCCTTCCACTGAAGGAGCCTGAGATGGGGATCTCTGTCGTTGTCGGATAGCTGTGGACTGGGCAGTGAGAGGTAACCCTTCTGCGGGCTGGTTTTTGCTTTGCCATGATGAAGGGGAAAGGTGTGCTTTGGTTTGTAGTTTTGGAGATGTCGGTCCACGATGCTTGGCCCTGCTTCCTTTGGCACGGGGTGAAGAAGTGCACTGCGGCAGGAAGAGAGGAGAAAGCTCACCTCATGGCAGTCAGGAAGGAAAAAGAGGGCCAGAGTCTGCCCATCTCTTGGAGGGTACACCTACCAGAGACTCGCCTTTCTTCAACTGGGACCCACCTCTTAGTGTTCGCTGGGCTCCCAACAGCACCACAGATCAGTTCTTCAGTCAATGAGCCACCGGGACTAGAGCGCTTACGGATCTACACCTGAGGACGTCAGGCTCCCAGGGCCGAGTTTCTCTCCCTCTGTCGTCTTCTCTGCAAACAACCAGACAGCACTTTTTCCAGGGACAGTGACCGTGTTGGGTTTGCTTTTCATCTTTGGAGCTATTTCAGGGTAGAACTCTGGAAATTGGCCAGCTCTGCACACTAACTGCACCGGTGTTTGTAGCCTGATTACGTGTAAGAAAGGATAGCTTTGTGGTTGAGATGTGTTTCTTGCAAACAGCAGAATGTTGGATCCTGTTTTCGTATCCAATCCCTTAGCCTGTGCCTTTTTATAGGTGAATTGAGACCATTAATATTAAGTGATATTAGTGACCAGTGGTTGTTTACTCCGGTTATTCTTACTGTTTTCGGTAGTAGAGTTTGTGTGTGTCCCTTAAATTAAATTAAAAAAAAAAGAATATCTAAAGGAAATATAAGCCAATACATAATAAAATGCTTTAGAACAAAAAAAAGAAAGAAAGAAAGAAAGAAAGAAAGAAAGAAAGAAAGAAAGAAAGAAAGAAAGGATAGCTTGTGTGACTGTGCTGAGAATCGCAGTGTCTCAGATTAGAACCCGATTCTACCTCAGGGCGTATAAAGCCCTGAGCGGGATACTGAGCATCCACGCTTCAGCTCCTGCAGCAGGATGATGGGATGGTAACTGTCCAAACTCCACAGAAGTGAGGATGCCAACGTGGAAGCCACGTATAATTCTGAGAATAGTGCCTGAAATAGTAAATGTTCCACACGTGTATGTGTTTATCTCCTTGTTATCAAGTTTTAAAAATACTGAGCCTATTTCCCAGCTAGTACCCACCTTTCGATGGTGCTTTCTGTCGGTTTCTGTGTTGTACACGTACCCTTCCCGAGTGCAATGATATCAGTGTGCCTGCCAGGTGAGGGGACTGAGGAGCTCTTCCTCTGGACAATGTTCCTGAGTAGTTACAGGCCGGGTGTCCCGGAGGCCATGACTATAGAGCAACTCTGATTGACCGCAGTAGTCAAATTTATCTTGCAATTTCACTCAAAGTGACTTCACATGAGGAAAAAAAAATGTGTCCCTAAAATCTGTGCAGAAGCTACTGCAACATTTGTGGTTGCAAACAGAAAGCAGTTTTCCTCATTTGTTGCACCCTGCAGTGTTTGCTCAGGTGCAACTTGGCTTCCACATGAGCTGAGTCGGAAAACCCACCGTTGAGTTATAGAGACGTTGTCATACTCATCTCTCATAACTTCTCAAACAAAATCATACTCCCTAAAAAGCTCTTCTCTACAGTCCCTCTGGCAGGTCTCTCTGTGGAGTTGTGCCTTCTTTGGAGCCCCACCAGAGTCTGCCTTTAAGCATGAACACATTTTTAATCAAGCAAGGAAATCTGTGAAGTATAAAGTTCACCATCGCTGGAGCTGCAGGGAACTGCCTCGTCCCCGTGGTGAAGGAGCTCGGCTGGACAGTTTATTCCAGTTGCCCCCAGTCCTCCTCCCTGTGCGCCTGGCTGCATTTCCCAAGTGGCTGAGAAGAGCAAACTTCAAGGAAATAATGTTGACTTACTGACACGCAGGCTCCTAACGCCAGATGGATAGCTTTATTTTTTTTTTCCCCTAATGAAAGAAGTGTTTCCAAGGTCTATTCACCAGAGGCGTCTTTATTCAAGAGCCATATGAGACACAAAACAACGTGACAAAGTTCAGTTAACTCCAGAAGTAAACTTCCAATTTGAGTACTCTAAGAAGTGGGCAAATTGTATCATAGAACACGGAGGGAGTACATTCTGTCTCTAGGACTGCACCCATCTGTCTGGGAAATGCCTGAACATGGATTTCAGGTGTGATGGTTTCTGAACGGGAAGCAGCCCACTGGGGGGGGGGGGTGAGGGGGGTCTGCTTATTTATTTCAGTGCTTCTCAACCTTCCTAGTGCTGTGCCCCTTTAATACAGTTCCTCATATTGGGGTGATTCCCACTACCACCAGCAGCATAAAGTTGTCTCTTTCCACTTCCTGACTGTAATTGTGCTGCTGTCGTGAACCGTAGTGTAAATTTCTGATGTCCAGGAGAGCTACTACCCGACCCCCAGGGTGACCAGACCCACAGGCTGAGAGCCACTGCTTAACTTGATCGTTTATCTGTTGACTAAATCTCATGCCTTCCCTCAACTTGTAGCTCGGAATATTTCACCGACTTCTTACCAGCCTGTTTGCGGTAATTGCACAGAGGGATAAGATAACTAAAATTAGCCTTTCACTTGTTCAAAAAATATTTTTAAAGCTGACTTTTGAGTGCATATTACTTTATTTTAAAAATATGAGATTGACTCACGCTGTCTACATGACTATAATTATCTGTGTGCTTACATACATTTCTATGTTTATCTATACTGCAACTTAAAAATAAATATTTAGGCAGCATTTACAGTTCACAGGCCAATGAGGTATTTCAAGCAACCCACAAGTTCAGCAGCCAATAGACGACATCTCAGACTGAGCTAGCATTCCAAATGCAGTCGTCAGCCATCTAGAGCTGCCGTGGTGCTACTTGGAGGGAATGAGCAAAGGATGAGACTTGAGAGACTAATTAAAAAGAAAGAACAGTCAGGGAAAAGTCTAGATCAAAGCTTCTTAAACTGTGGCTGAGACCCCTACAAAGGTCTCATAACTGGATGTGGGAATTGTGAAAATTTTGGCAACGGTATAAAATTTCTGAATGCAGGATAACAAAAATAAATAAGTAAAGGAGGAGGAGAAGGGGAAAGAAGGAGACGGGGAGGAGGAGGAGGAGGAGGAGGAGGAGGAGGAGGAGGAGGAGGAGGAGGAGGAGGAGGAGAAGAGGAAGAGGAAGAGGAAGAGGAAGAGGAAGAAGAAGAAGAAGAAGAAGAAGAAGAAGAAGAAGAAGAAGAAGAAGAAGAAGACTCAAAACCAAAGGTGTGTGAATCCCCAGTGTTCCTGATAGTACTGGCGCAGCACCCGTGACGTCACTGACACAGTGTGCACTTTTTGCACTGCGCATGCCATCACGCTACATAACACCAGGAGCACTGCCTGTAACAGCTTAGACTGGAAGCCTTTGTATGCTGTGGCTTGAGGTGGTCTTATTGTACATGCAAATGGTCTTCTGGAAAGATCTTAACCATTATCTCCCCAAATTAACAGCTTGGTGTTCTCCTATATTCCTTAGCACTTATCAGGTTAACACATCCTTATGCTGTATTGTATTAGACAGACGTGCAGGTCTATCTCACTTGTGTATAAATGTGCTTTCGTCTTTTTATAAGTGGTAAGAATATATGTATAACTATAGTGGGTGGTTTTGTGTGTCAACTTGACACAAGCTAGAGTCATCAGAGGAAGGGGCTCAGCTGAGAAAATGTCTCCTTGATAACCAGCTGTAAGGCATTTTCTCATTTAGTGATCAATGGGGGAGGGCCCAGTCCATGGTGGGTGGTGCCATCCCTGGGCTGCTGGTCCTAGTTTCTATAAGAAGGGGGTTGAGCAAGCCATGGGAAGTAAGCAAGAAGCTCCCCTTCATGGCCTCTGCATCAACTCCTGCCTGCAAGATCCTTCCCTGTTTGAGCTCCTGTCCTGACTTCCTTCAGTGATGAATAGCAATGCTGACGTGTGAGCCAAATAAACCCTTTCCTCTCCAACTTGCTCTTTGGTCCTGGTGTTTTATTGTAGCAATAAGAACACTAACTATGATGATAACAAGGAATTGTTTTTAAAATAAATGGTTATTTGACAGTAAATTTCTGACTTGTCTACCTGTTTGACATACCTATACTCCCCGCATTATAAAACAATTTCTAAGTTGGAAAGGAGTCAGGAGTGGATAAAACCTTAAGAAGGTATAATCTGCATGCTGCACAACAGTGGTCGTCATATTTCTTTAGTGACTGAGCTTTTTGATTTATTGCTTGGCAATATTCCATGCTTAAAGGGAAATAGATGAAAGGAGTAGCTTCTGATCTCATGCCTTATACTTGCATCCAAGTCAAAGTGAATTAGAATCGTCTCATTAGCAAGTCCTGTCCAAGTATTGTTTTACTTGGACTTACCGACCTGATTTCTCTGTCTGCACTCTTTTCCAAATGCCAATTCCAGCAATACTCAAGTCACGTGACCCTCAGACCCAAGGCTCTGCATTTGGCTCATCCCGGAAATCCTACACATTTGACTTTCTTCTCTGTTGCTTGACAGCAGTATTTCCACATGTGGGGCAGGATGTAGGGACACAGGAGTGACTTTCCTTGTCAAGCCGTGGTTTTATGCTTTGAAAAATATGTTACAGTCAGAAATCATTCCAGAAGGAGCTCAACAGATGTCTTGGTATGTAAGAACACTTGATTTATATGAGGACCAGAGTTTGAGTACCCAGGACCTGGGAAAACCCAGGGCGTGACTGTAAGTACCCCATTTAAGACTGAGTTGGGGAAACCCCCAAAGCTTCTGGCCAGCTAGCCTAGCTGAAACAGCGAGCTTCGGACCCTGTCTCAAGGCAATAAGGCAGAAAGGGTCAGAGTAAACACGGAAGGTCCTGCTTGTGCTTCCTCATGTATGTGCACAGGCAATGCACATGCCCATATACCATGTACACACATATACATGTACATACATAAATACTTGCATGTTCCATATATACCTATACACTACACACACATACATACACACATCTGCACACCACATGCACATATGCACACTACACACACACTTTCACACTGTACACATGCATACACACACACACACACACACACAATCATCCCAGAATTATCCTCTTCCTCTCCTTTCTACCCTCTCCACCCCACTGCATATCTCTTTCAAAAGCCACCCAGCTACATTTTGGAAATAAAAGTTCTGTCTTGCTTTGTTTTAATGTGGAGATTGATATTATCATTACCTTTCACCAGTGACTTGCTTAATAACGGACGGCTTCATAGAAACTTAAAATGAAGATTCTCTTCTCAGTAACAAACTTTTAAATAAAACAGCTGGAGACACGTGTTTTTACAGCTGGAAGGGATCTTTGTGATTATTTAATCCCGCACCTTTATTTAATAAAAGAAGCATGTGAATGCTTGAGAGGCCAGTGTCTTGTCACAGCCAGAGCCAAGTCCCTGGGCTCCCACACAGACTCCGTCCAGCTCTCTGCTCACACTGTCTTGCAGTCTGCATATAAACGTTCCCCATAGGCTGATGTGCCCTAGCTCTTGGTGCCCAGGGGTAGCATTGCTTTGGAAACTTGTGGAATCTTTAGGAAGTGGAATCTTGCTGGGAGAAGTGGGCCACTGAGGCTGGGCCGTGAAGAGTCATCACCCTGCCCCACTTCCTGTTCGCTCCCAGCTCACAACTGTGGGTAGACCGTGGCCAGCAGCCTCATCTTCTTCCCTACAGTAATGGACACTAGCCCCTCAAACTGTGAGCCAAAATAACCTTCCAGGTGCTTCCTGCCTGGTACCTGGTGATAGCTACATGAAAAGGAACTAAGACACACAGGGTGAGCATTTGGGTGCTGGGCCACACTGGAGAATAGAATTCTGAAGCCCATGTTGTCTTTATTTATCATTAAATGCCGGCAACTTTGAATAAGTCACTGAAATGCTCTGTATCTCACTATTGACACTTCTTTAAATGCAAAATCCATGTGTCAAGAGTTATAGGTGTGTGTGTGTATTGTGTACATATTCACGTACAATACAGGTGCCCAGGCCCTTTCAGATCCAGCATCACTTTTGGAGTTATTTAGAAACGGAGTTGTTTTTTTTTTTTTTTTTTTTTTCACCAGCAACAGCATGATCAAGAAAGGAAATAAATTGCCTTCAATCTCGAAAGCACCAAGAAGACACCATCTCTTAACCTCCAAGAGCCTCATTTAATTACCTACGGTGATGCCAACTCAACGGACCACCTATCCCAATTAAGCGGCAGCGCGTGCTAATTATCATTAGACTTAATTGGTTTCCCAATTCAGCAACTTCCCTGATCAAGTCTGCCCCAGTTAAGTGGCATTTATTGAACTACCTGAATCTTGCTTAAACGAAACAAAAGAAGAATCCCAGCTCAAGTTCAGCAAATATAACCTACTTTCACCAAGTCACAGTAGCCAGCTTCTAATTAATTTTGCAAAGCAAACAACTAGGATTGGGAACAGGTATCATCGTGTCTTCTGATTAGAATGGGTATTTTAGTAAAAATCAAATAAGAATAAGCAAAACATTTCAAACAATCAGCAAATGTGTGGAAATGAACAAATATTTACTAACATACTCCCTTTTCCTCCTCAGAAGTATTTTTTGACAACGCTGTTGTGACTGTTTCATCCTCTCATACGGTCTGCTCTTGAGAGCAGAGCTCCTCTCTTTGGCAATAACACATCTTCTGAGAGTGGGTATGCATGTCGAAGGGGAAGTTGTTCTCTTAGGCTCAGCATTCCCAGAGAAGAGTGTGTGCACAATAGTTCACTATCCTATGCAGCTGGGTATGGTGGCCCATGGCTAAGATCCCAGGATTCAGCTTGTTGAACCAGGAGGGTCATGGCAAGGCAGCCTGGGTGAAATTGTGAGATGCTGTCTCAAAAAGGAATAATAAATAGTTGAATTTGCATCAGTAAAATAGATCACAGGGAAGCTGAGTACTTGAGCAATACTCAAGAAGACCTTAGTTCATTGGGTTTTATAGTGTACACAGGTTTTCAAAAATTGGGGTGGAATGTAGCAGGAAGGTTAACTGTCCTTTTGGAATGCTCTGTTCATATGTGGTAGCAATGGTAAAGATAAGTGAGCTCTGGTGTTGAAGGTGGTGGTTAGTGAGTCCAAGTCTGCACAGTGTATAAACTGTGTCTTCCTCTCTGAATGGGCTTGAGTTGTCCTTTGAGCAATGCTGGAATTCTCAGCTCAGACTCCTCCTGGTAGACTTGAGAGTGAGGGCGGTATCAAAGAAGGAACGTGTTATCCTGACAGTCACGCGTTCCCTCGGTTCAAACCGCCAATAATAGGATAAAAGGGAAAGATAGCAGGACCTGGCAGAATTGGGGTTCATCCTGCAATGAGTTTTCAGATTGTTTTCCAGGGTGTTAAGGTCTGTTTCTCCACATCTAAGAAAGAGCCTTATGGTCAAAGTCGCCTTGGAGAAGGAGACAATGGTCATGAGGATAGATGCCCACCTCAGAGTACAGTATACTCCAGCAGTGGCATCTCTTGGCTAGACTGGACGGCATGCTACCCACTGTTCAAGTAGGATTTATCTTTGCTAAGCACAACCAATCATCAGGATTTTCGGAACTGCCATCAGAATCGCTGTTTGGGGAATGAAGGGTGGGGAGAGGAGGATTGTGGGCAGGACAGGATGAGTGTGTACAGACATGGGCTTGGGGAACGAGCTACTTGAGATGAAAACTCTAGCACTCACTCTCTTTGACAAGGGTTGTCCCAACCTAAGGTGATGACGGATGTATCAGGGAACCCAACGTTGGAGACTGGAGAGGTTGCTCAATGCTTAAGAGGCCTTGATGCTCTTCCAGAGAACCCAAAGTTGGTTTCCAGAACCCCATCCATGGCTTACAACCTCCTGGAACTTCAGCTCCAGGGGATCTGACACCCTCCAGACCTTCTTGGATGCCTGCTCTCAGGTGCACAAATGAGGATAAATATTAATCTTTTTATAAAAGAATCCCAAAGCTAATCAACAGAAGATCCCAACCTTGCAAAGCTGGTGGTGTCAAGAACGCACATTCTCAGAAGGGAAAGTAACACAGATGCTTTTTGGAACTGTCATTATTTTTCCAGCCATTTCTATGATACTGCAGTAAGACAACTTTATTTCACAAATGGAGAATAACAATAACAATAATAAATTATGATATGAACATAATAGGTCTCGATTTTATTGATACAGGGCTGAAAATGCTTCAAAGTTCCCCTACCCAAAAAGTGTTTCAACAAAAAGTGGTCTTCCTTCAAGAAGCTAATGCATAGTGTCTGAGCTGATGGAACTATTACTTCGGTAGAGAGCACTGCAGGCACCACAGGACACGGAGCAACTTAGTTCTCTAGAAGGCTATTTAGCTAATTAAAATCAATGTTCCCTGTAATATATGAAATTGCCTCAGATACAATTTCTATATGCCTCCTCATAATTGAATTAAAATGTTCCTGCCTAAAGCAAATCTAAGAGCAGAATTGTTGAAGGTAGACCTGGAAGGGGTCTTTGGTATTACAAGTTCCCAGCCATTCATTTTACATTTAATTATTTTAATGATTTATTTATTTTTAATGCTCAAGAATTCGTGTGTGTGTGTGTGTGTGTGTGTGTGTGTGTATACCAGGCCTGTGCAGGCACCTATAGAAGTGAGAAAAAGGCTTCAGATATCAGGTACACTGGAACTGGAGTTACAGGCAGTTGTGAGCATCCCAATACAGATGCTGGGAACTGAACTTGAGATCTCTGAAAAATCAATAAGGGCATTTAATCATCTCTCTAGTCCCCCACTCTGAATTTAATAAAAGAAATCTTTAATCAGTAGCAGGTTCAGTCAGAAATTGAGTTATCTGCATGCACCCTTTCTGTTACAATGCAAGCATCTTTCCTGAGATCTGTGTCCTTTAGGCCCTTTCTTCTTTGCAACATAGAAAAAGGTCTGATGCTAGTTACCTATGACTGTGCTTTCTGGTTCCTCCCTGACAACAATGAAAGGCAGTTTCATGCCCCTGTTATCTTCTGAGGACACGAGGTTCCTTTCTAGACATAGTCAGGGAGCAGTGAAGACCAGAGGAATCACAGGCTACTCCATGTCTTGGGAAATCCTCTACTGTTTCTCAGAAAGTATATGAGAACATTTGTTTAGGATTCACCTCAAATTAGGATTTGAGAGGCTGGAGAGAAATAAAAAGAGCCTGTGGTTATTACTGCTCATTCATAAACTGATGAGCAAGAGATTAAAAACTATAAAGATCTGTCAAAAATAATACTAATTACAGTTATGTGTGTGAACTACTAAATTATTGGCCTGAACTACCACAGAACAACACATATCATTAGATATGTGTCAGATTAATGTTGTCGCAAATTGTGTTTCATTCATTCTCATCAGCAATTATCAAACACCTGTTCTACACAAGATTGCTTGCTTCTATTTCTTTCTACACTGCTTTCCAAGGCTGCCCTCGCTGTCTCCCTGCCGTCCTCCTCATCCCTACTGATCAGGAGATACTTTTTCCCTTACAGCTTCTTCTCAAAGTTCAGAGACTGGCTGGTCCTAAATCTGAAATGCAGAACACTGTAAACTGATAGAGAATGTTTTCTAAGGCATCTAGAGACGCATCCTCTGGGTTGTGCAAAAATGAGGGCTGCATCTGAAGAACTGAGGGTTTAAGTTAATGAATCTGTCACGGCACTTTGTTATGTTGGTCATTTGTCTCACCTGTGACAAAATGCCTGAGCAAATAGAACTTAATGGATGAACGGATTATTTTGGTGTATCGTAGCAATCTTTCTTGTTGAACTATCTTTGGAACCCTAGCCTGCAAATAATGACCCAGAGACTTACTATTAATTAAGAAAGTTCAACCTTAACTTAGGCTTTTTCGTAACTAGCTCTTATAACTTGTTTCTATTAATCTACATTCTATCACATGGCTCAGTTACCTCTTCTTAGTAAGGCACATCTGACTTGCTCAGACTCTCTTGGCAAAAGTGCTCACCTACCTTCCTCTTCCCAGTTTCTCTCTGTCCAAAAGTCCCCTTAACCTCTTCCTGCCTGGGTACTTGTCAATTAGCTCTTTATTAAGCCAATTAGAAGGTTCCTTGGCAAAAGGCAGGTCTTCACATTGTAAACAAATATTCTACAACATTTCCCCCTTTTGTCTAGTTAAAAAGGTAAGGTTTTAACTCTAAAATAGTAAAACTATATACAATAAGAACAATTATCTGGTAAAAATTACATTTACAATATCTAGTCCATTTGTATTTGGTAAATTGGAAGAAATTATTCCATTATGTATTCTATCTTGGTGAGTCCAAAGTTATAACCTAAGTCACTTTCTATCATAACTTGTATTACCAAACTAAAAATATCTTTTAAGGCCTAAAAATATTTTTTTTAGATAACCAACTTAAACTTTTATGTCTCTCAACCTTTTGCACTTTACATGTCTTTTGTGAGGTTTCTTTTTTGAATTTGGTAACAAGGAAGACTATAACTATAGCTAGCTAGTCTTCATTCCCTTCAAAGACCCGAGAAAGGTATATTACCTGAGTAAACAGGAAGTGCAGAGCAGACAACTTCCAAAAGTAGAGAAATGACAGCGATAGCTGGAAGACTGGACAGCCAGCCAAGATTCCTTTGCCATGTTGAAGCATCCGTCTTCAAGCTACATGCCTCAAATATCTGAGAGACTACTTTGTGACGCAAAAATTTTAGAGGACTTTTCTACATTGTCCTGGAAAAATTTGACGGTTACCTTCTTTCATGTCTTGCTAGTCCAATTTAGACAGCATATTCCCAGCAGTCAAAGCAAAGGCAATTTCTTGCCCAAATGACTAGCTTTTCCACAATTGAAACAAACTCCATATGGAGGTTCTTTGATACCCATCATTCTTTTTTGAAGCAAATTGGTGCTGCCTGGAGTCGACATGTTTTATTGCCATGAAAAGCCTTAAGTTATTAAAACATTAAATTCCACATTCTGTAGGTCTCTGAAGTGCTCTAAGACCACCTATCTATCTAAACTCAATTTCTGTTTAACCTTGAAAACATACCTAACATGACTACAAGTTTGATTATTATAAATGACTAATTACTAACCTGTATTTCTTAGTTATACATTACATTTTTAAAATGAACTGCATAGGCAAAGCAACTTAAATGAGAGTAGAAACAAATATAGCCTTAAATTTGTATCAATATATAAAAATCTATACCAATGTAAAATATTTAAGACTAGTAGTTGCTTTTTTATTTTAAGAGTAGAATCAATAATCTATCATTTATCCTATCATTTCTATATGCCTTTTTTCTTCTCAAAAAATGAGGGCCCTGAATATGAGCTCCTTTGCTCAACTTTTTCCCCGACCATGACCAATATTGACTTGTAACCAACCACCTTAAATTATGATCAACATCAATAATCCATTGAATGACTGAAAACATCCACCCCACCTCTTGGAAATGGGGTATTATGTTCTTTAGGCTGCTTCCTATTGTCTTGGGCAACAGCATCTTTAGGAGACCCTGAGAAAATTGGGACAATGGTCAAGTCCTGGGAGAGTTAGCTGTATTATTTTCGTTTAGTCTCTGTGTGATGGGAAAGTGTAGAGCTTATCTGAAGTCCTGACTGAACTAGTCTGTATGGAATATTATTTTAACTGGGCAAAAATGTATTACATTTGTTTATGCTGTAGAATATAATTTTAACTGTGTAAAGGTGTGTTATATTTGTTAATGCTGCATTTGCTTAACTATGAAGAGATGTGTTGCTGTTTCACCTTGCCTGCCTAAGTCACTTGATTGGTCTAATAAAAAGCTGAACAGCCAATAGCTAGGCAGAGAAAGGATAGGGAGGACTGGCTGGCAGAGAGAATAAGTAGGAGGATTATAATATAGGCTTGAGAGAGAAGGAGAGAACAAGGGAGAAAGAGTGAGATGTCCAGGACCAGCCAGGCAGGCAGTCATCAGCCAGCTCAATGAGGTAGGACATACAGAAGGAAAGGAAGGTAAAAAGCCCTGAGGCAAAACACAGATAAAGAGAAACAGGTTAAATTAAGTTAAAGGAGCTAGCTAGAAATGGGCCTAAGCTAGGCCAAGCTTCATAACTAAGAATAAGTCTCTGTGTCTTGATTTGAGAACTGGTTAGTGGTCCAGGAAAAAAAAAAAAGCCTGGTATACCTGTTTTGTAGTTTTTCTTTCTTTCTTTTTTTTCTTTCTTTATGTCTTTAGCCAAGATTTTCAAAAGGTCTCCCCTGATCAAACCTGGTCTTTATTAATTTCAAAGAAATCTATAACTTTTTGTTTCCTGTGAAAACAAAAGCAAAACCCTCCTCCAATGCAACATATTTTCCGACTCCCATTCTGAAACTAAGGCGTTCTTAAGATACATAGGTTGGTCTAATTTAGCAGTTTCCATAATTCGATGTCTTTCAGCAGCCACTGTCCTTCATTCACTACCGTTTATAGATTCAAAGTCAACAAAGCACCATACAGGATCCCGACACCTGTTTACTTCCTGTATTTTTGTGTTTTTCCTTTTTATATTACTTTACTCTTTCTTTAGAGACCTCACTTGATTATTTTTAAACTATTTATTTTTCTATGACTGTCCATAGCCATTTTTTCCATATTTTTAAGCATGCTACATCTGTCTAGAGGTTTTCTCAATCTGAGCCTGATTTTCTGTGTGTCTACGGTAGGGTTTTTGTTGTTATTGTTTTGTTTTTGTTTTTATGACACGAGCCAAACCTTAAACTGCTAAGGAGCTAGGTAGGCCCTCCACCATGTGGCTCCATTCAGCACATGGTCTGGCTCCATCACTGAGAGCAGAGCCTCATGCCTGTGGGCCCCTGGCCTGGAGCAGGTCTGTCTGCCTGCCGCAGCTCCAGTGAGTGCATCTACCTAGTCTCCTGCTATTGAGGTGCATGCTGCCTGCTGCTCATAAACACCAGTCAAGTGCTCAGTAGCAGGGCCTCCTAAAAGAGACAGGCCTCTGTAGGCCACAAGCACTGAGACTACTCAGAAACTTGGAACTCTTTTTTTCTAACTTTCTCAGGGTTTGTGTGGAGTTACATGCTCCACATTGAGCACTAACTATAGCAAGTTTTCTTGTCCAACTATCTCTGGACTGCTAGCCCTCAAATAATGGCCCAGAGGCTTATTTTTAATTATGAAAGCTTAGCCTTAGCTTAGGGTTTTTTTTCCTAACTAGCTCTTATAATTTAACTGATCTATTTTATTAATCCACACTTATTAATGACCCAGTTAGCTCTTCTTATTAAGGCCCATCTGACTTGCTCCAAGTCTGCTGGCAAAAGTGCTCACATAGCTTCCTCCTCCCAGTCTCTCTCTCTCTCTCTCTCTCTCTCTCTGTCTCTCTCTGTGCCCGGGAGTCCTACCTAGCCTATTTCTGCCTAGCTATTGGCCATTTGCTCTTTATTAAGCCAATCAGAAGGTTCCTTGGAGAAGATACATCTTCGCAATGTAAACAAACATTTTGCAACAGTGTATGGCTTCAGAAGCTTCCTTCCGTGCTTTCCCCTAGGTACTGTGGTCTGTTTCTGCTGTTCCTGAGCAGGGGTGATTCAGAATATCTTGGCAGGAGTGTGGGGGAAAGCAGAAGTGTTTGGTTCGTGGTTTGGGGAGGTAGAGGGCATGTTGGAAAGGGTGTGGGAGAGGACAACCAAGAACAAATATATCCTTCCTTCAAGGACAAGCTCCAGTGACTTAAATTATCCAGTCAGACTCTACTTTCTAGATTCTATCTCTGAAAAATGCCAGCCGAAGTATGACTCCACAATGGACTTCATCCATCCATGTATTGATTGAGTCAGAGCCCTTCTGATTCTATCAGCTCCCTAAATATCACCTCTGAACACTCACAGAGGGGCCAAGTCTTGGACACATATGCTTCCTGGAGACCATTAATCTCCAAACTACAACTGAAATCATTTGTTCTTACCCCTGTGGTAAGCTACATTCAAAGATGATACACTGGGATTCCTGGTGAGTTGAAGGTAAATCCTTGTCTCCGAACTAGTGGAGGGAGACGAAACCCAAGAGTAAATCAGAGGATGGATGTCTCATAAGAGAAATTAATGGATTGTACCGTTTATCCAATAAATAAAAGAGCAATGTAGTAGTTCAGGCAATCTATCAACAAATGTTGAAAGGGTGCTAGGTGTCAGGCAGAAGGATAGGTGTTGGGAACATGTGTGTTTTCTCAGAGTTTCCACTCCTTTTCCCCGTTCAGTGACTCCTTAGTACCACACACATAGCTGGCTGATATTAAATTCTGAGGTAAAAGAGTAAAAAATGAAAATAATGCTTTCGCTTCAAATATTTGTGTTGGCTGCCTCCCAAGTTTTATGGTTTGATGCAGTTTATTTTTAATGAAAAATGTATTGTTACGGAGGGGATCGCTACAGCGGTTGCTGACGGAGAACATGGCTCTGCTAGGAGAGTCCAAAGAGCTGTGTCTAAGTGGCCCTCTGCTGATTTACAAAGTGGCAATCAGATGTCTTCCCCGCACCTGGAGAGACTCAGCAAACAGAGCCTGCAGGTGTCACTCAAGTCTGGCTCCTGGCTGGCTCCAGAGAGTCTAGCCAGGACATGGTTTAGCTATTCTCAGTCCAGGAAGGGTTGCCTACCTCCCTGGAGCTTGGAGCTTGGGCATGAGTGAGTGTGGGTGGGTGGCTGAGGGTATGGCCATTGCCCCTCCTGACTCCCCATCTACCTCAGCATCTAAATAGTCGGCAGACATTTAAAATAACACCAAGACATGTTCCAGCTTGTCTTGCCAGTCAAAAAGAAAAAAGGGGGAAATTTTCTTTTTGTTTTGAAACCGTACATTTCAGGACCCCAAGGGCTTTCTGATTTGTTAGCCTTAGCGGTTTAGAGGATTTAAAAGGCAGGAATATTAGGAAGAGAGAAGAAAAGCAAACAGCCAACACATCCAACGAAGCAGATCTAATAGACCACAGGGCCACAGAAGAAAAGATCCCTGCCACCTGAGCGATCATATTTATTATTCTTGTTTCACAATTAAACTTTGAAGGAGCGCATAGTAATTTCCCAGACATCTTTGCTGTCTTTGCTATGCTAGTCACATCCCTCAGTCCTTTATCAACGCTGCTCTGCATATGAATGGGCTGTAATTGAACTGTCGCATTCATGAAGGTCAGTAACCTTTCATTAGGAAGAATGTGTCTTTCCTGATAAATTAGAAAGTCTCTGAGGATTTGAAAGCATATTTTAAAAATTCTCTGTACTGTATCTTGAAAACACAGATTTTTTTTTTTTTTCTGTTATTTCTTGGTGGGTTGGGGCAGTGGAGAGCAAACACTTCCTTGCCGCTGTCCTGTTTCCTTTGGTGCAGGATTATTTACCTGGGGGCAGTTTTCTATTAATTTGGGGAAGGGGGTACCTGTGCAGATGGAGGTCAGAGGTCAGAGGAAAGCCTTAGGTTTTGTTTCTCAGGTACCATCCATTTTCTTTTCTCCTGAGACCCAGTTTCCCAGGCCAGCAGCCCAGGAAGCCTCAGGGCCCTGTCTCCATCTTCCCAGATTCAAAGTGCACACCGCCACACCCAGCTGGATTCTAGGAATCAAAATCAGATCCCCAAGCTTTCAAGGGAGCCATTTTACCACCTGCACCATCACCACAGCACCTGGATTCCATTTCTCCAAATGCTATTTTCTATGATTTTTCAAAGTGAAATAATCAGTATGATTCTCTCCCTTTAGAGTACCTTTCACTGTTCATCACGGAAGGGCCCAACGTTATTACATACAAATAAAAGCCCACCTGACTTCTGGGAGTTTGAACGCAGGACCTCTTGGCTATGCAACAAGCACCTTTATACACTGAGCCATCTTCCCAGGCTTTTCTGTGGTTTTTGCACAGTTTCCAACCCTGTTAACACTGGCTCTTCACTAGCTCCCCTTGGGCCTTTGGTTAGAAAGTGCAGATAGGAGTCAGAGAAATGGCTCAGGTAGTTGAGAGCACATGCTGCTCTTCCAGAGGGCAATGGTTCAACTCCCACCATCCACATGGGAGCTCACAACTGCCCATCTCCAGTTCCAGGGGATTTGATGCCCTGTTCTAGTCTCTGCAGGCACTAGATAGGCACATGGTTCATACATACAGGCAAAACATTGACATAAAGCAAAAATAAATACTTCAAAAACTCAAGTAACATGTACCTTTTAATATGCGTCAATGGTTTAAAGCAGAAATGTGGAAGATAATTTGTCAGTTTGAACAAAGTTTCTCTGATTTGGTTTTGCCAATATTAAGTCAGATTCCGGGAATTCTGGCATTGGCGATCCCGAAAAGCACATGAACTTGTTAGCAAGAGATTACTATTGAGAAGGGTGACAAGCTCAGCAATTTCATAACCACTACCTCAGTGTTTGCATGATACACCTAAGGCTTCAAGTCTTTAAAAACTTCCCTGCTGTCCAGGCTGTGGACAAGGATCAGCGTAGAACTCCTATGCTTGCTGGAAACTTTGAGTTTCTTATGAAAGGGGCAAAAGAAAGCGAAGAGATGAGGTGGTGGGAAATGTTTTAAACACAAGTAGAATAGTTGAGAGAGCAGCCAGAGAAGATCAGTAACAACAACAGAAATTGGCTACCCCACTTAGAGCTGCGGGGAGAAGGAGAGGAGATGGCATTGCTAGGGGTTGGAGGGCGATTGCAGCTGCCAGTGCACGCACACTAAGATGTGTAGCTAAGAGACACAGCTCCAAGGAAATCAAATCAACTATCCAATTATGTCAAAGTCTGCATCCCAAAGCTCTGTTGCTAGCATCTGGAATGTGTCTGTGTCTGTCTGGTGACACCTGAGAATCAGAAGGGATCATTCTGGTGGAACCCGGAGCCACTGAGGAGATGCAGTTGAGATCGTAGTGGGTATGTTAGTCAATTATGCACTTCTACGACAAAAAAAAAAAAAAAAAAAAAAAAAAAAAAAACTTGAGCCATATCAAGTTACCAAGAAATAAGAATTTTGGCTCATGGTTTCAGAGGCTTCATTCATGACCGCCTACTTCTACTGCATAGTGTGGATATGACACAGCACAGTATCATCCTGGAAGGGCATGGCAGAGAAGAAGGGCTCATTTTACAGGAACCAAATAGCAAAGAGAGAACAAAACTCTGCCTCTCAATAATGTCACCAAATTGCAAATTTCTCAAGGGTTCAATTCACTGATGAGAGTAGAGCATTCATAATTTAATACTTTCCCAAAGATCATGTCTCTAAACACCACCTCACAGATACCACACATTTAACGCATGAGTCTTTGGGCACATTGCAAATGAACAGTAACCTTAGAAAGAGAGAAAAATGCAAATAACTGGACTTTTCCTTGCTCCCATTAGTGTCTCTGATGATACGCCTTACCTACTAATGAACTGCCAAGGAAGCCTGGTAAGGAGTGATAGAGGTTCAGCCCCCAAAGCAGAGCACTTCATGAAGACACAAAACCTCATTGGAGAGAAAAGGGGTAAATGTGTTTCCAGGCCATGACCTGCTCTGATTGACTGTCCGAATCCACGCTCTAGGGCAAATGTTGCTATAGGTCATGGCCTTAAAATAGAAAGGACATTAGCTATTGGTCTCATCCTACTGGCCAACCAAAACAGTTCCCGAGCAATTTCTCAGCAAGTAAAAGAAAAGCAATTTCCATAAAGATGTTTGTCGCTAGTTCTTTTTCTCCCAATGTCTTTACCGGTAAGGCCGGCAAAAAGCACAGCCCCAAGCACTACCCTCCCCGTGGCAGAGTGAGCACTCAGTCTCTATTTCCTGACTGAGTCTGTTCACCATTTCCTGACTGAGTCTAATGACTCTTCTTGGTTTAATGGTTTTCATTGCAGCTGCTAACTCTGTCCCCAGTGACTCCATGCAAAGAGTCATGACTGCACTTATAAAATGGAATTTCCAATAAATAAAACCACTGTCTTTAAAAAGGGAAAGAAAAAAGTGTATGTCAGGACATACATGTAAGTATGTTTACTTCTTCAATTCCTTTGAGAGTTTTAAATTTTTTTTTCTCAAAAATTCCATAAAACTAGGAGTTAGCAAGGAAAAGCACTTGTGGCCACATCTGATGACCTGAGTTTAATCCCCCCGCCCCCACGGGAAAAAAAAAACACATGCTGGAAGGAAGGAATTGACTACCCCACACTACCTTCTGATGGCGCGCACACATGCACGCACACACACTCACACATCACACTCACAAAATAAATAAATAGAAATATAATAATTTTAAAAGGACACCAATCTAAAACACATTTCCTACGTTGTAAGTGAAGGACACAGTCTTGGATGTGTACCACATTCTGCTTGAATCTCGCATATAATTTTCCCTCCAGAAATTACCCACCAGGTGACTCAGTGATTTGGTTTGTTTTGCCACCTACCTGCAGATCGTTTTTCCGGGTTACTTCCCATGAGCAGATGATGAAGCGTTTCCATGACACCGTGAAAGTGAAACACCATCTGGCAAATGAGCCTTGGACATAAGCTCAGAATGTCTCGGCCCTTAGAGAAGAGAGCCCAGGGCTTTTTGTAGCCGTGTATTAGCTGCATTGCTTGATGGCTATCCTATGCCTGATGATTGTTTTCAGACTAGAATCTCACAAGACAGCAAAAGGGACGGAGGGAGAGATAAAGAGCTGGAAGGTCTGGCTCGAGCAGGGTGGAAGAGTTCTCCTTGCCTCTGATCCTACTTGAGCCGGTGCAGCTTTACTAATTAAGGCATGGCATCACAGTTGACCTCCTAAACCAGGCTCTCTTATTTCACAATAACCTTCCACCCTGAACCACGAAGAACTCATTGAAGTTGCGAAGAAGCCCTTAGGCCCAAGTCATCTCTGTCCTTATGCCGGTTGGCTCAGGGTTTTGAGCAGGAACCAAACAGTGTGTGCCATCCCTCTGTAGGCTTGGACCATGCTGACCACATTTGGAAAGGAAACTAATCCCAAGTTAAAGGAGAAATTCTTTCAGCCCGCAGATGTGAACAAGGAAGAGCTATAGCCATCAGACAAGCTATCTTGGTGTAAAACAATACTAATATTGTAGGTGGTACCACAAGGGAACAGATGCCTCCAGCCCTCTTCCTGTATATACCCATCTCATTTACTGCTGAAGCTTGAACCTCTTTAGTGCTGGGAGGGGGACATGGAAGAGGGCTTCTGGGTATTTACAGCCCATGGGTTCAGGTAGCCCTGAAACTCACCTTACACTGCCAAGTCTTGACTCTATCAAATGGACCTATTGGGGCTCGAATTTCATCGCCTGCGGCAGGAACTACGCATTTAGGGTGTCTTCCTTTCAGAGTCTGGACCCCATGCTCTAGCATCAACAGATAGTTCTCACACTTCTAATTCCAGACAATAAATACAAATAAAGACACTGTCGTGTGATATAACCCAGTGATCCTCCTAACTCAGCTCTGAAATGCTGGGGTTACCGCATTCGGCTTTAAACACAGAAAACAGTACATTCTATATTAAGAGGTCCTTCCTTTACTTCGAAGGGCTTTCTTGATCATCAAAAACATGGCAGCATAAATGATCCCTAAAACAAATCTGGGGAGCCAGGCAAAACCTCTTACTGTTGTTTTCTGTTTTTTTTTTTTTTTCCCCTCAGTGTCCCTTTCCTCCTAGTAAACAAGAAAGTAAGTGAAATATACAAACCTATATAGAGAGCATTTATAGTTGATTGGAGAAATATTGGAATTACATTATAACCTTCCAGATGAATCTGCATTAGAGTCTCAGTTGTTGTAAAAAAAAAAAACACTGGGTATCTTTATATTTTATTTTATTTTTTGAAAAGAGTTTTCATTCTTGGAGTTACTTGAATCATAAATATCTCATATTTGACCATGTACTTCACACACAAACCAACCCCAGTGGTAGCGGCATTCTTAATGAAAAAGGCCTGGCTGCTGAAGGCAGGTATTGGGGAGCCCCACTCCTAATGGTAGCATGAACACCATCTGATATTCAAAGAACTGCTCACGAGTCTCCACTGGGTCCTGGCAGCCAGCCCTTCCCACCCCTTCGCATTCGGCACTGCCTCATGTTTACACAGAGAGAGCGAAGCTGTTGCCAGTGTTAACACAGCATAATTTATAAGCTGAGAAGAGAACTCAGCATGCATCCCCTTTAACGGGGGAAACAGACTTACTTTCAGAGCAACTGCAGGGTGGAGACATTTCTTGGAAACCAAGGTAACTGCCGAGTGCCCACATCCTTTCTGCCCCACAGGATCTGCTTCTCCGAGGTTGGCAGGACCCTCTTGGGAAAGATGGCTCTGACAACTCCTCTCTCTGAATAACAGAAGGAAGATTCGAGCAGCTGAGGCTGTTATTGCTAAAGCTCTTGACATATTCCTTGCTTCCCCAGCCTGGGAAGAGGACTCAAGGGCTCTGAAACCAGGGGTTTCCTTAGCGGGAAGCTAAGTATGAGTCCAAAGATGCTGGAGCCTTAGAGGCTAGACACTCCCAGAATCCACTCCTTTGATGTTGGTAAAAGATGTCTATATATCTATTATCCCCATCCCGGTCTATTACACACAGTGGAAATATTCAGCTGAAGTCCTCTCAAAGCAAGTATCATCCATGTCTTCACATACCCCAAAGGTGAGACCTCTCAGGGCATTGGTTAAAGTGTTAAATGTCCTTGACCTCGCAGACCCTTTCCTGAAGGTGAGAAGTAGTCAGGCCTGACTACCCCCAGATTTCAGTTCCTAGTTATTCTGTTTCGGGGGCCCCAACCCATTTACTTCATTCTCCTAATTACTGAACCGATGACATTTCCTTTAGAATCTGTTCTCTCAGATCTTCCCTAAAGGCCTGATAACTGGCTGGTTTAGAGGGTGGGCTTGAATTGGACTTCCAACAATGGTCTTGGCCTTTCTGCTGGCTTTGACCATCTCAGACTTGGAGCTCACATTCCTGCTGGCTTGTCCCTGGAATTCGGTTCTGCTATTGTAAAGCCCTGAGGTTTTGCCAAGCCCCATGCTAACCATTTGAATGACAACTGAACAGCAGTTCTAATAGACTACAAGCCCTCGGTCCCCCTGGAGACCCACTGCTCAGGATGGGACCCGGTCAATTATACTGATTATCCTGCTAATCCAAACCGTTAGGATAAAGCACTAAGGGTGAGATCCCCTAGAGCAAACCTGGAAGGTGGCTGATGCCTAGAAGGGACGTGATAAAGACCCCAAGTCACATTCCAGTCCACAGACTCCAATCTCCAAGCTAGGTGAGCAGCGCTTGTAAACTTGAGCTTGGTCTTTGAGATCCATACAGACTCCAAAAGGGCACACACCTTGGGACTCTCCTGGGAGCTGGTTTAGGGCTATTCCCAGACTTCTCTACACTACACAATACTCCATTGTTCAACTGTGCTATTTGGATGCTATCTCTCCCATTCTATAACAATCTGACATTTACAAAGACAAAAGCTACCATCCATACCCAGGCCATCAAAGCTTTATTAGAAATTACTCATTTGATAATTTTTTATTATTATTTTTGTAGTGTAAGAGCTGGATGAGGAAATATTTTTTTCCTCCCTTTGGACTTTCTATTGGTGTGGAAATAAGACAGGGGCTCACATAGACTGAAAGGCTAGGGATGTACCTATGGGTTTTGTTCAAGTGTAGCATTGCCACTAGATAACATGAACCAAAACTTGTCAAGATGAATACAGAAGTCCTAGGTTGGGTGGTATTTCCCTTCCCTTCCCTTCCTTTTCCTTCTCTTCTCTTCCCTTCCCTTTTCTTTTCTTTCCTTTCCTAGCAAGTATTTAATACTTGCTAAATACTCAACCTATCCTAGCCATCTTTTTTTCCAGGAAGTGCATTAATTAAACCAAGATAAGCGTGAAGTCATTTTACCACATTCATCTTACACAGACCTCAGATCTCTCTCTCTCTTTCTCTCTCTCTCTCTCTCTCTCTCTCTCTCTCTCTCTCTCTCTCTCTCTCTCTCTGTGTGTGTGTGTGTGTGTGTATGTAAACACTGTGTCTCAGGATTCACCAAATGGAATTATGGCAACCACGCTCATTTCCCTGCACTCCTTCAGAGAAAAAGAACAGTGATGCAAATTCAAAGAATGTGTAAAACCAAACCAGTCCAGATCATCTTGGTTGAGTCAAACAGATCTTATTAAACACCAAACAAAACAAGCACACGCAACACAGACGAGCCATGAACTGCTATTAATTTAGTTTTTCTTCTCTTGAACCCAAGCCCTGTTCTCCTTGGCATGATTCTTCTGAATCTGCCCTTCAGTGGACAAGGGCACATTGATGGCCCATGGGGAGGCTTGCCCATGGTCAGCTAGGTTTGCCTTGCTTGGACTATTCTAATATTCATGACGACAGTGTCTTTTGGAGTTACCATGCTTTGTGTGTTTTAAAAGCTACCAGGTGGTAAGTCCGCAGGCTTTCTTCTAAAATACTGGCAACCACAGGCAGAAAACTTATTAGGAGACACTTCAGGTACACGGGAGAGGAAATTTAATAATAAAAGGAACTTAAAAAAAATGTTCCAACTGACTAGGCCCAGCACATCCTTCACTCCAGAGAAGTGAACTGAATTTGAGCAAAAACTTTTTTCTTTATGGTTTTCAAAAAGCCAATAAATGTGGTGGATAAAAGTTTGAAATGTCAGGTTTTTATCTGAGAGTATTCTAAGTCTACTTAACGTTATTAACTAAGCCTGGGGATGAAGGATTAGGGCAGCATCGGGGCAGACACGATCAAGCTCTGTTTCTACATATCTTTCCTTTCAAGGACCAAATCAAAACTTCCCTCATAATATATTTTAAGAAAAAATTTAGTTGACCTTTGTTAAATTGTCAAATGGCCCTTTTAAAAAAATGACAATTCTAGCTTTGAAAAGTCATAATATATAAATAAGTAGAGCAAAGAGAAATTTTAGAGCAGTGGAAATACTCTGTATTAGGTAAGATGATGGTGGATATGTATCAATATACTTTTGTCAGAAGTTGTGTGATACACATCAATAAAACAGGCTTGCATGATGAGAATTTGGCAATGTTCATTCACCAGCTGTAATGAGGGTACTGTTTGGGGGGATTGGATAGATAGCTCAGTAGCTAAGAGCATTTGACATCCACGTGGCAGCTCACAGTTGTCTGTGAATCCATTTCTGGGGATCTGACATGCTCTTCTGGGCTCCGTGAGCACCAGGCATAAATGTGGTGCACCAACACATACATACAGGCAAAACACTTAAACTTAAAAAAGTAAGCAAAGAGCACCCTTGGGGTGGGTGATGTTGACATTAATAGTTTATACACATATGCAAGAAGACAGTATAGGAATTCTCTCCATTTTCCTTTCCAATTTGCCGTGGACACTAAACTACTTTTTGAAAGGTCTATTAAAAATTAGCAAGGTATTATATACAAATATAATACATTCTTTTTTTTAAAGATTTATTTATTTATTACGTATACAACATTCCTTCCATGTATGCTTGCATGCCAGAAGAGGGCACCAGATCTCATTACAGATGGCTGTGAGCCACCATGTGGTTGCTGGGAATTGAACTCAGGACCTCTGGAAGAGCAGTCAGTGCTCTTAACCTCTGAGCCATCTCTCCAGCCCCTATAATACATTCTTGCATAATAATAGAATCCTACTGGCCTATGCACCGCAACAGCCTTAGACTGTTCTCTCTGGGTCTGAGGTTGGGAACACTAGCTGGATGACAACACTGGTGTGTATCCTTGGGTAGCTTGTATGGTCCTAGAAAATGAAGGTGCCTTAGACTCCTCACTGTCTGGGTCTCAGAAATCCTAGATGCCCCGTGTTCATTTCCCTCATATATAAACTTAGTGTTTTACAGAATTTCACTAATGGACCTCAAAATGACACTTGGATTCATGTTAAGATGAGTTAAGCATATACGAAAAACAAAAGACAGACCTCCCTTCTTCCAGAAATAATTCAAAGGCAGAAACAGAGTGTGGCTGAATTGTGGAAATGATGTCTGAACATCCTCACACTCTCCAAACATCTCAGGAGATACTTAGGCACTACAAGTTTCAAAAATTTTAGACATTCTTAATTTCCCAACTCTTTATCCCTGCTAAGGACAGTGTCAATGTTTGAAGTCACAGTGACAATAAGATCTAAAGGAATCAAATCCTCTCTCCACCTCAGGAACAGGAGTAGTGTTTGCAAGAACTTTCTCCCACATCACTCCCAGATGCTATTGCAAAAAGATCAGGGACCCTCAGAGAGAGAGGGATGTTCACCAGAAGTGGCGACCACATGCTGTACTTAATCCCTGGTCAGATCTCTAACAGGAATACACGTTTATATGTCCATATTTATACATATCCATATATATGCATATACATTTGTATACAAACACACAATGTGCAGGCTTACTTTGGGATTGTGGGGAGGACTGGATATTAATTGCTAATTAAGAGAGTATAACATGGTATACATTTTCAATGTCTTGAGCGTGATAAATGCTCTGTGACTATGAAGGGAAATTCTTTGACGCTGAGGAGATACCAGGGTATTAAACCGAAGGGTTTGTGAGCAGCTCACAAATGGTTCAAAACATGAGACAGATGATAAATAAACAAAAAATAAATAACCAGGAGAGAGGTAACTGATGCTAGTAGCTAGGTGAGAAATACAAAGGCAAGGTGACAAAGTGATTGTAATGGGTGATTCTAGGTGACAGTATAAAGCTGGGCTCTTCCCACTTTTACTGGAAAAGCTTTTATTTTTATTTTTTAATTTTTTACTGAAAAGGGGAAATTAAATGATTCTCTATTGGGGTGGTAATATGTTGGATATATATGAAAAATAAACTATGTCAATGGACATTCATGGTGGTTGGGTGCTCAAGAAAAGTCCATTCATCTGGGCTTATCTTAACTACAGTACAGTGTTCAATATTAAGAACTGCTATTTTTTCTTTAGAAGTAGAACAAAAAGACACCCATGTCTGGAGTGTCTTCTTGCTCTTTCTCTGTACTCTGTTGGGTTCAAAGTCTCTTCCCTCTCCCAGCATTCAGAAAACCAGGCATAGACACCACCTCGGGTTCCTGACCGGAGAGGCATCTAGAGTGATGAACTTGCGTCTGCTAGCTTGGCCATCCTCTCTCCTCTCCTTTATTAATGTCTGTGAAGACTCCAGAAGGTATAGGTCAGTGGTGAGGAGAGAATAAAGCAAAGGAGGACATATAATGTCTATACCCATTTCAAGGCGCATAGATGAGTCTTCTAACAAAAGGCAGATTAGCCAGAGATGAAATAGAAATTTATTTACTATCACTTGAATGTGACATGGGAGTCTTCAGGAATGAAGTCCCAAAGAAGTGAGCAAATTCGAGTATTTCGTGCTAGGTTGGGTGGAGAAATAGATAACTGTGGGGAAGTGTGGTAGAACAAAGGGGTTGGTGCCAGGATGTAGGTAAGGTTCTTGTCTGTATCTTTAGGAGGAAAGGGGTTGGTGCCAGGATGTAGGTAAGGTTCTTGTCTGTATCTTTAGGAGGAAAATGGTTGGTGCCAGGATGTAGGTAAGGTTCTTGTCTGTATCTTTAGGAAGAAAGTATATTTGCTCATGTAAATGGAAAACAGTTTTCCAGTGAGAGTCTTAGGCTCTGCTTTGGGGAACAAGCATCAGGGGAAGTTGAGCGCGGTCTTCCCATTCCTGTTGTTTTCTCAAACGTCAAGGTGCTGGGTCACATCCTCAGCTCCCCTTACGAATCTGTGAAAGCAGTACAATGCACAATCTTCTACAGAAACAGTTCCAGTGTGTGTGGCGTGGCGAAGGAATGAACACACCTGTATGTAATGCATGCAATGGACTATTAGCAGGCTAAAAGGGGAAGGAATTCTAAAGGCATATTGCTGTGGGTAAAATGCTTGCCAAGCAAGCTTGTAGACTTGTATTTGCATATCCAGCACCCATAGAAAAGACAATGATGTGACTCCAGGGTGCTTAAAACACCAATTGCTCAGGGGACAGAGACAAGTGGATCAATGGTGTTTGTGGATCATCCGGTCTGTCTGGATCAGTGTGGTCTAGATTCAGTGAAAAATCCTGTTTCAATATATAGACAGAGGAAAACACCCAGCATCTACCTTTGGCCGTACTATGTGTGCCCATGAAAGCTTACACAAGACTATAGCACAACCACAATTCCCCTCCCTTCCCCCTACACATAAAGAAAAACAAAAGGAATTCGGACCTGATTCATTTTGAAGACATTTTGCTGCCTGAATAATAAGCCAATTATACAAGAACAAATACTATTTGGTCCCACTTGTAAGATTTTTTTATAGTTATGAGTTCAGAAAGAATCCGGAGGTGGTTGCCAAGGGCAGAAGGGAAAGCAGGATAGAAAGTTGTTACCCTAACGTGTGAGGTGATGGGGTAATTCTGAAAACAGAGGCTGGTGGTGCTGAGCAGTGGGGATGCTTGCGGCCTTTCTATGCTTTAGAAAAATCCAGATAGGATGTTGTATGTGGTGCGCTTTATCACAATAAGAAGAAAGACCAGGTAGGAAACAGAGGCGAGGAAGGAGAGAAGGAAAGACAAGGGGAGAATGAAGGGAGAAGATAAGGAGAGGGGAGAGAAGAGGGGATGGGGGGAGAGGAAAGGAAAGAAAGGAGGTGGGGAAGGAAGAGTCAGTAGAAGGAAGAGGGAGAGGGGGAAGGAAGAAGGGAAAGAAAAAAGGGAAGGAGAAAGGGCAAGAGAGGGGAGCAGGAGGAGGAAGGAAGGAGGGGAAGGAGGGAGGGAGGACGGAAAGAAGGGAGAGGGAAGGGAAAGTCAGAGAGAGAAAAGGGGAGGCAGAGGAAGTCTGCAAATTGATTTTTGAAAGGCCAAAACACTCTTGCACGATCTGCAATACTGCAATACTAGGCAGTCAGGGTTTTCCCAGAGCTGTGTAAACTGCAGCTACTGGTCACACCCCAGGGTGGCAGAACCAGCAGTTCCTGCGTTGCCTTGGGGGGGGGGGGTGAAGTGAGGAGGAGGCTGGACTAGTAGCTTGTGCTTCTGCTAATACCTCGTTAGAGTTTGTGATCAACAGGGCCGGGATGAAAGGATTCTGGCTTCAGATCAGAAACATCAGGCTTTAAATTAAATCAACGCCCTGCTGCGAGCCACTTACTCCCTTTCTTCCCCACAGCCAGGGAAACAATTCAGAGATTTCTCCGTGTGGTTAGCAGCAGGAATGACCTTCAGTCTCCCCCACTTAAAATCGATTCAAGATGATAACACTGGCTTAAATAACTCTCCATCCCGTCGTCCTGTCGTCCTCCATGCCTCTCCCCCTCCCGGAACCCGACCTCTGGCCGTTCCTCCCTTCTGTGGCTCTCCCTCGCACCCAGGCACCCACTCACAGTTTTTTCTCGCTCATGCATGCTCGTGGGAGATGCTGTGTGCACCTCCAGATGCCTGGCCTCTCCACCTGACTGGGCTGACAGCGGAGCGTTCCCACCTCCTAGCTCTCCCTTCTCTGCTCTGCCAAACAGCTAGCCAGATGGCCACTCCCCAGTCTCCCAGCATGAGTTTGACTGACAGGAGCCTTTGATAAACCTCGGAAGGATGAAGTCATCTTCGGGTCACTGTGACTGCCTGGCCTCTAACACCCTGCACAGACCACCATTATCTGTGGAATAGGAAACAAAGGAAATTAGCCCTGCTTCTCCATCATCACCACTATTTCCACGCTTACTTAAACTACAAGGCAAAGAGATGCCCTTCATTTTTCTCCAAAAGGTACAAATGTCAGTTGTTTAAAATGCAGACAAGAGGTTTCTCTATGTTAATGGCTGGCGGTCTTCGTTCTGCAGACAATGCATTTTATTCCACTGCCAAGAGGAAAGACCTAACAGGCTCCTAGAATAACTTCTTTACCTCCACTTCCCTGGGAACCACTGATGAGAGCTCCTAAGCCTGCAGGGCAAAAGGAGGCTTCTGTTTCTTCTTTAACAGTGGCTAGGCAAAGAATCTACAGAGAAAATTGACTGGGAAAGAAAAAAAAAAACTTGTTGACAATTTAGCCCTAAAGCTGAGAAAGAAAGTCAGGAAATCTTGTGCCCAGTTTATTCTCAAAAGAAGAATTTTCTTCTAGAGATTAAATATTTAAATGAGCATGGCCCCCTTTGGCCACTCCCTTTGGAAGAGAAGGTTGCACTAAACAGCCAGGTTCATATGTGTGTATCCATGCGCCTGCATTTTTTTTTTCTTAGTAGTAGGTGAGCACCTGTTTGGAAGGAACGTGTTTTCCAACAATGCCACACTGTTTGATTATCAGGAACCCAAGTAAATTCTCTGTGAACGACATTCTAAACCTCCAAAAAGGGAAAGTTCTTTTTATTCATCCGGGCTATAATGTGTTCGAACTACGGGTGCCACAGATATGGAGAGAGCTAAGAGAGCCAGCATTAGAGAAATGAGGGCAATTCTGTCAGTGAAGGACTCCGTCAGCACAGGCATCAGATATCACACCGAGTCTTTCAGGGGATTCTAACGGAGAGACAGGCACTCCACAGTGATACCCAATCCAGAAAAGGAAACAGGAGTGAAATTTGGCCCCACTGGGTACAACCTGTTCATAGGGGAAAGGTACAGAAAGCCTTTCTCCCTACAGAAAAATGAAACAAGAACTCAGTGCTGAGTCTCATGACAGTCGGGACTCATGTGTGAATAAGACTGGAGTAAGGATCAAATTCTTTGCTGAGAAAGACACCTTTTTTCCTATATTAAATGTGGTGGTTTGAATGGGAATGCTCCCACAGGCTCACATATTTCAATATTTGGTACCCAGTTGAAGGAAGTGTTTGAGAAGGGTTGGGGGTGTGGCCATGATCGACATGTATCACCAGGAGCACGTTTTAAGGTTTCAAAAGCCCACGAAATTCCCAGTTAGTCTGTATTTATTTATCTGGTGTATATGTGTAACTACGGAGCCATCTTTCCAACCCCCATTAGGAAGAGACTAAAGAAAGTTTGGGGAGAATCTTACCAAATATTTAATCATTGTTTTATTCTATGCCACAGCTTCCTCCTTAGCTGGCTCAAAAAACTTGCTGTAGTGAGGATATTTCTTATGACATTTGAGTGATTTTATTGATGCTCAATACTACAGAAACAAATGGTTTGCCTTTCCCTTGATTGACTTATAGAATCATAGAACTCAAGAATGCAATATAACCCTAGAGCACCCTGTTTAAATGTATGATTTAGTTTTACTGGGTCAATTTAAGAACTTTTCTAGCAATCTTGGGATCAAATGGAAAACTGTTTACAAGTTAGCCTGGGTTGACCTCTGATTCATGGTGATCCTCCTCTCTCAGTCTTCCCAGTGCTGAGATTATAGGCATTAGCCACCCTCCTCAGACAGAGCATTGCCATTTTTAAAATGGCGACCTGGCCAATGACATGGATTATTGAGTAGAGGCTCTTGATGCTAAGCCTGACTATCTGAATGTGAGCCTGGTGATTCACATGGCAGAAGGAAAGACTAGACCCCCCTTCATTATCTTCTGACCTTCACACATGTGCTATGGTGTGCACATGCACAAATAAGCAAGCAGATGATAGATAGATAGATAGATAGATAGATAGATAGATAGATAGATAGATAGATAGATAGAAGACAGATAGTAGATAGGCAGACAGACAGATGATAGATAGACAATAGGTAGATAATAGATACATAGATTTAAGAAGGTAATTATTTCATTTTAAATATGTAGAACTTAGATCGGTTGATACTCATTATATAAAACAATAAGGACATTTTAAGGAAACAATGCATCATGGTACAACATGGAAATTTAAAGCCTTTCTTGAGCAGTTGTTAACCCCAATCATAAATCCTCCAGTGCAGCATGTCACCCACCTACTAATTAAATCCCTTCACTGATCAGACATGCAGCTTCATGAGGCTGCCTTGCATGTGCCTGTCAGGGGCTGGGAGCAGTTTCTGCTGGTTGGTTGGTAATTTCCTTCTCCCTGAATGCTTCCCGCCTTATTTCTCTCCTTGTCCATGAGACGCGAGCAGAGAAAGGCAATGTCCTTTCCGAGCACTGTTTTTGACTGAACCCACAACGCACAGCCTCTTTCCCCTTCCTCTGGTTTGAAAGCTGACATATTCCACTGAAACATGTGACATAAAAGCAGATACAATATGAAACCTGTTCCAGAAGGGGTGTGGGGGATCAGGGGGAGAAGGGGGTGCAGGGTGAGGAGAAGGGACAGAGACAGAACCTGACCCTAGTTCCCTTTGTGATTAGTCCCTAGTCCTTCCTCTAGGACTAGGGACTGATTTGATTACTGGAACCATCGGTCCCTCTTGTTTTCAGTAGACAATGGAAATAATATTATTTTAATATGCAACTACAAAATTGGGTAGGGGAACAAGCATGACTTAACATCCTTAACACAGTTCTTAAAACGATAGAAAACCATCAGTAGATAGATAGATAATACTTAGTCCAAATGAGGACTTCTAAGGAGCGAGCTAGAATGTGACTTCACAGTAGCCCATGCACATCCATGGCAGAATGTGCCAGTGAAGCCATCATTAGCCTTCCTATCCTCTCCTTTTCAGAGCATGCATGCCTGATTCCTTCACACTTTGTTACAAGTTGGAATTTTACATCCTCTCACAACCCTGAGGGGGTGGGTGTGCTTTGAACATCTGGCAGTTCGCCAATATCTTTCACAGAATTTGGAATTAGGATTGAATGTTGTCTTCGAAACATGGCTGATTAGGAGAGTGGATTACTCGCTTTGGTGCCTACTGGTACCACCAAGCAGACTCTAATTGAATCTCCTCTTCTGCTCACTCTTTCTATTAAACAGCACTTTGTGGAGTGCTTGGCACCTGGTTAGTGCTGAAGGACCAGAGCATAAGGGTCCTATTTTGAGGAGAAAGTTAAATATAATCCAGCTAACTTTGGAGGATAGGGCTTCATGTGTTTCTGTCTTAAATGCTGTAGGATGAAAAGGGCCAAGGAAAAACACCCTGACTCTGACTTGACCCCAGGATCATGCCTTGAAATCCCACCGGTCCCTGAGCTTTCACCAGAGTCAGGCTGCAGAATCCCACCAATCCCTGAGCACAGAATCCCACCAACTCCTGAGGTCCCTGGTCGTGAAATTCCGCCAAACCCTGAACATAAAATTCCACCAATCCCTGTGCTTGTCCCAGAATCAGGCCACAAAACCCCACCAATCCCACCCTGGAAAGCTCCACCCTCCCTCCCCAAGAAATCCTTTATAAACTCTGTACCCTGTTCAGTTTGCTGTGGCTTCTCATCTGAGATGCAACCACTCTCCTGGATCTTTTTCCTTCCCAGTAAATCTCTTGAGTGAGGTTTGTGGTAGAGTAACACTTTCTTGTGAGGGGAGCTCCTCTGTAACAACTTTCACCAAGCCTGAGTATAACAGAGCTGCAACACTTTCTCTGGGGAAAATCCCTGGAGCAGAGCTAGAAGCTGCTATGCTTGCAGTGACCTTGTGATATTCGCTGGCTCCCGATTGCCAGGATACCATTCTATCTGAGCTGCAATGCTTACAAATACCATCTTGTTAGCACCAATTTACTAGGTAAATTGTATCATTTTAGGGAATCTCTGCCCCCCATTAATTTTTGTGAGCATTTTATCTATGTATAGCATTATTAATCTTTAGTTGTTGCCCAAGTGTCTCAGGTGCAGACCCTCTCCTAAGAACCGCCAAGCATTTCAATTTACATAAAGTCTATAGCAACATCACAGGATGGATGCTAGCCTTATCATTCGGGTACCAAAAGATCAAGTCCATTTTGGTCACAGAGATAATAGTGGGAGAGCCAGGTTTAAAGTCAAATAATTTTATTCTCATGCCTGTGCTCTTGACCGTGTTGCTATTTTCACTTAGTTTAAAGACTTGACCCAAGTTGGGATTGAGGTCAGACAGAAACCATGACACCCCATCAGGAATGCAACAAGTGCTCAGTAAATATGGTCTGTCCCATCAGTCACTATGGAGGCCAAGTGCAGAATAAGACAGAAAGCACCAGAATGTGTGTCTTGCTGAAACACAGGTGGTGTAGCTGTGCACAGGCCTGTCTGTTAATTCAACCTCAAACTCTCTTGGAGGCCAACAACCAAACTGGAGCCTTGGTCCTATGGGTTTCTTGTTTCTCTTCTTCTTCTTCTTCTTCTTCTTCTTCTTCTTCTTCTTCTTCTTCTTCTTCTTCTTCTTCTTCTTCTTCTTCTTCTTCCTCTCCTTTCTTTTTCCTTTTCTTTTCTTCCCCCTTCCCCCCGTCTCTCCCCTTTCTGCCTTTCTCCCTTCTCTCATTTTTCTCTCTCCTCCCCTACTTTCTTTCCTGCTACTCTGACTTTATCATTGTCTTAAAGTCAGCTGTTCTCCCAACTTCTCAAATAAAGATCATAGCAACTTCCCTAAGAAACCCCCTCCAAAATTAAGCTTCTAATTTTCTTGAGTAGATATTCAAGTTGTAGATACAAATATGTAATGTATTCACCTAGAAAATTATAACTCACAGCAAAATCTTCAAACTTTTACAATTAGTTGCACAAAATCTTGTTAGACAAATCGTGACTTCAAATCGGTTGGATTTTTTTTCTTCATCAAATAGACTTCATGTGTTAAATCTGAGTCTTGACCCAGACTAGGCTGTGCTATTAACCACCATAACTGTCATGAAGAGTATGAACAATGGTTGCAAGGTCAGTCATTTCAAACATAGGACAGAAATTTTTGAAGAACTCCATCTTGAAGTCTGTGGAGTGATACATGCAGCGTGGAAGATCTGAGGAGCCTTCAGTGTCATGATCAGTCTACACAAAGGTCCTTTTGCAGGGGAAGAAACATGAAGCTGTGTATATAGTAGTAGCCATGGAAATTAGCTTGACTACACATACAGGACCTAAAATTAATCTCAACAATCCTGAACTAAAATCCAATTACAAGTAAACATGAAGAGGGAAAAAACAAAACAAAACAAAACACTACTAGGGGCTTGGCTGGCTCTTGGGTGCCTATCAGCCTGGTTCTGGGAAGGGAAGAGCCAGCGACAAGTACACCTTGTGGGAAGATGACTGTCACACATGTGAAGAGCTGACTAGAAGGAATTTAATTTGCCCCACCGGCTCTTGTGTAATGGCAGATAGCCTTAGAATAGAGAGGGCGTTGAGGGAGAAAGCAAGCCTTGGAAATGCATGGCGACAATCATAGCCACATATTGAGAGATGCCCGCAGACACAGCCACCAAGAGACTTGGCCCTGGGCGCTCATTGCTCTCCCTCTGACTCCTAAAGCTCCATCTCCCACTGAAAAGGATGGGAGAGAGAAAGGCCCCAACTGCTCCCTCTGTGAAAGCTTACAGTGAAATCCCATCAGCCAGAAGCCAGCTCTCTGCTGTGTGAATTGAGCTTTCTATCACTTAGATTTGTATACATGGCAGGAAGAGCCAAAGAAGGGAGCTACTGTGCACCTCGTATATTTTTAATTCCCTAGGATTTGTTGGTGTTGGCCCCAAAATGTGGGGCCTAGAAGGGAAAAGTAATAATTCCCTTCAGACCTCTGTGTATGGTGGTAGCTTGAGAGAAGACCAGAGTTTGAGATTTCTGTGTCTTCAACAGCACAAGTTACCCATCCATTCACATCTCAAATGCAAGCTCCCTCCTATTTGTTTGTCCAATCATTTCCACACAAGGCTGTGCTGATTGGGTCTTAACACGTGTGAGAGAATGAGCATGTGCAATGCAAGCTCTCATTGATCTGATTTTGCCCTTTAACCTTCCCAAGTTACGCAGTAAAACCATTCCAACAGGCAGAACCGGCTGGCAGGCCTTTGTAGGCCTCTCACTTTCTCCACTGAATTTAGCTATTGCAGAAGCGATTCCCAGGGGTAAAAAAAAAAAAAAACAAAAACCAAAAGCCGGAAAGATGTGTGTATGTGCAGATGGTGCAGCGGCTATTAGGTTCACAGTAAAAGAATGCAGCATTATTGACTCGCTCCTTTCCTGAGTTTTCCGAGTAGAAGCACTCCATATACTCTTTTATTTACTGTCATTACTTTTTGTCCCTCTTGCCACTTTTCCACCATCTTCTTTTCTATCATTAAATGTCTTAATCACCCAGATATTTATTGGGCACCTATTATGTACAGCGGGTGTGTAAGGCACTTGGGAAGCGACAACGAACAAGGCAGGCAGTCTCTAATCTACAAAATCTAGAGGATTTTCCATTAAAGAGATGACTCAAGGGTTGTTGCCATAAACTCGTGACGAGTTAAATTCTAGACATGAGCAGGAATCAATGAAGGAATGTCTCATCAATAAAGATGAGGGGGCTATAAAAACATGGATGTTAATAAAGAAAATAATGTCTCAGCAAGACATTTGTGGGAGCACTCCCTAAGTGTCTGTCAAAGTCTAGATGGATAGAAGAGAGCCTTTACTAGTTCCTCTATAACAACTGAGTCTGATTCCAAAGTCAAGTCGGTTTCCATTGCATCCTAGGCTTGCTCTTTTTGTCTCTCTGTTTCTCTGTCTCTGCCCCCCCCTTTCTGTGTGCGTGTGTGTGTATGTGTGTGAGTGTTTTCTGATTTGTGTGGATGGTGCTGAATTCAGTCTTCATCCAGTTCTGCATCTTTGGGGTTCATTTGGAGTGTATCTTATTGGACATCCATCTATGTAGAGTGAGGTAGCTCCCTGGCGTGGACACTGTACACAGACATAGGACCTCTCACTCAGACAGGCTCCAGCTATGCCTTAAAGCTGGGTGGATGTTGACGTGGAATTCTTAACATTGGTTTAGACAAGGGACTCTACTAAGCCTTGTAAATTATTTATCCAGTCTTATCCTTGGAATTCATGGGCAAGAGATGGAAAGGATTGAAGATAAGATGTAGTAAGACCCTTTTGGGGGACTAATCCTGTGTGTGCACACACACTCAGGTTTAATACATAGTCGTATTTTGGAGATTATGGTAATGGATATATAGTCATAAGTGATGGAGAAATTAAAAGACTATTTTAAAAAATATTTAGCCAAGTAAAATTTACTGAGCAACAGTTCTTAAAGATAGAACAAACAACTCTTAAAGATTTCACTCATTAACATATTGATCTCTTTGGCAGCCACTGTGTTAAAGGATGAATGGAGGAAGCTGAGTATTAAGCTATGTCTGAGCATTCCTGTATAGGAAGCATATTGAATACCAAACCTGGACTTAGGTGTTGGTTCAAATGCAGGGCTTTAATCTTCTTTCACTATATAGTCGGAGCTAGTTAATCATTTAGAGTATTCCAAACTTTTTTTCTATCTACAAAACAAGGCCAAGCATGTTGGTTGAGAGAATTAAATGAAATAGCATAGGTTAAACTGCTTATCTGAGTCTGCACTAGCTGCTAAGCATTGGATAACTCATTATGATGGTTTGGTATAATTATCAGCTCGAGAGATGAAAATAGAATTTTCCCACATGAATCCACTGGGAATAAAGTATTATTAATTATTAGAACTTAAAAGATCAGGTTTCTGAAAAAAAAATACATTATAATTACTCTTCTTTTTTTTTCATTTTCTTAACACTTGTCAACAAATGTTGGCAACATGAAGAATCTTCTCTTTAAATTCTATTTTCACCCACACACGTGCAGGGACAGGAACCCTTAGACACATTTCATCTGGACTCCCATGAATTTTATTTCTGCAGAACATAAGAAATGATTTGGAGTTTTTAATTAGATTAGGTTACCAAACACCTCTAGCTTCTCCCACCCCACAAATGACTTCTCTTACTCTTTCTAGAATTCAGCTAGACAGGAATTTGGAGTTTTGTCTCAACGCTGGGTCAATCTGCACAGGTCAATCCTATACTACGAATGGAGGAATAATCCTTGTTCGTCTTGACTCTTTCAGTTAACTCAGACATTAGATGTGCGCTTTCTCAACCTGAAGAGCTGAGTTCCTATTAGTTAGATGGCGTTCGTATAATTCTAAGTGGAAATATTGTTGCTATATTCATGCCCATCCCTACCTTCCTCCTGGTTCCAGGAGGTGCACAGGAATTTACCACTGTCTTGGTGACAGACAGAAAACAAGGTATTACAGATGAAGGCAGACTCATGGAAGACACTAACGATGCTAGTGTCTCAGAAAGGATAGAGACCATCACGTTCATCATGAAACAGCTTCCATCTGAATGAGGGGAGTATGTACCTGCAATCCTAGCATGTGGGGAACAGAGACCAGGAGACCAGAAGTTCAGAGCTAGTCTATGAAGAGCAAGTTTGGGTGAGCTCAAGATCCATAAGACCTGGTATCAAAGAACAAATAAATGTAATTGCATATAAGCTGTGCTTGAATTTCATTTACATCCAGAGCTGAGACTGTCATGGAGGAGTTAACTTACAGACTTGCAACAGGAGAGAAGATGGGGACAGATACCGGTTGTCCCCTTACTCAATTTGATACAGCCTAGAGTTGTCTGGGAAGAAAAACATCAATTCAAGAAATTCCTAGATCTGATGGATGTGTGGACACATCTATAGGGAATTGTCTTGATTATTAATTTATGTAGAAGGGCTTAACCAACTGTGAGTGGCACCATTCTTAAGTAGGAGGGTTCAACCTACTATGGGTGATCCTCAGGCAGGAGGGCTCAGGCCACTGTGGGCAGCACCATCCTTAGGCAGGTGGTCCTAGACTATGTAAGAGAGCTAACTAAGCAGCAGCCAATGAGTGAAGAAGCCAGAGAGTGAGCCAGAAAGCCCTGGTCCTCCATCATTTCTATTTCAGGCTGCCACTGCGAGCCCTTTGGACTGTGATTTAGAAGAGTAAGATGAAATAAACTCTTTCCTCCCCAAGCTGCTTTTCATCAGAATCTTTTATCACAGCAGCAGAAAGGAGCACAGGTCTACAGTGTCTTAGGACAAATCCATTCATCTGCATGCCACACTCCCTACCAGTTCTCTTCTTGTAAATGAGAATGATCTCTTGGGATGGTGGTACATGCCTATAACCCTGGCCCTATGTGGGAGTGATTTCTTATTAATAAAGAAACTGCCTAGGCCCATTTGCATTTGATAGGCCAACCCTTAGGTGGGTGGAGAAAACAGAACAGAATTGTGGGAAAAAGAAGCTGAGAGAGAGTCGCCATGATTCTCCTGCTCCAGACAGACGCAGGTTAAGATCCTCCCTGGTAAGCCAGCTCGTGGGCTACACAGAATATTAGAAATGGGTTAGAACAATATGTAAGAGCTAGCCAATAAGAAGCTGGAACTAGCCGGGCCAGGCAGTGTTTGAAAGAATACAGTTTCCGTGTAATTATTTCGGGCATAAGCTAGCCATGCGGGCGGCCGGGTGCAGGGGACGCAGCCCTGCCGCTCCTATTTCAACAGCCCTACAAGGCTGAGACAAGAGAATCATCAGTTCCAGGCCAGTCTGGACTACCTTGTGAGACTTTATCTCAAAAACAAAAAGGACTGGGGGAGGAAAAAAGAAAAACAAGTGAGAGTTATAAGCAGGCACAGTGCAAAAGTCTGAGGTTGGAGGATGAGGCAGGAGGAGCAAGAATTCAAGGCGAGCTGAACTAAGTAGCAAGATCTCATCGAAAGAGAAGAAATAGAAAGTTGGATGCTGTTGTTGAGATAAACAACGCTTCCAGGACTCAGAACCCTTTAAAGTGTAGCATGACCTTGCTATTTAGTTAATAATTTGGGAGTAAACGTCAGCAGCTGGGGAAGGGCTAGTTGTTAAAGAGCCGCATTGTTCGCCTCATGAATAACATGTGTGCACTTGGCTTGCTGAACACTCACGCTCCACTTCATCCTGTGCGAACACTGTACCTATGACATTCTGACTGTGCGTGTTGACGTTGGCCAAGCTAACCATCACTGCTGCAGGCCGTGTGGATGTGGATGTTCCCCAACCTGCTGATGTGGGGTGTGCACACCCAGAAAGCGACAACATTTTAACAAGTCTTAGTGTGTCAGCTGGGGGAAAATGAGAGGGTTGTCTGGGGGAATAGTCACTGTCAACAGACTGGTAAGCAAGGCATGGGATGCTCTCTCAGGGAGGCAGAGGAATGCCTGGGGCTCACTGGCCAACCAGGCTAGCAGAATGGGTGAGTTCTAGGTTCAGTGAGAGACTCTGTCTCGGATAGTAGGATGGAGAGCAACTGAGGAACATACAGGAGGTTGACCTCTGGCCTCTGCGTGGCGTGTGTGCTCTGTGCCCTTCCCCCTTCCCCACTACTATGCCTTGTAAATTTTCTCTCTCTCTCTCTCTCTCTCTCTCTCTCTCTCTCTCTCTCTCTCTCTCTCTCTCTCTCTCCATCTACCCTGAAATCTGAAATGTACAAGATCCCCATGATCCCGTATGCCCATCCTACATAATGCTGCTTCTTGATAGAACATAATAAGTGGTCAACCCAGAAGCTTATAGAATACCTGTGGGCCTCGCCACCCGAAAACCCCAGACAAGCATTCAGAGCTCTGTTCACATAGCCGCTAAAAGTGACAAACTTGGACAAAGAAGGGACCATATCTCGTTACTTTTTAAAAACCAGATTTTTAAAACTCAAGACAACTTTCCAGCCCATTTATGTTATTACTATATATTTTTATTCTGGACTCAACACACAGGACCATTTTGTTCGGCCTTCTGTTGAAATGTGACCTCAGGGAATTTTCACAGCATACTATCTCAAGTATCTTCACATCTATCTCTTCTTTCTCATTTTCTTCTGCTCTGTTTCTCTGAACAGCCACAGTTACCACGTGACGCTTTTCAATGCATCTTCTGTTCACTGGTCCATTTTTATCTCCTTCTGATGTGCATGAACCAATACAGTAGATTTATCTAATTGACCACGGCGCTCCACCCCCTTGAGCCGTCCTCCAGGCTGGTTAGGGACTCGATAAATATTTGCTGAATTAAATACCTGTGACAACAAGACGGAGCATATGGAGCTGGCAGCAGTACACAGACATGCTCTTTTCTGATGTCATGTTCTCACCTAATCCCGCCTGAAGGGAACCTTTTCATGGAGGTGGTGCTCAGTCCAAGTTCCCTCCATTTCGTCTGCACTCTGTGTAATCGGCACAAAGGGGATTTGAGCTCCATTTGTGGAGATGTCACAGATAGAAATGATAATGTCCCCTCGACTTAAAAGGGGCAAGCCTGTTTTGAAAGTGTTTTATGAACTGGAAACCTTTCTGTGAGCTATCCCACTGCAGCCCCGTAAAACCCTACGCCCTGCTGGAATTTCATCCTGTGAAATTTGGCAGCGCTCCTTTGCTCGTGTAATGAGCTCAGCCCGTGTTTTCATTTCAGTTCAAGTCCAGATACAAATCAGTGTCGCGGCCATAGGCAGCCACACAGCGTTCCCAGGCTCTCCTGGCTGAAGGCAGGTTTAGAAGAATGGATGCCAAATCCCCCCTTTCACAAGGGGACTCTGGGGCATTTAGTGTCGTATGCCCTCCTCGGTGCCAGGTCCCAGAGAGCTGCTGGCTCAGTGGGCTTCCGGCTTCTCTCTGGCTCAAACTCATCTTCGATGGATTTCCTGTGGTAATCCCTCTCTGTGTTCCTCTGAGAAACAAGCTGTAATTGCTGGGGTTTCCTCCCTCCCAAGAGCAGAGGCAAGCTTGGGGGTGCAAGTGGTTTTAGTTAGAGATTCAATAAGCGCTTTGGCAGAGATGAGGGAGGTTGTGAAGCAAAGGCCCAGGGGTCCTTCCTGCTCTCCTGGGTGGGTGTTTCACTTGAAGAAGATGCTGTGTGGCTGGTAGTAAGAGACACTACATCTGCCCTCTGCTATACCAAATTAACCAAAATCCAATTCTATTATCCTTTTTAAAATTTGTTTTATTCTCTCTCTCTCTCTCTCTCTCTCTCTCTCTCTCTCTCTCTCTTTCACATCAAACCTAAGAGACCCATGGGTTACAAATACATGTTCTATCAATGAACTACATCAATACCCTTCACTGATCACTTTTTCATTTTAGTGTTTTTTTTGTTTGTTGAGACAGGGCTAGCGGATGTAACCCAGGTTGGCCTCGCATCTAAAACCCTCCTGCCTAGGCTTCATGAGTACTGGAATTAGAGTCACACACCACAATAACCGATGCACTAGCTCTTTTAAAAGCTAGGTTGTTCACGAATGACTGCTATCGTGGGCACAGTGACAGTTAAAGCAGCCAGCATACGGAAGTCCTCCTGCCTCCTTGCCCCTTGGGAGTCTATCCAGATATTCACCGGCTCTGTGACTTCCTTCACGCAGATACCTGGAGACTCTTGAGGGCGGGTCCCCATGACTTTCAGGATGATGTCCTTATGTTAGGGTTCCATCAAGAGTACTGCGGCCTCACTTCCCCAGACAAGCTTGCCTATATCAGAGAGACTGTGTGAAGGTGGTGAAAAAAATGCGAACAATTTAAGCAGCACAAAGCTCCAAAATGTAATGAAGAAGGCAGTTAGCAGACAGTAGAAAGGATGGAAGAGAGACAGAGAACGAAAAAAAGGCACGTGTTTCCTTCATATCCAAGCGAACCCGGCACATTTTCATGCACACACTCACAAGCACTCATAGGAACTCACATGCACACACACGTGCATGCATACACACATACACACACCACGCACTGCTAGCTGCCTTGTCTGACTACATATGAGCAGCTCTGGCCTCTCCAAAGCAGAGGATTGAAGCCTCGAATTCCAGAATTGTTAGTGCCACTGCTTCCCTGAATACCAGGGGTGAGAGTCACCGGAGCCTGCCCAGAGTGGTTGACACACCCCTCTGAGAGATCAATGTGCGGGATTCCTTCAGTAGGAAGAGTCTAGGCTGTGCCATAAGCCATACCTTCTTTGTGTACAAATTCAAACATCGTTTAGACATCCAGTGGCGCCTCTTAAGGCTTGCTTATTTAAAAGAATTATATTTCCACACTTCCTTTAGAGAATTATTCTAAACCCTTATTTTTGTCCCACTACATGGGGATTAGTATGTCACAACTTGGCATAAAGGTGTGCACTTTCCAAATCATCCCCTAACAGGCTAAAATGCATTTGTGTGAAGTCCTTTAATGTGATTGCTTGTATGCAAATGAGAGTCATCCTTTTAATTCATGTGCTTGTTTATTAATCGCTTATTCAGCATCTATGGGTTTCAGGCTTTGCGTTGGCATTGAAAATATGAGCCAGGTGTTGTGTGCCTGCTTATAATCCCAGCGCTAGGTGGGCTGAGGCAGAAGGACTCTGATAAACTCAAATCAGCCTGGTCTACACAGCAAGCTTCATGCCAGCGGGGCTACACAGTGAGATCCTATATCCGACAAAGAGATGAATAAAAGCCCTTGGGGGGTAATATGAGGAATAATTCATCAGTAATACAGAGGAGATATCATGGTGGATGAATTGTACGTAAAAGCTATTTTAGGTCCCAACTTATTCAATTTCAAGCAGATTCTATTTTTCTTATGCATGTAATTCTTGACATTTTGAATGGCTATATTTTAAGCTGTCATATCTCGGACAGCATCCAGGAAATGGCCTTGCTTTTAAAAATGATGTTTCATCAGGAATTTTGATCTAGGATGACATCAGTGTACCTGTTGTAAAAATCTATTTTAAGTCCAAGAAAGGGAGCTATTGTCTCCATGATCCCTGTCACACCTACAGAGGAACTGGGTGTCACCTCATAGCAAGGTGCAAGTTTACAACCTGGGGCTTCATTTCTGAGTGATGAGTTCAGACAGATGCCAAAATGAAGCAATAGTCGCCCCCTAAAGAACCATAGAAAAATCAGAGACGTTTTTGTGCTACCAACAGGAAGCAGGGGCCCTGGCTTATTAGGATGTGCGGTCTGTGATTTCAAGGAAGAAGATCAGAAAGCAGAGAGAAGCCGATGATAGAACTCAGCCAGAGCAGTGAATGGGGGCCGTAGGAAGAGGAGAAATGGCCACTGATGCTGAGTGCTGATGTTTCAGCCAAAGGAGGGTGAGGCTTCTACAGAGCTGCGAGAGGTCAATAAACCACCACTCCTATCTTGCAAACAGAGCCTGCGACTTCAAAAATTAGCTCATTTATTCTGCACAATTAAATTTATTGAAGTGTGACAGGGAAAGTTTAGCAGGCAGTGGAGCAGAAAGCCAGCGACAGCCGAGCCGAGCATCTGAGTGAATGGCACAATTAGTTGATTTTCATTTTATTTATCAATATAATTATTGAATTGTATTTATCCTCCTTTCACAGATTTCTACAACTATTATTGCAAGGGCCTCGAGGGAAAGAATTAGTTTAAATTTTCCATCTAAGTTAATGTGATTATGGAGGGGCTAATAAAAAAGGGTCCTTAAAGTGCCACACAATCTTGTGTTCAATGTCACTCCCATCATGGGGCTTAGAAATCCAGTCTCTTTTCATATGAATATGGCAAATTGAATTTCCATTTGTTGAAGGTCTCAGATTCCCCAGGTAGGAACTAAATGGAGGATGGCCACTGTCTGGATCCCCCTCTATAGATATTTGGAGAAACTTTATTTAAAACTGGAGCTTTTACATTTTTATTGTTGTTATTGTTTTGTTTTGAAGATGATGAAAATTGACCCCTCTGGTCACTGCTACTCTTGATGAAGATTGAAAACAAAGACAAGTAGAGGTGATGAGTATTATGGAATATTAGTTAAAGATGTTTTACATGTGTTTAATGATGCAAAGATGTGCTGCATTCCTTTATGCTGCGTTTTTTTTTTTTTTAATTCTGTGAAGCTGTGTTGCGTTGCCTGTTTAAAACACCTGATTGGGTCTCATAAAAAGCTGAGTGGCCAATAGCGAGGCAGGAGAAAGAACAGGTGGGGCTGGCAGGCAGTGAGAATGAAAGGAGGAGAAATCTGGGGGGGGGCTGTAAAAAGAAGATTGAAGAACGAGGGGAAAAGAAGAGGAGGATGTTGGGGCAGCTACACAACAAGCCATGGAGTAAGAAGTAAAGGAAAGTATATAGAATAGAAAAAGATAAAAGTCCAGAGGAAAAAGATAATCAGGATAGTCTAAGTTTAAAATAAAAAAACTGCCTAAAAACAAGTCAAACTAAGGCCCAGCATTCGGAAGAAAGAATGAGTCATCGTGTATTTACTTGGGAGCTGGATGAAGAGCCCCCAAAGGGTAAAGAGTAAACATATAAGCAACTACAGATGAGGCCACCTGACTTTCTGTGGGATGTTATTTTGTTTAGAGCCTGGAGGTCCACTGTGTATCCTATCCGTAAAAGCACATCAATGAGAGAAACTAGATAAAAGTTGCTTAGGTGGGTCAGTGTTCTAGAGAGGATGTGGAGAGCGGATAGTCATCTGACTGCTTTGTCCACCCAGATGTGTGTGTCCACAACAGTCATCTGGTTCTACAACATTGTCTTCCCTTCACTCCCATGGGGGATTTAAAGCTTCTCCTTGCCCTTGTCCAGGACTCTTTAAGTTAAATCTCCAATTCCTTGGGCATCTGAGAAATATTCAACTTGAAGTGACGGGAACTCAAATTTGCCTTTTTTTATAACATATTTTGACTAGGTTCTTTCCCCCAGGGAATGAATGTCACCCCCAGAGAATAAGTTACAGCATATTTTTAGATTCCTGGTCCCCCACCTCCCACTCACCCTCTTCATGTTCTTCAAGTTCAACTTTTAATATGTTTAGTAAGTATGTCAGTTCCAAAGCAAAGCAGGTGTTTTCTTCTTTCCTTCCTTCCTTTTTTCATTGCATGATTAAGAAAAGCTCAGAGACTGAAATGAGAGTAAAACCTGAAGATCCTAAAAGTAAAACAGCCAGCCACTGGCTCTTACCTCTACCTCAGTCCAAAATGGTGATCCTGCCTCCAGGAATCTCAGAATGCAACTGTGTCTGAGAGCTGTTGCCTCCTGTTTTATATTCCTCTCTAGACCTCGAATTAAAGGTGTGGACCACTGAAATTAAAGGTATGCACTACCTGATTTCTATGGCAAATAGTGAGGTTACTGGGATTAAAGGTGTGTGTTACCACTACCTGACTGTTGGGTTGATCAGTGGACTGTTTTACTCTCCTGATCCCCAGACAAGCTTTATTTATTAAAATACAATTGAAACACCACTATGTCCCTTCCTTCCTTCCTTCCTTCCTTCCTTCCTTCCTTCCTTCCTTCCTTCCTTCCTCTTCTCTCCTCTCTCTCTTCTTTCTTCTTTCTTGTGTGTGTGTGTGTGTGTGTGAGAGAGAGAGAGAGGGGGGGGTGTTGTGTGTTGGGGTATACGATAGATATACCTATCCATGTGTATATGAAGGCCAGAGGTTCACATTGGGTGTCTTTCTCAGTCAGTGCCCACAATTTTTTATTCGAGGAAGGGTCTCTCACTGAACCCAATACTCATGAATTCTAAGCCCCAGGGGTCCTTCGGTCTCTGTCTCCCTCATGCTGGGGTTTCAGACACATGTCACTGGGATTGGCTATTTTTTTAATTTGCATAGATTTTAAGGGATCTGACTCAGGTCCTGGTACAGCAAACATTGCAAGAATTTTTTTCTTTTATGGATTGAGCCATACTCACATCCATTTTTCAAGGTGAGACCCTCTCAGGAGCACGGGGACATGTTTAAATGAGGCTTTGCAGATTCTGTCTCCAGGCAAAGATACTGGCTTGCATTTTAAAAATGAACTCCCAACTGCTCGTGGTCTTGTAACCGAATTGAAGAATGACCAAAAGTGCTGGAGTGGACAGAAAACCTGTTCTCCCAGTTAGGTAGTACTCCTGCCCGTAAGACTTGGAGAGCTAGACTCAGAGGTGAAGATGTTCTCGTAACAGTGAGTTCTCACCCCATAGGGGCATCCAGCATGCGAAGCAAAGCAGGGCTTATCACCACCACATGCTCATGTATGACAACTTACCCAGCTATTCATGTTTCTTTGTACTAAGACTGTCTGCATTGTGACCTAAAACAAATCCTTATCTCCCCCCACGCCTTTTGTTTCAGTTCTTCTATTTCTCACCATGACCTGTTGTTTCTGCATCTAGTTTTTCATAATCACATAATCATTATTTCCCACCCCGGAGGCTGGCATGACTGGAGTGACATGTTGAAGATGACATGTTCATGTTCACTCAATTGCCAAGTAACAGAGTCTTATTGGCCTTTGACCTTGGTTTCTATTCCAGGGTATCCTTCAGACCAGTATTCATCTTTCTAGAAGGTTCTTTCTGAATCTAAGCAGGATGCATGCTGCAAAAAGTACGAACAGTCCTCAACCTATAAAGGAACAAAGTTATGCCAGCCCACTCAGTGTGGAGGTATGTAGTCAGACATGCATGCAACCTATACACCTAACCTACTGTACATTGTACGTCAGCCACACAGCTGTCCCTTCACAACTGATTGGTACACAAGAATCTGCAGCTCACTGAGGCTTCTCAGTACCACCCAAGAGTGCTCTGACACCTGGGCAGAGTTCAGAAAAATATAAAATTCCAAAATCAAACTATGGGTTCTGCAGAATGCATGTCACTTTTCTCCTTAATAAGGTGGCAAAATTCTAGGTTGGACATACCAAGTTGTGAGCCATCTAGTGATGTGGGAGCCCCTCTGTGGGCTGTGATTACAGAAAAATACAAAAAGAAAACAGATTCTGAAGTCACAAGGCAAGATTTCAGGAAAAGGTCTTGCTTATTGAATGCCAAATCAACAGGTCACCAAGAGATTAGGAAAGGGCTGCTCTTTGTGACTCGTCCCTCATCTGATCCACTGCTGGAACAGAATCCTTTGGCTGCATGCTTTACAGGAATTTCAAGACCACTATTCATTTTACCCCTTTACACTCTGATAGTCTAGCAATGAATTGCATGTTAGTCAAGATACAAAAACCATGACTCAAGGATGTTGGGTTCTCGCTACGAAACAAGCAAAAGTCTGCCATACCAAAACTTCCATCATCCCAGACTCTCAAGGAAGAATTTCTTCTCAGAGTCAGTCCGTATGCTTTCCAGGTGCCCCAGCAAGGTAGGGAGAAGTTTAGAATGTCTGCGAGTTGTTAGAGAAAGGCATGACTTGCCTCTGAGGTGACTGAACCTCACCATAAAAACACGGCAGTTGAACAAAGTGTACAGTTCGAGGCAGTGTGTTTCTCTTGCAGGGAAATGGAGAGGACGGCATAGTTCATGTTGAGTTAAAGGAGGAAAATAAGATGTGGAGTTTATAATTCGTGCTCTGGTGTTCCAGTTGTAACACCACCCATGGCTACGTATCCGTCTCCATGTGTGCGCACATTTCAAATGTGGCTTCCAGCTGCACAGGAACAAGTTAAATGAATCCACAGAGCTCTGAATGGCGCATTTCTCTCAGATTTTGGCTTCTGAACCCTGTAGTCATTTTGGTTAAGTTGCCACTAAAACGCTCTTCATAATTCCCAGCACCAAATGAACAGAGGGAAAATCTTGATGAAATTACCACTTTATTTTGAGCCAGCCTTCCCAGAAATCCGTCATAGGTTTCCAGGCACGTGCGGTGAATGAACCAGCTTTTGTATTTCTCTAGGGCAACTGCTCTCGTGACACATCCTAAGCCAGGGAGTGAAAATCTCTCCTGTATGGTAGCTTAGAACCATGTACACGTTGGGATGAAAATCTTTTTACCTTCCCAGATTACCACCCCCACCTCCTCTCATTAGTAGTGACTGATCACCCACTACCAAGTGTGCTCACGTGCACACGTGTGTGCGTGCACGCGCGCGCGCACACACACACACACACACACCCTTCTGGATTTTAATAAGACACCATATGTAAAATGCAAGTTCAGTCTCTGGAGAAATAATTGACAGTGCAGATGACAGAGGGAGTCAGCTCCTGGCTAAGGAAGATGAGAGACAGAGAGCTAGGCCTATTTTCCGCTTCTTCTTTGTTTGCAGGTTACTCTGGGGTATGGCTACCCCCTTACAAACTTCCCGCACAATTCCCACGTCCAGCATGGACTTTCTGAGTTACCTGTTGGGACGTTTGATGGAGAGGTAGCCAGGCTGGTAACACAGTGCATTCTAGCCTCCTTGTCTTTCAGTATCTTTGGTTCTGACTTTCGGTGTCATGGGCTTGCAACTTCAGGGGTCAAAGGCAACATGACTAATGTCATAGGCCACATGTTAACCAGCCCCATACACCCCACATATCACCCTCCATCCACCATAAATGGCCCCATACACTCCACATCGCCCTCCATCATAACCAGCCCCATACACTCCACATCGCCCTCCATCATAACCAGCCCCATAGACCCCACACATCACACTCCATCCATTATAAATGGTCCCATACACCCCACGTTACCCCCATAGTCACCAGCCCCATATACCCCACTTGTCACCCTCCCTCACTACTGGCCCCATAAACCCCACACACCACCCTCCATCATAACCAGTCCCATAAACCCCCATGTTACCCTGTGACATAACATCCTCACAAACTCCACGCTCCTTCTTAGGTCAAAACTGCTAGCCAAGCCTATCATTCTCCATAAACCTTTCTCCAGCTCTACTAAAAATTGTGCTCTGGACTTTCTGGGCACCGTGCTCCAGTCCAAACCACAGGCAAATAGTGTCTTTTGACCTAATTTGGTAATGTAAAGGGACCTGCATGCCTCTCCCGCTTCCTTTCTCCGATATGAGGGTATTAGAAAGAAGACCGAGGGTTAGTGTCAGCTCAGTGTCAGGGCACTTGCCTAGCATGCACAGGGCCCTGGGTTCAATCCCCAGTGCTGCTCCTCAAGACTGAGAAGTAGTGAGAACCTTCTGGTGGATGTTGGGGGTGGACTAACTCACAGCGCTCTGGTTCTGGGCCTGGGTAGCTGCAGGATGGTCAGCCCAGCAGCTCTCTTCAGGTAATGGGATGGGCTGAGGATTACCACTTATGGAAATGGTTTGAAATGTCAGCACGTACCAAGGAGCTGCTGGGTGATGCCTGTAAAGAGCCTTAGTGTGTGGCCAAGATGTAGTACAAGAAGTGCATCTGTGACACGGGAAAGCATGTCTATCAAAACAGTAGAGACGGATGCACAGAGACCATGTGTGCACACCATGCTTTGAAAGTCGTTCTTCAAAAGCACCAACTCTTTCATGTCTTGACTAATAAACAAACAAACAAGACTGCTAGATGACCAGGAACATTTTCTGGTAGAAGACTCAAATGAAGACTTGCATCCCTCCCCTCCAAACTCTTCCCATTCAACATCTTCCAAAGCACCACCTGACCTGTAGCAGCCCTTGGAATTATTTCATCCTAAAAGAGAGGCAACCCAACCATTCAGACATCTCAGATCCCAAGATGCAGACACTGCACCCATGGCCTACTATTAAATTAAAGACTTGTGGGTCAGTTTGGAATCTGTGCCATATCGTTTGCTCTAGAGAGGATTGCATGTGTGTAGACTTATTTCTGAATGTAGAATTAGCTAGAATGCAAACGGGTCCTGTGGGGGTAATCTTTGCCTGAAGTAGTGTCACCTAGACTATCACACCAAGATTAGCACACAGAACTTGTCCTTCACATACCTTTCTCTGTAGATGACTTTTCTTATCCAGGAAGCTCCTCTTAGGACTAAATAGTTTCTGGGACTCAGAACACATAAGTTTCTAGGCAATATTCTCTGAAGATGGATGACATTAAGGGATTACAGGAAAAGATGCTTTAGGGGGTGAGTGGGGATAGCCACTGTGTGCATGTGTTTGTGTGTATGTGTAAGTGTATGTGTGTGTGCACATGCGCACATATGTGTGTGTGTGTGTGTGTGTGTGTGTGTGTGTGTGTGTGTGTCAAGAGAAAATCAAAGCTACTGATCAGGAAAAGACACTCTCCTGAACTGTAAGTCGCCTCTCACAGTGTCTGCCTCCTTCTATAAGAAATGATTAAGTTGCATTTGATCCCCATTTGTTCCTACTTTAAAGCCAATAATGCCATAAATGTAGGTGCAGTTTGTACTGTGCCCAGTTGTCTGTGCCAGTTTTATTCCCTTCTACAAAAGAATTACAAGATACAGTGTCTTCCAGATTTGATGATTCCATTATAGAATCATTCATCTCGGGAAAGACATATCAGCACTATCTATAAATACCAAGGAATTGTGAGTCAATAAACTAATCAAAGACAAAAGGAGAGTTCCCAACATTTTTGCCAATGTCTTAAAATACTAGCATATGTACATCCTGACTCTCCCTCCACCAATAAGGAAAGAATATTTCACAGAGAAACTGGTATGAGGAATGCCAACAGCTCAGGCAAGGTACCACATAGTAGCCTGACATCAGCAGACATAACGGCAAGCCTCTTGGCCCTCAACTCTTTGATCTGTCTGTTGGAGTCAATGTGGTCTTGGTGTGTTTGTGTGTGTGTGTGTGTGTGTGTGTGTGTGTGTTTGTGTGTGTGTGTGAGATCTTATTCCTCTGCGTCATTGTTTCCATATTTTCAAAACCTACCAAATATCTATGTTCATTCTTTTCTTCAACTGGCATTCTGTATGCAGAATTACTAAGTGATAGATACAGGCTTGGAATTAGGAGCACTGAAGGGCCTTTTGACCGTACTAAGGCTAATAACAAAACAAGATGGAAATGCATGTTGGTAATTTGCATGTATATAGTGATATTTATAGACATAAATATTGCTCAAGTAAAGGCTACTTTGCTGTTTTAGTTTCACAGCGGCAGTGAAGGCTGAAAAACCCAGGATTTCAAGCACTTCCGTGCTGGGCTGATAACTTAATTTATTTCTTTAATTTGTTATAACACTACAAAAATTACATTCTTTGGGGAGACCTTGGTAGCATGAGTTCCGCATTATTATTTTCTGTAAGATATTAATGAAGGAACGAAAGCAATTTCTAATAGAATCCCTTGGTTTTCACCCTGCAACTACAAAGTAGGATGCCAGCTCAGCGCTATGAATCTCCTAGTGTTCCTGCGGAGATGGAGAGAAAGTGTAAACTTCAGGCTAAGGATACGAAGGCACTTGCTGGCCCAGCCCACATGTTTCAGTTTGAAGGCACTAACTCTTTTGTCTTCCATATATATATACATCCTCACTTAGCGGAAACCCTCAATATTCCATGACGGTTGCACAATCTGGTGTTTCCAGAATGTCCTAGTAATTCTAATACAGAATGTTCCAGTGTCTAATTCCTGTCCCATTTATCTACAGAATTTACAGACTGCCAGTGCATAAGAAAGCATCATCACTGCTCTCTCTTTGCAACACTACATTTAGCATAGTTCAGCATGAAGTGTATTAGGACACATCCTGGAACCGTGATATCTGAAAGAAAAGGTAAAGATACTGTAAAATCACAGATAAAAGACATAGAAATTTTATGGGTTATGTTAAAAAAAAATCTATCCATTGTTAATTGATAAGAAACTCAAGCAGTCCCCCAGATGTTACAGAGGGTCCCTGGGGCCACATTGCAAGGAATGGCTAGATTCCCATCTTTTAAATGGCACTGCTACTCTGTAGAGTAAGAGAGTCAGGTGACAGTAGCCCATGGTGCTTTGACAAAAGTAATGACAGTTCAGTCTCTTGTAGCCCAGGGTGGCCTTGAGTCCTAGGTGTCTGCTACCACTCCCTGGCCTCCAGAGGCTTAGGTCTGCACTCTGATCTTCATGCAGGCTTTATTTATTAAAACACAAATAAAATATCAGTATTTTTCCCTTCTGACATAAATAAAAAAGGCTATAACTAATATTAAAAATTATATACAATAAGTACAATAACTACATGCAATATATACAGGCAATAAGTACACCGACAACGTCTAGTCCATTTGAATTTGACAAATACAGAAAAAATACTCTGTATCTATCCTATCTTGGTGAATTCAAAGTCTTACACCCAATTAACTTTCTATCATGACTTGCATTATCATCTGAATCTATCTTTTGATAATCTCTCAACCTTATAGACTTTACACTTATTTAGTGATTTTCTTTTCTGAGTCTTGTAAACAAGAAAAACTATAACTATCTAGTCTTCAACTACCCCAGAGACCTGAGAAAGGAATATATTAACTGAGTAAGCAGGAAGTGCAAACAAACAACTTCCAAAAAAAAAAAAAAAAAAGAAAGAAAGAAAAATGACAGAAACAGCGGGCTGCCTAGACAGTTACCTAAAGTTCCTCTGCAATGTTGGGGCATCTATCTTCAGCATACAGGCCTAGCATATCTGATAGACTTTCCTGTTAAGCAGCATTTTTGAAGAACTGTCCTGCCTTGTCTTGACAAGGTTTTGTAGTAACACTCTTTTGTGTCCTGCTTGTCCAGTTAGGACACCATACAATCAGCAATTGAAGGAAGAGCACTTTCTTGCCCAGTAGCTTACTTTTGCCACAAAAAGGTAAACTCCATGTGGAGTTTCTTTGATAACCATTATCTTCTCTGAAGTAGATTGGTGCTGCCAGGAGCAAAAATGTCTCATTGTTATAAAAAAAGAAAATAGAACCCATGTTATTGAAACATCATAAATGCCATATTCTATAGATTTCTGAAGTGTTTGAAGATGACCCTAATACCTACCTAATACATACCTAATATGACTACCAGTTTAATTGCAATAGGTGACTAATTGCTCACCTACATTTCATTATTATACTAACAGTTGATAATAATAACTTTCAAGAACTAGAAATTTGCATTATATTGTTAAACGAGCTATAAAGGTACAATACCTTGAACAAGATTAGAAATGTATGCACAGTGTGCTTTAACAAAATTAATCTCAAATTTCTATCAATTAGCAAAATTTATATACAATATACAAAAGACCAATCCAATGTAAAATATTTAAAACTAGTAGTTACTTTTAAAAAGTAGATGCAGTAATCAATCCCTTTATCCTGTTTATCTCCATTTTTTTCAAAACAAGAACTCTGGATCTAATCTCCTTTGTTCAACTTTCCACATGACTGTAACCAATAATAACTTATAACCAAACCCCCTGAACAATGACAAATATCATAACCCATTGAACAACCAAAAACTACCCACCCTACCTCTTAGAAATATTGGTGTCATATTCTTAAAGTTACTTCCTGTTGTCTGTGGGTGATGGTATCTTTAGGGGTCCTTAAAAGAAAAATTTTGGCTAATTGTCAAGTCCCGGGAGAGGTAGCTTTATTCTTTCTTGTCTAGAATCTACATAATGGGAAAGTGCATGGCTTGTTTCAAGTCCTGGCTTATATAGTATGCGAAGCTGACTCGTCTCTACTAACCACCTCAAAATTGTTCTGAGAAATTTGTAGTCCTAAGTAGATCTTTAGGAGGTGTTCGCCAGCTTAGTGGTATTATCATAGTCCTGGATGAATTGTCATTGTAAGGCCCTTTCCTCCTTATGGAGACTTCCTGAAGTCACTGTTAAGCGTGCTCATGGTTCACTGCTGAAAACTGACAGGACTCAAACCAGAAATCCTGTATGGGAAGGTAGTTAAAAGAATAAATTAGTACTCTATATAACCATTAATACCATGACAAAAAGTTTAAGATACATATATATGTATATGTGTATATATATATATATATATATATCTTATAAACTTTGAGATTTATACCTTAAGAAAATCTGTTAGAGTCAATATAAAACTAAAAGATTATGAGATTAGTGACAATAAAATAGTCCTTAAATATTTGTTTTGATGTGTCCAGCTGTATTATTAAAAAAGTCATTGAAGTGACCCTAGAAAGCTCAAGTGACCCCAGACATAGATAACTAACCATGGTAGACAGGGGACAGGGCTTGGCTTAGAACTAAGTTCAGGCCTTAATCCAGACCTTGCCACTAGTTGTTATTTGATTTAGAACCAGTCTTCCCATCACCATGGACCTCATCTTGCTACTAAATTAAATAAGGTCATCATACACAGGGATGCTCAGCAGTGGAACAATGTGAAGGTTGTACGATGAAATGTGAATCTGCTTTGCTGGCCTAGAAGAGGCACTGAATGTCACTGCTCCATGCGTGCTCAGAAAACGCTCGTGGTTGCTGGTGAGGCAGTTCAGTGAGGTCTGAAAGCTACCAGGGGCACAGACGAGCTATTAAGGGAAGATTTTGATTTTAAAAAATTAATTATATCCTAGTCATATATTTGTCATGAGTTTCAAAAGAGTTTTTCTTCAAAATTTGATATTTCATCAATCTCTTCTATAGCTGTTCTATAAAATCTTTTTATAGATCTTCTATAAAAAAATTTGAGAATGTTTTATTATTAATGAAAAGGTAGAGATATTTAGAGTTCTGTGTACAAGAGGAGAAGCTGAGGACATTTTAGATTTAATATCAAATCAGATACTGGTTTTACTTGCGTCTGTGTGTGTATGTGTGTATGTGCGCGTGCAAGCGCATGAGAGAGAAACAAATAATATGAATGTGAGCTTAAACAAAGCTTTTTAATAGCGATGATTTCGCTGTTTTTTTCCTTCAGACATGAATGTGATTTGTCATATGTTCTGTGGAGCTAATTAAGTAACAGAGAAACACTATTACTGTCTCAAGTTCTGCCTATTTGTGAAGATTTTGTCATTGACTTTGGTCCAAGCAGGTCACCGTCGGAACCTTGGCAAAACAAACTGCTCTTGGGAAAAACAAACGAGTCTTTACAGTGTTGATATTGTTATTTTCTGACTTAATATCTCTGCCTCATCAAGTCATCATAGGTATCCCCAAATCCCTAGCGGCAGGGAATTAATTTGTAGATATTATTTTTTTAAATCAGACTTTCCAGTGTAGGGTACAAAGAACCTCTTTGTGCCTTTCTTTGCAACTTCCTGTAAATGGGTAATTGTTTTAAAAACAAATAGCTTTCCTTAACTATTCTCAATACATAGAAAGGCAATGGGAATCCATTTCAACATCTGGTTTAAGCGTCTCTATCACCTCTCAAATGCAGTGGTAGATATTTTCCCTGGTGGACTTAGCGTGAAAGATAATTTTGCATTAGATGCTACTCAAGTTATACGGCAAAAAGGATTTCTGAAAATGGAGGTTGTTAGTAGAAGGCACCCTTTGAGTTAGAAGAAGCCATTAAGAAGAACCACCACCACCCACCCACCCCCACCCCCGCTGCCACAAAAGGAACCCTGCAGGCATTAGAGCAGACCGTTAGTTCTGGAAAAGAACCGCTTGTTAGAAAGTACAGGTTGTGTGATCGCAGCCATCTATTGGAATTCTCAAAACATCAATAGCCAACCAAAGCGCCCTTTAGGTGGCAGGTATCTAGACACTTCAACAAATATTTACTGATTTTTTTTTTAATGTAAGAGCTACTGTGTTAGCCTTTATTGTAGTGGTATTTCATTTTTATTTTAATAAACAAAGCTTACCTGAAGTTCAGAGAGTGAAACAGCCACATTGGCCAGCCTTACAGACCAGGCTGCAATAGCACACACCTTTAATCCCAGTAGCCACACTAGTTTGCCATTGAAACTGAGCAGTGCATGCCTTTAATCCCAGAACTAGAAAGGATTATAAAACAGAAGGAGACTGTGTTCTCGGATACAGTCTCATTCTGAGATTCCTGGAAGGCAGGGTCATCATTTCAGACTGGGGTCAAGGTACAAGATAGTGACTGGCTGTTTTGCTTTTTGGGTCTTCAGGTTGAACCCCAATTTCTCTCTCTCTCTCTCTCTGAGTTTTTAGCAATCGTGCTTCACTTTAGAGAAAGTCAAAGATTAAGAACGCATCCATTTTTTATCAAGCCCCCCCCCCCTTAAGATTTAGGGATCTATGTGGAAGAAAAAGCAGAAAGATGGTTAAGACCCAGAGGAGATGGGTGACTCCAAGGACACACTAGGGCACTTCATGTCCCTGAGAATCAGCATTAACTTGGCTCCGAATGTATGCATTTTCATCTTTCCTTGGTATATGCTTAGCCATGTGACAATAGGTCTCTTTAAGGGGGAGCCTGTTGGGACCATTCTGCACCCAGTTGTCAGAGAGTTGCAATGATCTTCCTAGGAACCTAGACTCATTCTGTCAATGACTTCAAAGTCTAAAATGGAGCTAGATTCTGGAGAGCAGGCAAGTGGCTCATTGAGGAGGGGCTTCCCGGGTTCCCGACGGCCTGCCATTCATTTCTCTCTACAGACTACACAGGACACTGTGGACTGACATTTACCTCGTCCCCAGAATGTCATGCTCTGTTACTAATCTTCACAGCATTCTGTGTTCTAGGCTCTTGGCTACCACCCAAATTTGCAGTTCCTTAATATGGCTGAATCCACATTTTCTGGAAATGGGTAAGTGCTCCAATTTGGCTTTATTATTTGGGCATCACCTCTGCCCCATCGCTCCCAGGGAGTCCTGCTCTGAAGCCACGTTCCTTCTCACCACCTTGATCTACAGATACCAGTTAGGGATTCAGTGCCCCTTCCGGAGCACAGTCCCTATCACGTTGGTGAACAGTGTCCCCTGTGAGCCCTTCTGCAGAGCACAGTTGGCTAATGGATTTGCTGGCTGGGTGTAGCCACTTGCTTTTGCTTGCCTGCTGTTTTGAATCTTTGAATTTCTTATTTTACCATCTGCCACTGTATCTCTAGAATTTCATTTCCTCAAATGTAAGGACACTGCTATTTCCAAGCTCAACCAGCCATCCCAGTGACAAGTTAGCACCATTTACTCGAACTTTCCCAGGGTGTTAAGGCCTGCGACAGAGTAAAATGTTTCTGTGTTGGTGACCCCTCCTTCTTTAATGTTGTGTTCTAGTTTTGTGGTCTAGTGCCTGTGGATATGAAACTCAGCTAGCTCTTGGTAGCACGCATTGGCTAAGTCTCATGCATGGCCTTTGGGATATAGTTGTTTCTTCTCTCCTTACCAAACAGAACTTGCCAGCATTTCTTGCCCAGCAGCTAGGAGAGGGTTAGATTATCCCTCATAACATGGCTGGCATTGGTCTAAAAGGAAGATATGTCATTGTTAGCTACAAGAGAGGAGGCATTTGTCTTCCAAATAGGGGAAACAGCCACTTACCTGAGCACAAGGTTTCATGGCTATCTGAGATTTTTAATATTATTGATTGCCTTAATATAAATATAACAGGATCTACTTTCCCAAAAAGGGTTGTGACCTTAGGAGAACAAGGGTTGAAAGTATAACCCTAGAGGCCTGTGGTCCTTACAGTTAAGTTCCAGGGCCATTGGCTTACTCTGCCTTTGCCTGCAGAGGTGAGACTTAAGTGAGGAAGAGACACTCTGATTTTCACTCTTCCCCTTTCACAGGTGATTAATTGTTGGAGGAAAGCCGCTTGTTGGTTTTCGGCTGCTTGGCTAGCTTAGACCTGAAGTAATCACACAGAAACTGTATTAATTAAACCACTGCTTGACCCATTATCTCTAGCTTCTTATTGGCTAACTCTTATATTAATTTAACCTATTTCTATTCATTTGCATATCACCACGTGGCTGTGGTTTACCAGGTAAAGCTCCCAGCAACTGTCTCCGGTGGGCTACATGGCTTCTCTCTGACTCCGCCCTCTTTCTCCCAGCATACAGCCTAGCTTTTCCCACCTAGTTCTGTTCTGCCCTTTCCATCGGCTCAAAACAGTTCTTTATTCATTAACCAATAAAAAGCGACACAGACAGAAGGACCTCCCACATCAATTAATCACCTGTTGTCTTTCTTCAATGCAAAACTTGTGCTCTGCGTAGCCAGCTGATTCCATTGTCCTCAGGCTCTCATTAGCCCATCTTCACAAGCCTTAGATACTGCACCTGCCAGCGTGTTCCTTCCCACAGAGGCTCTGTCACATTATGTTACTCCCTGGCAGGACCTGTGAGCACCTGTGTTGAGGTCACCGCTACTCGTACTGCATACATGATCCAACTACAGAATCCCATTTTAGAGCCTTGCTCCCCAGAGCACATCAGTTCTGCATGTCTTGGGTCAAATATACTGAAAGGAGACTCTAAGATGAAGGATCTCATTGCAGAAAGGTAATCAAGTCGCACAGACCTATCTAGACCCTATCTACAAGGCATTCAGCTATTATTACTTCAGACTCTTTGTAGCATCCACACTGTGATTAGTCCCTATGGGGTTCCCTGGGTCCATGACGAGCCAAAACAAGGCTACTAAAGCTGGAACATTTCTGCCTGGCTGAATACTCCTCTTGTTGCAAGTCTTTGGCCTGGCTGAACCCATTGTTCTGGTGGAGACTTTCTCCAACAAGGACTCAGGGTGAGACATTTGCTGGCCCGTCTTTCTCCTTCCCTTGTTCTTCCACAGATGTCAGACCCACATCCCAGTCTGAAGGACCTCTTGCCTCCTCCTCCTGCGATTCACGTCTCTCATACACTGACTTCTCTTGAGGCACTGTAACTGACACAGGAGTCCTCCCAGGGGCTTCGGTTATCGGGGGGACAAACATTAAAGTTGGGAGGGAGAGGTGGAGCGTTGGCAATGAAGGGGCATCTGGTCTCGTGAGACACGGTGGACCTGGGATGCCCTTTCAGCATGACCCCAAACTGAAGCAAGAGGGACAGTCCTCCCCACTCCACATCCATGACTCACTGAGTAAGCGCTGCCACCAGGGAAGAATACAGCACTAGGCAGTCAGCTCCTGTTAGCTGAAGGCAATGCCCAGGGAACGACCCAGCTGTGAGCCATTAGCAGCAAACACTCCCAGCAGCAGAGGGAATAAATGCCCAGGTTCCCACTGGGGACTTCAGCAACCCAAGGCTTCTACTACAAGAGCAAGCTGGAAACTATTGTTATGGTTAAAGAATACAGATGGCGATCCCTGCCCCCTTCTCAGAGAAAAGACATCACCCTTAACAGAGATGTGTGGGTTTATCAGAGCGCATTTCCTTGGGCTAGGGAAGATATTATCAATTGTTTAGCCATGCTAAAGTCAAGAGCAATGTCAAATGAAGGGACACCTCTATTTCCAGTGTACACAGTGTTCTCTCTCAGCAAGCACAAACAGCAGTAATTACAGCCACAGTCTACTGACCACCAACAGACATGTTTCGTGCAGCATGGATGATGCTTTCTACATTCGGTTCCCAGGAAACCTGTAGACAGGGTTTATCTTCTCTATTGAATGGCTCAACCAACTGCGGATTGCAGGGTGGGTGGCTTTTCTGACAGTACACAGCCAAGAAGCAGCATACCTGGAATCAGACCCAGCTCCGTTGGCTGCAAGAACAGTTTCCCTTATACCACCCCCTGCTTCCAAGTTCCCATGACAAACGCTTTCAGGGAGCCACCACGCACTTGGTTTTAAAGGAAAGCAAAAGCTAAAGCTTCAGATCCCTTTGCTGTAACGATCGAACGCATTGATAACCACGACCGTGGGATAATGGCACAGGTGTTCGATGCAGGGGTAGCAGATTTCATCTGAAGCCCAGGAAGCTAGTTTGTGAAATGTGTGCTCTCTGCCAGGGTGCGTTCACTAAGCTCCTTTGTCCCGTAGCATCTCTCTTCTTCTACCTGATTATATTCTCACTTGGCAGTCAACGTATGAAGTGCTGTGGGCACACAGACACACACACGCACACACATACACACACACAGACACACAGACACACACACACAGACACACAGACACACACACACAGACACACACAGACACGCACACACACACAGACACACACAGACACAGACACACACACGCACACAGACACACACATACACACACAGACACACACACAGACACACACAGACACACAGACACACACACAGACACACACACAGACACACACACACACACACGCACACAGACACGCACACACTCCTCCCTCCCTGCAGTCTTTAGTTAGCAGGATGCAGCAGGCTGTTAAGGGCTTTTGTTCTTTTTCCACCTTGAACCTTTTGGCGGGTTGCTTATACGTTCTTTACCCCACTAGCTAACAAGACTGTCTATGAGGAGAGGTGGGTGGGCAGCCAACTAGAGGCTGGGAGAGCAGCCTGCTAGGAGGGTGCCCTTTACAGAATAAAATGTGATGTATGCATTGCTAAGGGCTCAGTGTGGATAGGAGTTAGGACGTCACATCCACGTCTTCCGTCAGCTAAACCTGGTGCGCTGTTCTCATGTTCTGTAGCTGTTTCCCCCCTCTGTTTTATAAGTAACCATTGCTCACATTTTAAAAGGCCTAATGATGATGGGAATCTCTTCCCAGTAAAAGGGAGATGACGGAAGCCTGCTTGTAAAACTCAAGGCGCTGAAAAGCACCTGGGGATGCAAATGACTGAGGCCTGTGTGCAGCTGGAGAAGAGAGAACTGTCACACCCTGAGAGAGCCAGGGTGATGCTACCTGACAGGTGCAAACACAGGTCCTTCCTACTCAGAATCCGGAAAACCACCCTAGTCTTTACCTCACACCCTGTGTGGGACCCTTAACCTAGCCAATCCTCTTCCTCCTCCCAACTAGGCCTTTTTCAAGCCTTTCTGTCTGTTCCAGTGGTCCAGTGAGTTGAATGAGGGTTGCTTTGCAGAGCAAGGGTAGGGGTTAGGATCATGGGAGAATCATGGGAAACTTGGCAGTGGCTGCACCACTGAATAAAATGACTCTTCTTCCCCGGAAATCATTAACTGCCTACGTCCCCCGGGGAAGGGCGGGTCCTCAAGAGCCCCCTCCTTCCCTTGTACTCCCCAAAGCTGACCTAATTCTTCAATAGAACAGAAAAGGGTGGGACATACATAGCAGATGGGGGACGTGAGGACTCTGTCAGTATATCTCTCAACCTCCCAACAAGCAATTGTCCCATCCAACAGACCACTCCCAAGTCACCCCAGGCAGAGTCCCTGAATGACCTGGCTAACTGATTCCGTATTGTGTAGACAGCAACAATTTCTACCCATTATTAAGGAGCATAAGATAGGCTTTGACACATTCAACTGTGTGTGTGTGGTTTTTTTTTTTTTTACCATGTTGAGGCATAAACAGAAGAGTTATGTGTTTAATCAACACAAGCAGATGTCAAGGAGTGCAAAAATATGCCTCTTTTAAAGTCAGTATGTCTGCGTGTCTGCGCCGGCATATGCCCGGAACATGTGTATTTTGAGTGGTAAGCAAGGAGGAATGACTAAAGGGACAACAAAGCTCGTCCCTAAGAATCGTCTTCTTTTAATGCCTGTTGTGTTGTGTGTGAAATGTCGCATCCATCCAGGCCGCTGGAGAGCCGGCCAATGCGACCTGAGACAACATGGCAGCACATGCTGAGCTGGGACCCTATGTCATCTGCTTTTTCATGGAAATACATACAGTGCAACCTTTCCATCATGTAGAATAAGACCATATCTAGAAACACATCTCAGGGAAGAGCATAAATGTAAAACTGGGTTAAACAGAGAAAATAACTTTTTTTTTTTTAAGACAGTCTGTTTTAGCCTTGGCTGGCCCAGAACTTGCTTGTAAGATGAGCAAATTCTGATGCCTCTGTCTACGAGTGCTGGGATTAAAGGCATGCACCACCTGGCTAAACTGAAAAACTAGTTTTTAAAAAGGGATGACATTAAGCTGGGAACTCCTGAGCAAGCAGGGGTGTGACAGACCACTCTAGATAGTACCATGTAAGGGATGAAGATGCTGAACTTTCCCACAAGAAAGGGGGGTGTGGATTTGTCAGTAGTTCAGGGAAACGTCCTTCAGGCAGTTTGGAGTAAAGGGAACGAATATGTGAGCAAGGGATCCACGTCGGTCTGGCGCTGCGCTAGGCATCGCATATGCGTTAACATCATTTAATCCTTACGATGACTGTGTGAGACAAGGGCCTGATTTCTCATTTACCAAGGGGAAAACTCTCAGGTGACAGGTTAAGTGTTCTTCCGAGGATCATGTCACACAACTAGTTTCAAACCACGCTCTGATTTCTGGCAACTGGGACCCACTTGAGTATCAGGGAGAGAAAACACACCTGAGCCAGGTTAGGGGCAGGCTACCTGCAGGAGTCTTCAGGGGGTTGATGGTAAAATGTCTTAATCATTGCAAGAAAAGAGGAAACGAGCCCTTGAAAGGAAAGGGAATTTTTCCAGAACTTTGAGGGGTGTCAGCTTGAATCGGACACAGGCTTGAGGAGTTAAAGCTTCATCCAGAGAGCACAGAATAGGGAGAAGGCAAAAGATTCTGAAAGACTGCCGTAGGTTTTTAAACAACCGTGGCAGCCTCCACTCAGAGCTCCCTTAAAGAGCAGAGGTGCTGTCAGTCAAAAAGTTCAAGGTCAACCACAGTCTCAAGGTTAAGTGAGCCATCATCAATAGCCCGGCTATTCTGCCAGCACGGGCTGTCTCAGATAATGATTGTGAAGGTACTCCCTAGCGCCACAGTCAGTACTTTCTTAGAGTTGCTCTGCATCCTTCTTGTTTGATCATTCCCTATTCTCCTGAATCCCTAAGAGGTGTCTTCTAACACCCCACATCATGATTTGAGGCTCTGTCTTCATTAGATTTTTATTACTGTGAAGAGACATCATGATCATGGCAACTCTTCTAAAGGAAAACATTCATTTGTGGTGGCTCACTTACAGTTCAGAGGTTCAGTCCATTGTCATCATGGCGGGGAGCATGGCGGTATGCAGGCAGACTCCAGAGCTGAGAGTCCTTACATCTTCATAGGCAGGTAACAGGAAGTTGAATGAGACACTGTGCAGTATCATGAGCATAGGAAATCTCAAAGCTTGCCCCCACAATGACATATTTCCTCTAACAAGACCATACTCACACCGACAAAGCCACACTTCATAATAGTGCCACTACTTATGAGAATATGGGGGCCAATTCTATTCAAACCACCACAGGCTCTTTCTGCCCAATCAGGTAGAAATTGAAGATGGTATGCTTTAATACACTGAAAATCCCATACTGCTAATATAGCCTAATTCAACTCTTTTATAGAGGGTCTAAAATGATACATTGGCAACATGAATGTTTCAGAAAACCAACAATAAGAAAATCAGGATAAAACTTCACTGTGGGTGAGGACTGAGGTACAAGTGGTCACAGATCCTGCCTCGATAATAGCAAGATCATAGACCTTGGCTCAATAATAGCAAAAAGAAAGACAAGAGTCGTCCCAAAGAAAAAGTAGTCACGGACAGTCAGTCCCTCATTGCCAGAACCAGAGGCTATCATTAGCACAATAATCAGCCAGATCAGAAGAACAGCAAATTTAAGTGGCAGAGATGCTTAATAGAACAAAGTGCCACCAAGAGGGAAACATACAAGAAATCAAGGGTGCTGTTTATAATCCTAAATACCAGAGTACCAGGATGCAGGATCTCAGTGAAACACCATGAGCTCTTAACATTGATTCAGCAAATACACTGCTTTCAGGAAAGAAGAAATGACTTGGATCTATGAAAAACAGACAATGATACTCTTGTACAGTTTATGACCATCCCTAAGTTCACTTTCCTATGTACTATTAGAACAAAGACATCTAGGTCATCAGGATGTCTATCAGCCAGTCGCATAGATCGATGACATCAGCCAAGTCAGGCTTATAGGGTAGTCTAAGCCATAGTTGGCAGCAATGCTTGCTGCATTGGAAGGATTCATATCCTTTACTATCTGAAATAAGCCCTATAGAGATTCAAAGATTTGTTTCAACTAAGTATTTAGGGGCTCAATAGGCAGGGTTTGCTGACTATTAAAGATTAATTTTCTCTTCTTGCACTGCCTTCCATGAAGAAGGGAGACTATTATCCGAACTGAAGTCCCTCAGTCTCTGCCCTGTTCCTCTCCCAGCTTTTCTCCTTCACAGATGGCAGACGTGCATCACAATCTGAACCTCACTGTCACATTCGATACTTTCATCAATGCATCTTTGCTTTTCTATTTGTTATTGTTTATGTATGTGCATGTGTACCTGATTGTCTGTATATGTACCATATGTGTGCAGTGCCCTCAGAAGCCAAAAGAGGGCATCAGATCGTCCTAAACTGGAATTACAGATGGCAATCAGCCACCCAGTGCGGGTGCTGGGAACAAAACTCAGCAAGAGAAAGCTATGTTTTTAGCCACTGAGCCATCGCTCCATCCTCACTCAAGACAGGTTTTTAACTTCTAATCCTGTCTTCCTGTTCTTTTCCAAGAGAACATACCCATCACGGAAGGGAGTCAGAAAGTGTTGTTGAGAAAGGTGAGTGTGGAGCCATGGCTAGCATACTGAAGACAGACTGTTTCACTGCTTTTGTTTGGAGGGTTCTAGGAGCCTCGCAACAGCCTCGGAGATTTGTGTGTTTGCTTCACTGTTGAGAGATTGTGTTGTGCTTGAGATAGAAAACAAAAAGTCCTGAAACTAAAAAGGAGTTGCAGTTGATGGTTTCAAAGAGAATGGAGAAGTCAGAAACTGTTGTGTTATATTTTGTGTTTTTTTTTTTTTTTCAGATATGCTGGGCATAGAAGAGTCAAGCTGGGGAAAGCAGCTGGGAACAGGAAAACAATGAAGTTGCTACTCTACAGGTGATGAGGAAAGACATTCAGCTGCTAACAAGAAGTGTGATCGAGGCAGCACACTTTCCCACAGAGATGTATTTAAGACATCTGTGTCCAAGCCAGTCTAGTCCCCAGGAAAAGGGGACTTGAAACAAGATCTTGGTTTGGTGCTTGCAATGTTTATGAACACAACCTGAGCTGCTTTAGTAAGGCTCCTAAGGAAGGCAATTTCTAGCCACAGGGAAGGCGTGCCAACAACATCTTTGTTTATAATTGTCCGAGCAAAGGATAAAGGCATGAGATATGTTCCTAAGTGCCAATTCAATTCCAGAAGAATGCCTCACCATAGTGAAGTAACTATTTATCTCTAAGATTGTTTGGAGGACGTAGAGGGGAAAATACTGTTGACTGAGCCAACAGTGGGAAGAGGAGTTAAGAGAGACTATTGGCAAAACTCAGGCCAGGATATTAACGTGTGCCTGCTCACACCTAGACATATGATGCTCTCCACTAAGTTAGGGATTTGCAAACCATCCATATGGGCCAGATGTCATCAGTAATAAACTTGTATGTTCTGGTATGGCCCGTAGTCACAGCCCCAATAGGAATGAATACATATAAACAAAATATAATAGCATGCATAGGATACAAACAAATCTAATTGCTAATATTGTTGCATTTGTAGTTAAAATTTGTATTAGAGTTTTCACAAGTTAAATTTTCTAGTAAAGTTTTCACAAATTGAATTTTCTAATGAGACGAATTCTGCCTCACTGTGTCTTGTGATCATCATCCTTGTGGGTAGGGCCTCAGCTCCTGTGCTCTTGCTGGGCTCAAATTCCCTGGCCAAAGCAGCCTAGGGAAGGAGGGGTTGATTCTGGTTGGCAGTTCCAGGTTGTAGCTCATCATGGTAGTAAAGTCGCAGTGGACGAGCTGGAGCGCACTTGCCCCACTGTCAGAGAGTGAGGAAGGCTAGTGTTCTGGGTGCTTGGCCCCATTTCTCCATGTCTATCAGTCCAGCATCACAGCCATGGAACAGCCCCACCCCAGCGGGCACCTTCTCACCTCAGATAACACGTTCTAGATGATCCCCCACAAATATGCCGAGAAGGCCGTCCCTCTGGCACTTCTAGGTTCTTTACGTAGCCATCAGAAGCTGAGAGAAGTTGAAATACCCAGAATCCAGAATGAACACCAAGTGATGAGGAATCCTTATAAGAAACTTGGGTGATACATAAAATTAACCCATTTGTCACAGAAATCATTTTATAAACTGGTTATTTTATTTAACTTTGATCCCACCTGAAGTCATCAGCTCCCTCACCAGTCTCCTGAGAAAGGCCCGGTAGCTGTTTTCAGCTGTTCAGCTGGGGTCTGTCTGCTGTACCCCAATGGCTGGCAGACACACGGAGCAAAATCCTAACACTTTCTGTGTAAATCGTACATTTGTTTGACAGCTTGTCATTTAAAATTTTTTATTTCTACATCTTACCTTCCCTTTCTATCAAAGGCAAACCGAATTCCCAGCATTCAGAAGGTGAAGGCCTAAAGACTGTGAGCTGAAAACCAACCTAGACTACACACAGAAAGGGTCTGCCTCAGACAAACAAAACCAAGTGAAACACGGACCCTCAGAAGCATCTTCATCTCCTTACCTCTGTTCTTAGAAGCGCATGTACACTGCCATACATTAAAGGGCTCATATTAATACATGCATATATTTGTCTTGCTTCACTCATTTTTATGGTACTCAGTGACAATACTTCTAAGTAAATAAATGTAGACATGACTGTTTAAAAGCTGTGTAGTATTCCATGATATGGACTTATTTCCATTTATTTAACCTTTCCCTGATGACAAGGATTGAGAGTTTTAAGATATTTTTCCCTATAAACAACACTTTAAGAAACATGCCTTGCTAATTTTCTAATCCCAGTTCTAATTTTTAATAACCTTATATAGGGACGTTTGTTCCTATTGACAAGGACTGTGAAGAAATAGCTAAGTCAATAGCCATGTGTTCTTTTAAAGCTGATGATTTTTCTAGAACAGCCTTCCTGGTAGCTTTGCAGATCATACCATTCCCTCCACAACCCAGCCAGCCACCTTCCTGTCTATCCCTGTGTCTATCATCAAGTTCTCTTTAATTTACCGTTAACGCCCATGACCTGGAGCCTGGTTGCACTGAGCATGCTTCTGTCTTGCTCCTGGCATTCAGGGGCTTTTCTGGCCCCAGCAGCTGTTGAAATGCAGTCCAGCCTGCGTGTTTCTCTCTGACTGCTGCCTCCACATGTGATGTGTTCTAGTTCCCTGTTCCAGGCTCAGCTGCCCTTTCCCTGAAGAGAGATGACCTTACGGGTCATTTTTCTGTGTGCAGCCTGAGCTTCCAATACAAAAGACATCTAAGAAATTATGCCTTCCTCTTCTCTCTCTCTCTCTGATATTGGGAACTAAACTTAGAACTTCATGCATGCTAGGAAGCCAGTCAAGTTCTCTGCCACCAAATTACCACGAAGTTACAATCCTCAGTCTTAATTTTTTCTTTCCTATTTTCTGTCTTCTTTTACGTTTTTATGTAGAGGGTTCTCTACTTGAAAGGCTATGCTAAACCATCATCCCAAAGCAAGATGTGAGAACAATACAGACTTAGCGTAATCCTTTTCACTAACAGCTTGTGTTCTTGGAAGAATCCCCCTGGGTTGTTGCTTTCCTTGAAGCTCCATGCTCTCGGTCCATGGCTGTCCAGGAGTTTGGATTAGCACCCTGTACTTGTGACTACCAAAGGTCACTTGCACGTGTGTATGTTCAATGGCGTTTGCTTGTATTCATTATCTCCAGTGGGAATTTTTTATCACTGACTTTTAATAACGGTGCTGTTACTATTGTCGTCATCATTATTATAACACAGAGTTACTTTGTGGTGTAAAGCTGTCCTCAAACTCGCAATCCTCCTGCCTTAACATGGTGATGTTTAGTTTGTGCCGTAACAAATAATGCTAGTCTGAAGATCAGATTGCAGAGCGAGCCACCAGTTAGCCATAGAGGCCAGGCAGTGGTGGCACACACCTTTAATCCCAGCAGTTGGGAGGCAGAGGCAAACAGATCTCTGTGAGTTCAAGGTCACCCTGGGCTACACAAGACTGATTCAGTTTAAAAGAGAAACAGAGTCAGGCAGTGGTGACTTACACCTTTAATCCCAGTGCTTGGGAGTCCTGTGCCTTAAATCTCAGCATTTAAGGGGTGGAGACAGGAAGGGAGAAGGCTGGGTGGAGAGAGGAATATAAGGCAGGGGAGACAGGAACTCAAGGCATTTCAGTCTAAAGTTTCTTAGAGACGGTGTTCAGTGTGAGGACTTGTAGAGACAGGATACCCGATTTGGTCTGAGGATTTTCTAAGATAAAACCTAGTTTCTGGTTGCCCTGCTTCTCTGATCTTTCAGCTTTCACCCCCTAATATCTGACTGCGGTTTTGTTTATTATTAAGACCAATCAGAAATCGCAGTACACCTAGGCCCTTCCAGAGGTGGGATCAGAGGAATGCACCACCACTGTCCATTACACATATATCACGTGATCTTGCCACTCTAATCAGTACTTGGTCAGCCCAATAGAACCCAGAGAAATCTAGTATTTTTCTAAAGGGGAAATCTAGTGTTTTCCTAAGGCTAAAGGGGAAATAAATGGAGAGAAACTAACAATCATTTGAATGATTCTTGTCTCTCCTTCCCAAAGGTCTATCTTTCTCTCCTTTTTCAGAAAAGAGGATGGAAAGAATAAAGATGAATTTCAGAGCAGGGTGCCGGCTACTTCCTGTTTCCTAGCTTCTGTGACACAGGCCCAGAGAGTGAAAATAAATGTGAGGCTAAAATAGGTCTTCTTGCTTTGTGATCTGTCTTTGACCTTGAATTATTTATGATTCTGAGAACAAGAGGGATCAAAATGATTGACATGATAAGAACCCAGAGGTTTTACTTCCACAGAAAGGTATTTTCAAAAAATTGCTATGGATGAGCTGACCCAGCTGGGACAGGGAGCGTGGGTATAATTTCCTTTCTCCTCACACCATGTTTTTGACCAGGCAGGCAGTGAATGGCTCTGGATGTGACAGACCACTGGGACAGCGCACAAGACAGTGATCTGCCTCAGACAGAATAGAATTGACAAACTATCACCTTGTAGAAATATAAGCACCAGAAACACAGTTGGAATTCTGATGGGTAATAATTATTAAATCTGAATAATTAAGCTTATCTATTCTTAGAGATGATCTGACCCAATAATTATTACCCAGAAAACTTAAGCATGTGTTTGAGATCCACATTTCATCTCCAAAGATGAACCTGTCAATTCCATCCCATTAGCTAGGCTTTTGTTACCGTCAAATGTTACTATGGATGAAGTCATGTGCTTCCCAGTTGGCAACCAAATACACTGAGAGGTTCTGTGGATCGTAAACTATCAAAATAACTTGCTACTTGTATGCAGAACACCTAGCAAGCTGACTTTTAAAGACAGCTAAATAGTTGACTAAATAGTATTTCACTAATGCTCATGGTAGCAACTTCTCTAAGAGAAAACCAAGGGATGTAAGCAGTGATCCCACTGATTGCGCACACACAAAGTCGAGTGATTCACCTTCAGAATTCTGCTTAATCCATTATTCATTATGGTTTGAGGAGCTGCAGGTGGAAGAGGCAAGTCCGCTGCCTGGTTCCCAGAGCTGTTAAGGATAGAGGTGGTATTTAAACCCAGATCTGCTAGAATCCTCTTCTTAGGCTCTGAACACGAGATACATTTTCCAGTAAGAGAGCTCACCAAAGTTCCAGGGACTGCCACACTGATGTCACTAATAGGGCTGAAAGTAAAGCACCTGACTGATACTCTCAAGATGTGTGTAAAGTAGAATTCGAAAGTCCAGGGGACTTTTAAAATAAATCAATATTTTAGTGATTTTTTTTTGCATATGAGATAATTAAAATTGTGTTTCTCAACTCCCTGGGGACAACTTGTTTTTATTCTATTTATTCATTTTCTTACTGCCTCTAGGCAAAGACGGCTCGGAAGACCTCCAAGGCGGGGTGGAGACAGATAAAGCTGCTGGACTGAGGCAGATGCCCTAGGATAACCTGGAGCTGGAGAGGTGACGTCACCTACAGCTGTGGCAGCATCTGCCTTAATTCACCCTCTTCAGCCATCCAACCAGGTCGCCCAAAGAACAACGAGAACATGAAGATATTTTTAGGACATTGCTCAATGCATCCCTTGGGAAAGTATGATTCAGACCTGTGATGTCAGCAGGCTCTGCACTAGGCCAGGGAACACCCATGGCTTCTGCTAACACGGTAGACACCAGTTACTAAGCCTGAACTTGAGAATTGGTCTGGCTGTGTGGAAAACCTTTCCATAAACCTACTCAAGAGTGTTCCTTGCTGCTTGACATTGTTTATTTTGTTGGGGACTCAACTGGTGATGGAGGACCTGTCGCTGTAGTCACAAAATCACTCAGTTTGCAACGCAGTATAAGCAGAACAAATCAAGAATGAGGACTGAATTTAGGGTGACCAGGTAGAAGTATTTTGAGAAAACAGAGGCCACAGACCTTGATGCTATCTTCCGTGTGGGCCGGTGGGTGGCAATGACTGTTCCTCCAGCTCCAGTCAATGGTGGCATTAGCGAATATTATTTTTAAATGAAATAGAGGGGCTCAAGATATGGTTCAGTTGTTAAGAACACGTGCTTTTTGTAGAAGACCTGAGTTCTATTCTCAGCACCTATATCAGTGACTTAGAATTGCCTATAACTCCGGTTCCAGGGGAATCTGCCCCTTGCCTCTGAGGGCACCTGCACCTATATGTGTGAGCACACACACAAAACTAAATCTTTTAAAACGAAATAAAATAGGAAATAGAATACATATTATTCATAGTAAAAGCTGGTGTCTTTTGGTAGTTCTTTGCACACAGGCACTGGAAGTCTGCGAGTTCTGGATCGCCGTGTGTCGGATCTCTTCCAGGTGCCACAAATAACTGTGAATAGAATTGCTTTGTCTCAGGGAGTCGCACGCTTCCCACTCAAGTCCCCTTTTTTGTCCATGAATTTTTTTCTGTGACCCTGTAGGCACTGGCACATAAAATAAGCAAACAAATCAAACATTTTCTGATAATGAATCACAACGTAATTTATTTTTTGAAACGATTCTATGCTGCACATAAATTTTTACCATCTATTAAAGATCAAAACAAATTTGCATACTAATGAGAAAACATGTGCTTATTTACTTAATATAATACAATCCAAAGATATACAAATGTGATCCTTATATGCTGAAGAGTGATGGTAGGGAAATATTAAATATTTATTTTCTCTATAATTAGACTTAAGTTTCTATAACAGCAGATCACTTGCATGCATGATGAACACATTGCAGTTTATTAAGAATCAACAGTCCCGGGTCCTAGCCAGGGTCCATCACGTAGTGTCCATTGATGTGTGTAGGGCAGAGGCAGGCTGAGAGCCAGTGCACATGTTGCATATTCGGAACCGAGGCCGCAGTGAAGCAACACAGTGAACCCCAGACTCGCTCCGCATTTGATTTTGTATCAGTTTCTGGTCCTTGTGCATTCAGAAACTGTGTCCTGGTGCTGAACCGTACAGGATCAGCAATTCTCAAGACACCCCCGTGTTCACTTGCCTCACCCCGAGTATGGTCAAGCCCATAGTTTAAGAAGCTTTGCTGTAGATCAGAGGTTCTCAACGTGTGAGACTCAACTGCTTTGGAGGTCAAATGACCCTTTCAAGGTATCACCTAAGAGCCACTGGAAAACACAACATTTACGTTATGATTCATAAAAGTAGCGAGATTATAGTTATGAGGTCACAGCAAATTGTTTTGTGGTTGGGGTTGTCACAATATGTGGAACTGTACTAAAGGGTTGCAGCATTGGGAAGGCTGAGAACCATGGTCTAGGTGAAGTATAAAATGGCTTCTATTTCTGAAACACTGATTCTGTGGTTGTTCACCTCATTTGGGGCCTTAGTGACATCCAGAGTAACCTTTAGCAGTGCCCAGGTTTCCAGTAGGTTACCTAGAGATGGCTGTAAGTGGCCTCATGGTGGCTAAAGTATCAGGTTTAGAACACATAGAACCCAGAGAGGCCGTTCTTGACCTGTCTTGAGTATTGCTTTATCTAATAGGCAAGGCATGTGCTGGACAACAACACACATGTCAGAAACAAAACCTTGTCACCACTGCAGAGGGTCAATGGTCTCCCACACAAGATGAAAATAATGGTGGTCAACCTACGACCAGTACTGCATATCTTAGAAGCGACATGACGTGTCTTTCAATTCCCTCACTCTCACAGCCTTAATTCTCAGCATCTTTCTTCTCACGCTTCATGGCTGAACGGAGTAAAACACAGACAGATACATACAGGACTTGCTCAAGGGCCCACATTTGAACCAAGCTAGACTCGAACAGGGCCAGCTTCGTTTGAAATGTAATGCGGTGTCTCCAAAAATACATATTCTCCTTCCCCACTTGGGAGACACAAATATTGCCAAGGGCTTCTGGGAAAGGCTGCTTGACACGTCTTTGAGATTGCTGAAGGTTTTGGAAGTTTGTACTTAAATGTTATAATTGGAAATAACAGGCACTGTCTTTCTCTTTTGCTCTCTCTCTCTCTCTCTCTCTCTCTCTCTCTCTCTCTCTCCTGTCCATCCCTCCCCTGTTTCCCGTCCTCTCCCTATTCCTCCCTCCCTCCTTAAAACAGAGTGAGGAAAACTAGAGAGAGATTAAAGGTTACTGAGGTCCCCAAGACCAGGCAGGTCTTCTAGAGTCCCTCTTGAAAACAAAGGGAGAAAGGGAGCTGCTGGTTGGTGGTGTCCACAGACTCTCAGACAGCTGGAGTGTTTCTGCATGATTTAGCCTCATGGAACAGAGTCTGTCATTTCTAAGATTGGGGAGGAGAGACGAGATGAAGTTCACATTAGCTTGGGGTTATCTCTATAATTATTACCCTTCGATGCCCGTAATATTCAACTCAAAAACCTAGATAATCTGCTCATTACACAAAGTGTAGACTCATTTCAGGATTCTGAACAGTAATACTTCCACCCAGGGAACACTTCCCTATACAGCGTGTCTCTTTCCTGTGCAGTAACTTCTTGGTACTTTCTCTGTCTCTCTCTGTGTCTGTCTCTCTGTCTCTCTCTCTCACCCTTGACTCTCCACCAGGCCCTGATGGCATGCCAATGAGGGCAACTGTGCATGGGGACCATTCTTGAAAACTGAGTTTTTGGTTCATTCAAATTTCTATTTGGGGCACGCCCAAAAAACACTGGGGACACAGGACAGATGTGCGATCCAACCAGGAACATCTGGAGAGTTTCACCGAGTGGGCAGAGTGGCCTCTCCTCATTTTTGGAGACAGAAAGTCTGCTTCAGGATGGATGGGTGGGAGCTGCAGTAAGCCAGCGGTGGGGTCACATTTCTAGGCATAAGATGAATGGCGCTGTTAGCACCAGCGCCATGTTTTAAAGACCCGGTTTGAACAGTAAGTTGGCTTGAAATAAAATATGCAAAATCTGGCCGTGATTCCAATGCCCTGGTGAGATGGTTTCAGAGCCCAGGGGGAAAGGACAAAAGGGGTCTGATTCTCTCCAATCTAGTAACGAAACAGCAGCTGTTCCCATGGGCAAGAAGTACAAATGGCTTTGCGCAGAGACAGGCTTACAAGGAATCCAGACTAATCTTTGCGAAACTGTGCTCTGAACGGTGGTGGTGTTAACAAGCGTTTGCTAAGACAGTTGCTTTTCTCCCCGCTCACTGGGATTTCAGAGCCCAACAAATGCCTCCTGCCTTCTCTTCTCTCTTCACTTCCAGTAAGGGAGGAAAGAAAGTCACTCCAAAAGCTCTGCAAAGATGTGACTTCAGAAAAGCAACTCTTAGGTCTTGTTTGTGGCATTGGCTGTAGATTCTGCCCAGTTACTTAGCCCAGCTCAAGAGATAGCACTCCACAGGGATTGCAGAGAACAAACACACCCATGCCTTGGTGTCCCTCGGGTGTTGGATTGCTTTGCATATGATCCACACATGTTCTTATACATGTTTTGGATCACTTCTAAATTAATTATAAAATATGAATGCCATGTAAGAAAGCATTATACTGCATCCTTCAGAGTGACAAGAGAAAGGTTTGCACATATTCAGTTCAGATAGAATGTTTTGAATATTTTGAACCCGTTTTTGTTAGAAGCATAGTACAAAAACCATGACTATCTTGCCCACCTCTCCAGTATCACCCTTTCCCTTTAAACTAAGTGATCTAGGGCAGTGGTTCTCACCTTCCCAACGCTGGGACCTCACATTGTGGGGACCCCAACCATAGATTATTTTTGTTGCTACTACAATACTCTAATTTTGCTACTGTAATGAATCATAATATAAATATCTCTGGTTTCCAATGGTCTTTGGGGGTCATGACCCACAGGTTGGGAACCACTCTGTCTTGATACTAGTAGCCTCACCGAAGGCCAGAGCCAATTTCTGTGCTCAGTGCCTGAGTTAATCACCTGCTGGACACTGTAAGATGTTCTTAAATCCCAGATGATCATATTCTCAGCTTCCAGGATCGAGAAACAGTTATCTCCTTGCCTCCGCTGTGGTCCTCCATCGGGCACATATCCTATGTAGTTCACATGTTCTTTGTGGTCATAAAATGGAAAAATCCCAGAATTCTTTAAGGTTTGTTGAGTCAGGTTTCTGTCTCGCCTGGTCCTGCAGTCGTTCAGTCCCAAAAAATTACACAGAGGTCAACATTCTGGATACTTTGGATTAAACTTGTCCTTATCTTTTTTTTAACATTATGATTACAATCAGTAACTTCATTCTATTAGAAAAAAAATATTGCAAAATCAGAGACTCGGCTTGAGTTCCTGCTCTGGTCCTTGTTATTTTGAAGCCCTTGTTTACCAGACATCTGGAACCGTCACTGTGGGATCTAAGCATCCATAGGCATATTCTTTCCTCCTTCTCTTCACTCTTGCTCTCTGGGTAATACTCCAGAACCACAGCACTGGTACCACCTGGACTGCCTCATCAGAAAGAGTTTCACAGCCAACTTCAACCTGCAGAGTCTGAATTTACATGGGTTTGGACCCCTAGAGTGATCTGAAAGGACTTTAGCATTTGCAAAAATGTCAACTCCAATTAAGAATGCATTTAAAAAGAAAAGAACAAACTGAGGACCCACATGTGGTGGCTCATACCTATAATCCCAACACTTGAGATGCTGAGGCAGGAGGATTTCTGGCAGAGCAGCAAACACTACTACAGGACCATCTATGCAGCCCCAGAAAGTGCTTTTTGATAAAAACAGGCCCCCAATACCTCTTCTGAGGTATCAACTTCATCTTTTATTTCCCTCTAGTTCAAGGGAAGTCGACATGTTAGTTCCAGACCAGCATAGACTACAGCATAAGACTTTGTCTCGAAACAAATAAAGCACAAACAAACAAGCAAAACAGGATGGTGAAAGGAGAGAAGAAAAAATAAACTAGGAAGAATTGCTACCAAAATCTCTCATTCTGGTTGTTAATAATAATAATAATAATACCTTTTTTAAAAAAAATAGAGACCTAGTTGTATTGTTTCCTTTGCTTGCTTTCCTTCCTTTTGAAGAGGCATTCTGTTGTTACGATGCTGAAGAGCTGCAGGAGACAGAAAGCTTGGCAGCCTTCCCACAATCCTCAGCATGTGGGAATAGCAAGCAATAACGTGTTAGCCCCTGCCAACTGGTGGCTCCGTGTAAATGTCTGTGTTAACAACGGCGCTGCTGCTAGCAGGCATCGGAGCAAAGCCGCAAATCTGTTCCTCTCTCCGGTGCGGCCAACACCTCAGAAAAAGCCACCTAATTACTTGATTAAGATGTATCAATCCTGAAAATTGTTGATCTAGAACACTGAGTCTCTGACACTGACTTTATTCTTGATTAAACGGACCAGTTTAAACCTGCTTTTTCTGTGTTGTCTCCAAGTGCTGTGTCCCACACGATGAGAGACATTTTACACGTGGGACAACGAGAAGCAGTGTGGGGATGAGTCCTGAAAAGATGGATAACTCTCTAATAATAACTTGGGAAAGCTTTATTTTTTTTTAAAGCGTCCTGATTATTTTGAAAAACACTAAGGATTTTCTGCCTCATCCTCGCACTGGTTGAAATACATTCCTGAGGAAGATTTCTCCCTGGGCTGCCTCTCAGTGAAGTCCGTCTCCATTCTCCTCCCTGCAAGATGAAGTTGATATAGTGTGGTCATTACTCGCCTGAGGCAAGAATGGATGTGGTTTAGTGAAAGATGCCTTTGGTTGTGATGTCAGCTGCACTGCCATCCTAGGTCAGGTGCCAGAGCTTCAGGGATCGCTATTGCATGAAGATATCAGCAAAAGTGAGAAAGTCCATCCAAAGTCTGGGTTTTCTGTGAAAGCTAAAGTGAAAGAGAAATAGAAGATGAAGTTGATACCTTAAAAGTGGTATTGGGTACCGGTTTTTACCAAGAAGCACTTTCAGGGGCTGCAGAGATGGTTCTGCAGTAGTGTTTGCTGCTCTGCCGGAGGACCTGAGTTTGGTACCCAGCACTCATATCAGGAAGCTCACAACCTGTAACTCCAGCTCCAAGGGATCTGATGCCCTCTTCTGGATTTCATGAGCACCTGTACACACATGGTGCATAAACATACAGATACACATATACATAATGAAAATAAATCTTTAGAAAAACTTTCTCTAAAACTAAAATACATTAGTTCTATTTTGCTCTTAGAAACAGCTTCCTTGTTTTAAGTAGAAAAGAAATTTGTATTTATTATAAGATTACAATTGACATTCAAGTCAGGTCATATACCATGATTCTAAGTCACCACCATACATGCAAAGATCTAGAAAAGATTATTTAGACTTATCCTTTTCTCCCTTTAGTGTTCTAAGCCCTAGAAGGCATGTAGGAACAATATTAACCGTGGTTAGTATTATGTATTCTTTGGGAAAGTAGCCCTGGTTTGTCCAATGCAAAAATCACAGCTAAATACTTCAGGTGATCTTGGCCTTTAAGGAAGCAAGCTTGTTTATTTGTGGTTATCAATGTTTAATAAATAGCCCCAATTATGAAAGGAAGCTTGCATGTTTCACTTTTGTACCATACAACACAAATTTGTTCCCAGATATCACACTGAGAGAATCACAAGCTAGAGTGATTCTCACTGTTGCTTGTGGCATGGATTCTAATTGATCTTAATAATAAAACCCTGAGTTAGATATAGGGATTAGTGTTGAAATCTCAGAGAAGTAGAGCAACCAGCCACTAGTTCTTACCTCTACCAATGCTCAGACCAAATGGGAGATCTTGTCTCTAGGAACCCTCAAACTGAATGTGCTGAGCTCCTTATATTTCTTATATATTTCCTTATATTTCTCTCTCTGCCCAGCCATGTCCCTTCCTGTCTTCACCTCGCTAGTACCGGGATTAAAGGCGTGTGACTCCCAAGTACTGAGATTAAAGGCAAGAGTCACCACCACCTGATTCTATTTCTCTTTGAGACTAGATCAATCTTGTGTAGCTCAGGGTGGCCTTGCTTCCTGAGTGCTGGAATTAAAGGTGTGTGCCACCACTGCCTGCTCTCTATGGATCACTAGGAGCTTAGCTCTGCACTCTGATCTTCAGGCAGGTTTTATTTGTTATAGCACAAACAAAATATCACTGCTGTTGCAAGCTCAGCAGGTAGAATTGCCAGACCCAGGAATCAGCTCTGCTGTTCCACACTGAAGCAGTACTGCAGGATAATGGACTGGTCAGGAAAAAAACCAATACAATCTCAGTTTTGAGCACTGTATCCTGTTATCCCAGTGTGGCTGTAATGATGATCATGCTCTGTCCTTGAAAATGCCCCAAGTAGCAAAAGTACATGTTTCTCATCTCTCTCTCTTCCTCCCAGCCAACCCCCTCGTACCACACCATGTACATACATGTTTGTGTGTGAGTTCCTTAAAGATGAATCAGGCTGAATTTATTTCTACCATCCGCACAGATCAGTAAAAGCAGAGAATTATCACTTCATAAGTTTAGGTCCTTGGTGGGAATATTGAAAAATTCTGCCTAAATTGACTCTAAAGAGGAAACATATGCTAAATGCATTAGAAGGGAAAGTTTTATAACTATTAATACTCAGGTATGCAGTGGACTCTTGCAAAGGGGCTGGAAGGAGAGGGTGGTCAGTATTTTGTTTTTATCTATGTGGATTACTTGGGCAATTTTTCTCTTTTGACCTTGAACTCCAAGCTTCCAAGACATCTACCTACACATGGTTTCCAGATGAGGTCAACCAGTGAGCACTATAGTCCATTATCAAAGCAGAAGCTTGTACCTTTTCAGACCTACTGTTGAGTAAAAATGACTCAGCACAGGCCACTCTAGGTTAATAGAGGGGTGGGTAGAAGCAACCATCACCCTGGTTTGTCTTTCTGAAAATGATGTATGTGTCCCCGATAGCTTGTTATTATCCTCTGAGAAGGTAGTGAGAGGTATATCAAATAATAGATCATTATATGCATGTGTTGGGTTTCATGTAGTCCATCAATAAAACAAACTAATTAAACATGGTCATAAAAGTCACAACATTACTAGTTCAATAATTTTTCAGAATACCACACTAATCTTAGAACAGATAACAGAAGATCATAATCATGATTCTGAATTTTAGCTCACATTTTATTCCCATCTAGAATCCCTCTCAACACAGCAAACGCATTTCCACTGGTAACAGAGGCTGCTGTTTCTTTCCTAAGCATCTGATAAAGACCGGATATTTGCTCTGAAATTGGCCTGAGAAAATATAGCACTCAGGAAACCCAGCTTTCTATTTGATTGACTGAATAATAAAGAGAAGACACTGCAATTTGAAGGTGAAATGCTTCCCCTAGATTCCCTGGGACTCTAATTGGTGGCGCTGTTTGGGGGGTTGTAGAAATAGAGGAAATAGCTCACTGTGAGCATGCCTGGAAGATGTCGTCTGGCTCTACTTCCTGTGTGCTTGCTGCTTCCTGACTGCGGATGTCATGCGCCTGACTCCTTATTGCTGCCATCACACTTTTCTTGCCAAGATGGGCAGTATTTAAATCATGAACCAAAACGCCTTCCTCTTTAAGTTTTGTTTGTTTGTTTGTTTGTTTGTTTGTTTTATTCAATAAGTGTGTGGCTGCCCTGTGACTCAATGCCCAGCTGTGGTATCCTGCAGCTGGAAAGGAAAGAAACTTCCCATGGCCATCAGAGCTGACTTCTCTGTATTCCCAAGTTTTAGCTTCTTCCAAAGAAGATGACGTCCCCTCAACTGTGGCCTTGGCAACAATAATAGACTCGCTATGCAATTTAGCTCTATCGCTCCTCATGTGCGTGTGTCTGTGTGCACGCGTGAACCTGTGTGTGTGTGTATGTGTGTGTGAGCAAACCAGAGAGATACTTTCATATGTTTGCTGATGCACTATTTACAACAGCCAAGATATAGAAAGAGCCTTGAGCTCCACCAGCAGATGAATGGATAAGGAGAATGTAATATGTATGCACAATGGAATTTTATTCAGCTGTAAAGAACAAAGCTGTGGCAGTTACGGGAAGTGATGGAACCGGAGATGAGTGTATTAAGCAAAGTCAGTCATGTTTTTGCTCATAAAGTATGTGCATGCGTGTGGTATCTCTTACCCCAATTTCCACATTAGAGTGGAATGGAATGTGATGGCAGTTGGGGCAAGATTGGACTCAAGACAGAAAATGAGTTTAGTGTTAGAGATTTTAAAAAGGCTATTTCCTCAGCTAAGCACCTAGCAGCTGGTGGTCAGCGCAAAGCATTGTGTTTTAGTCCACTGGATGGACATAAGGAACAGCGGCTTGAAATCTATTGGATTCTGTGGACTAGAAGACTTCCACACAGGCACATGATAAGCTCGCCTGGGAACTTAACTTTGAGAGGCCAGCCAAGCCGGTCCTCTCTACTAGACAAAATGACTTTCCAGTTCCATCTTACTTTAAGTATTACCAGCCGGATTAGCTTGCCACTAACGAAGACAGTGTGGTTGTGGTAGTTTGAAAAATGGCCCCCAAAAGGAGTGGCAAAATCAGGAGGTGTGGCCATGTTGGAGGAAGTGCACTTCTGTGGGAGCCAGCTTTGCGCTCTCTTTAGTTGAAGCTTCCCTCATTGTGACTATCACTTTGACTTTCTCTTATTCAGAAGACGTAGCACTCTCAGCTGCAGCACCAGGTCTTCCGGCATGCCGCCATGCTCCCTGTCATGACGACAACGGACTGAACCTCTGAAACTGTAAGCGAGCCACCCTCAACTACTTGTTTTCCTTGTAAGAGTTGCCATGGTCATGGTGTCTTTTCACAGCAACGAAAACCCAAACTAAGACAGAAGTCAAAGACGACTTTGCAACAAAGTGATTTTAGTATAAGTTAAATAAGATTATCAAAGAGTGAAAATGAATTTTTTAAACCCCAAGTGAATACATAAAGCTTAATTATAACACAGCTTCTTGGACTTGGTAGTAAATGCTCAATCCAATTTGTCTGGAATAAATTTATACCAGCAAGACAGCGACTCCTTGAAATACCCCATGAATACAGCTGTCTGTCAAAATGATTTAGAAAATCTGAAGTTGTTTCTTTTGTTCTGCCACAATCGTTGGTTATTAATTGTACACGCGTGAAGTTGGAAGAAAGCAGCACTATTAATTGGGCTTTGCGGGGGACATTATAAAATTGTGCAACAGTCAGAGGGGCTGATGAGAGGAAAAGTTTAATCCCCGTGTAGTGCCAGGAGGGTCACTAATGAGATGAATTCTTGATGAGGCTGGAGCTCACAAAATGTTGATTCTAATTTTAGCAAAACAAAGCAGATCTGAATCTCATGTACGTTTTACTCAAGAATGTTTCAAAATTTGTTGTACTGGAATTAGCAACTTTCTTCCATGTGGAGATCCTTTCTAATCCAGAATTTGATCGTACATAAACAAATTAGCTTTAATATAATCTGTAGACGCAGCAGCCAGAATTATCACTACACAGTACTCTTTATTTAGTATAAAAAGGAGAACCAACTGAATTATAAAGACATAAGAATTTTATTCATTAGTGCCACTTCTATAGCATTAGAATCATGAGTTTTAAAGTCATATTAATTTGAGTTAAATGGATCTACATTGTGGGTTTTTTTTTCCACTATAAACACAAACATCCATCTACGCCTACCTAATGGTGTGAATGCATTCTTCAATGAGATGTGGCAATCTACCCCTCTCGCCTTTCTTTCTAATGCAGAAAGCATCTGAACAAATCTCCACGGAAGGAAGTGTTTGGGTTTAAATTGAGGACACTGTTCTGTGTGAGGATACTGGTTGTCTGTCAACATATAGCTCTGCAGAAGGATTCTAGAAACAAAATATAGAAAAGTAGAAGCATGGTTTCACCAGTAAACAAACATCTCTTCCCCAAGAGAACAGATAAAAGATTCCCTCGGGTTAATTTACTCCCACAGCCCTGTAGGTTGCTCAGCACAGGTGCGGGTTCTTAGGAGGAGGAGAACTCAGGGTTCTCCGGCAGCAGCAGCCCAAGCCAGTTGGACCAGGTGATCAAAATGGCTCCTGCCCATGACTGGAAGACCAGGTTGGCTGTTGGTCACAAGCACATAGGGCTTCTACATGGTACTTGGACTTTTCAAAGCATTGTAACTGGACTCTAAGTTATCAAGAAGTGGAAGCTAAAGTAGACTAGTTCTAGCTGAGATGCAACGAATTGCACGCAAACAGGGGCTATTTCATATCTCAGACTCACACTCATCCTTGTTAAGACACGATTCATACATCACACAGCACACTCACTTACAGTGTGCAATTCAATGCTTTATTTTTGTCACGGAGTTGCCTTACATCCAGACTGCTGTCATGGGCTGCGCCTCTACCAATCTCTACTGGAACCTTGTGCCTTGTAGGTGTCACTTACCTTGAGACCTAAGCACCTGTTTCATGTTCATCTCTAGATTCATCTTGCCATACCAAATGAATGGAATCATTCGATACAGCTTCTTTGTGACTAAAGCAAGGTACACCAGAGATGCATGTTTGTATCTGCATTAGTCCTTGTACAGGTAAGCATTGCAGTTTACCGTCTATTCATCAACCGGGGCTCTTTCAGGGAGCTTCTGACCTGGAGAAACTGTGAACGATGCAGCAGCATCTCCCCAAGAGAAACATAAGCAGGGAAATCCACTTAGTGTTCACCTACAGGTGCAGCTGCTGGGTCCTAGTGTAGATCTGCGCTAAGCAGTGTGAGTGTCTGTAACAGGCTTTCTTTTGGCCACCAATCAGCTCCCACATCATAGCCCAGAGACTTATTATTAGTTATGAATGCTCAACCTTAGCTTAGGTTCATTCTGGCTATCTCTTATAACTTAAGTTATCTTGTTTCTCGTCATCTATATTTTGCCTTAGGGCTTTTTATTTTTCTTTCTTTCTGCATATCTTACTTTTACTGCTTCTCATGCCTGGCTGGTTGGCGGCTGCCTGCTTTCTGGCCCTGGACATGTCTGTCTCTTTGTCCCTCATTTTCTTTTTTCTTTCATTCTTTTGAGCCTAGATTCCTCCTCCTACTTATTCTCTCTGCCTGCCAGCCCTGCCTATCCCTCTTCTGCCTAGCTATTGGCCATTCAGCTTTTTATTAGACCAATCAGGTGCCTTAGGCAGGCAAGGTGAAACAAATGGAACACATCTCTACATAGTTAAGCACGCAGCGCAAACAAATGTCACACACCTTTACATAGTTAGAGTCATATTTCACAACAAGGGCCTGCTAAGCTGTTTTGCAAAGGAAGCTTTGTCTTTGCCACGAGCAATACAAGGGGATTCTTCTCCTCACACTTCTCAGCCCACGATATTTTCTGTGTTTCTTCAGTTGTACGGATCCTAGTTTAAGGGTCATGATTTTGTTCATTGTCCTAGTAACTACTGACATTAGGTGCTTTTGAGGTGCTTATTGGCTACTTATACACTTTCTTTGGGGGAATCCTTTGCTTATTTTCTCTCTTCACTGAATTATTTATATGTTTACTATCAAATGCCAGGAGTTTCCTATATTTTATGACTACTTGCCTTAGTATAGATATGATTTGCAGATATTCCCCTTTTTCTGGCTGACATTTTACTATCTCAACTATGTCTTTAGAATCATATGTGTTTCTAATTTTCATAAAATACACCACTCTTTTGATTTTAACACTTGTATTTTTGTAGCTAAGAGACGGATGCCTTGTCAACTTCATAAATATTTACCCTTATGTCTTCCAGGCTTTACAGCTTTAACATATTTTAATCTAAAAGCCCATTTTGAGTTTTTTTATTTTAATGTGGTGTAAGGAAGGAGATATCACTTCATTCTGTAGATATCAAGTTGTCCCAGCACCATTTGTTAAAAAGTCTTTTCAGAGAATCACCTGGATTAAGCCTTAGCCAACCAGGTCTGTCTCCCTTTCATGCAAAGACAACTTCCTAGGAACCCGAATTGTACCTGTAAGTCCTTTCGCTATAGGAGGAATTGGGATCACTGGCGTGAAACTCATCCAGACCTCAGGTCCTCCTTGCAGTCAAGAGTGAGATACAAAGCAGGACATGCTGGGGAGGGGAAGCACTTTGGAGGACTCTTAGAAACCTGCCTGCCAGGGCAAACAGTGTCTTCAGGCCTGGGCCAGAAACTAGCACAGCACCGTTTCCCTTCTGTTCTTGTTAAACATTTACAGAGGTAACCTAAGTCCAACAGAAGAGCCAAGGACTCCGCTCTTACTTAGAGGTGCCTAAGGTTTACTCCAGTCTAGAGTGCCTGGAACAAGCTGCCACAAACTGTGCCGCCAAAGAGCAGCTTTAGGTAAGTTATATTCTAGTGATCCTAAGAGTCTAAGGTAGCTCTGAAAACTGAGAAGCTAATTTCTGATAAAGAGCAATCTGGAAAAGAACCCAATAATTTTGATAGCTTGTAGACTGAGGAGCAACTAAAATGTCAATTCTTATGGGAACTGGGCTGAGACCCTCTGAGTTGTGTATTCATTAGATGTCCTCTTGAATTTCCCTGGCTGTCCACACAGTATATTGCTTTCTTTGTAGATAATAGGTGTCCCATGACCATCCTTAGACATATGATCCAAAGTACACACAGGAGTAATTTCCTCAGAGTCAAGAACACCCCTGGGTGTTGCAGGAGAATTGTCCATACAGCCAATCAACTATGCAAATAAAGCAATCTTGAATCTAGGATGGAGTCAGGGATTGACTGAATGGGATTAGCCAAAAAGGAGGAGGAGGAGGAGGAAGAGGAGGAGGAGGAGGAGGAGGAGGAGGAGGAGGAGGAGGAGGAGGAGGAGGAGGAGGACAGCAGGGACACAGGACAAGCATGGGCATTGCAAAGTAAAGGTAACCAAGCCACATAAAAGAACATAGATTAGAAGATATCGATTAATTTAAGTTATAAGAGCTAGTTAGAAGCAAGTCTAAGCTATTGACCAAGCTTTCATAATTAATAAGTCTCCATGTCATTATTGGGGAGCCTACAGTCCCCACAAAAAAAACTGACTGCAAATAGCATCTAGCATGGGGGCATGTATTTCCACAAAAGAACTGATAAAACTTTTTTTTAAAAAAAGGTTCCAAACACCAAAACAGAGCCAAATGCGGATTCCTAGTCCCACAGTATCTCATGTCGGCCACTGTAAAGATACATCTCCCAGCAGTTGCCCATGGGCTTGACCACTAGTGAGCCACGCACTACAGCTTCAGTGTTGCTCATGCAGACAGAAAAGGTTACAGATAGGCAGTAAAGCAGGTTCAGATGGGAAACCCTCTAAGTAGGCTACAGTGTGTTTAACAATGTGCTTAGGCTTAAGGGGAAAAAAAGGATATAGACAGTCATAAAAATAGTTTAAAACAAAGTCTTTAAAGAGAGAAGTAAGGTAATAAAGGGATAAAAAAGAATAAGCTACGTAGAGTCTGGATCCTGTATGGTGTCGAACTGACTTTAAATTCTTTGCTGATGAGCAAACAAGAACTGCTTAGAGACATTGGATTATAAATACTACTAAATTAAACCAACCTGTTTATTAAAAAAAAGTCTTCAAAATAAAAGTCAGAGTTACGTTATGTTTGAGAAGAGGTCATGCTTTTGTTTCTACAGAAAATGAAAGGTCGTGGGTTTATGCAAGGTTGATAGACAGCAGATTTTAATCAGGGGAGAGCCCCTGAAAATCCTGGCTACAGACATAAAGAAATAGATCTAGAAAACTACAAGACAGCAAGGGGGGGGCAGACACAAATGAAAATAGATGGCCCACGTTATCCAGCCTCTCAGAGTGTCTATGTTGCAGTTTCTTCAGAGTTCTACATTCAGAACAACTTAAAGGCTGCTGGCTGAGATAGTACAGTCTCACAGACTACTCCAGCCAGACTTCAGATAAGCCCTACATTTTCCCATCACACCAAAGTAGATAACAGCAAGCTCTCCCAGAAACTGACAATTATCTTAATTTTCTCAGGGTCTCCTAAAGTTCAAGATCACCCCCAGACATCAGGAAGCAGTCTAGAAAACACCACACCCACATTCCTAAGTGGGGAAGGGGGAGTATTAATGGTTTTCAGTCATTTGGTGGGTTATGGATGTTTATCATCATTTAGGGGGATTGGTATAACAAGTTGCTTTTGGTCATGATCAGAGATGATACTAAGCAAAGGAAATTAGATTCAGGAATCTTATTTTGAAAAGAAAAAGGGGATATAGAAATGATAGGATAAAAGGGTAGATTAAAATAAAAAAGCAACTACTAGTCTCAAATATTTTACATTGGTATGGATTTCTATATATTGATACAAATTTAAGTTTATTTTTGTTATACTGTATATATATATAACATATATATATGTTTAAGATATTTATGTATATTGATATAAATTCAAAGCTATTTTTGTTATACTATATTATATGTTTTTTGCTGAAGCTAGTGTGCCTATGTAGTTCTTTTAAAAATGTAATGCAAATTTCTAGTTCTCGGAAGTTATTATTACAAACTATTTAGGATAATTATGAAATACAGGTTAATGTCATCTATAACAATCAAACTTATAGTCATGTTAATATGCTTTCTAGGTCAAACATATATATTTTTAGATGGGTAGTCTTCAAACACTTTAAAGACATACAGAATATGTTATTTAAGATGTTTTAATAACTTAAGGATTTTCATGACAATGAGACATGTCTGCTCATGACAGCACCAATATACTTCAGAGAAGATGATGGGCCTTAAATAACTCCATTTCAAGTTTTCTTTCTTTGTGGCAAAACCTAGTCATTTGGGCAAGAAACTGCCCTTGCTTTGACTGTTGACAGTAATGTATCCAAATGGGACAAGCCTAACACACAAAAAAGTGACTGCCAAACTTTGCCAAGACAAGGTAAGAGAGTCCTTCAAAACTCTCCTGCTTCTCAGAAAAATCTGTCAGATATTCTAGACCTCTAGGCTAAAGATAGATCCCCTAACAGGAGCCAGGCAACTGGCTCTTTCTCTAATTTCTTATAGTTTTGGAAATTGATTGCTCTGTATTTCCTGTTTACTCAGGTAATATTATATCCTTCTCAAGTCTTTGATGGGTTGGAAAATTAGATAATTATAGTTACAATTTTCTTTAGTCTTGGTAGAAAGTAAATTAAGTACAAAACTTCATATTCATCAAAATAGGATAGACAATGGAACATTTTCTCTGACTTTACCAAACACAAATGAATGAACAGTGTAAATGTGATTCTTACTTGATAGTTATTCTTGTTGTATATAGTTTCATTTTGTAAAGTTAATACCTTTCCTTTCTGTTTAGATAATACCAGATAATTGTTCTTATTGTATATAGTTTTACTGTGTTATAAAACTATATTTCCTTTTTATTTAGACAAGAGGGGGAAGTTTTGTGGAATAATCTTTTTGTACACTGCCACACTGAAGCTGAGCCCCAGTCTACACTAGATAGTTGATTTGCAGATGACAAGTTTATCCACAATTTGACTGCCTTTCCATCAGGTACTTAGTACTATCTCCTCCAACGACCAACCATTTTATACACAGGGGAATAATGCTCCCCATTCAACTTGACATATGCCCTGGATTGCTATCAATTATCAAAGGTTAATCATATAAAACTGTATTTGATAAGAGGCATACTATCTTCAATAAATCAGTTGACTGTTCCTTTAGTTTGGAAATAGAATTGTTTCATGTTAATATTTGTCCCCAGTCCATTTTAATAGACACCAGTAGGAACTGAGGCACCTTGGTTTTGATTTTCTTTTGCTGGTTGATCATAACTGAACTGTAGTGTTTATCTAATATTCATTTACCCTTCGTTCCACACTCCCTTTATGTAGGACAGAGCTGTGTAATGGATTCTAGTCAATGGTCAGTGAGCAGAAATGGCCAGGATAAGTGTTCAACACAAGCTAGAAGAGAAGCTCCAGTCTTCATGTGACCACATCAGCAGCATCCCTCAGCTTCCACGCAGAGAAGTGCACCCTATCTCCTCTCCCCTCATAGTCAATCATTCTGGATACACCCTGTAAGCAAGCCCTGAAGATGGAGGCATTTGTTATCCTGCTGGGAAGAGCCCGCGAGTCCTGAGGTGGTCATAGTCCTTGCTTTTCTTACATCCTCTGCCCCAGGAATGAAATGACAGTGTGGCCTGTTTGACTCATTTTCACAGACTTGGCAGGAGTTAGTGAGCAGTTAGCTACTCTGTGAGTAAAATCTTTATACACAGATTGGGCAAGGCACCCTACAACTTTGTATAGGAACTTTACAGGTTGTAGAGAAAACTGTTTCTGGGAAATTACATCTTTCCAATGTAAGAAAAGAGATAGCCTATAAATGGTCCCAATATTGTACTAGCGCACCTATTAATCAGAATAATAAATTCTAGCTTGAACTAATTTTCCTCAAGGTGCTTTTTGTAGATAAAGGCCTTCTGTCGGGAGTTGCTTTATCTTTCCCCGGCTCCTACACCGTCCTCTTTTTTTCAGGACTGGCACGGCAAAGCAGAGCCCCGCCCATGCTCAACCAGAGCTCCACCACTTAGCTGTCCCTCCACACCTACCTCCCTTCCTCCAGCGAACACCCCACCTTGTCTCGTGACTGGCACACCCACACACATTTAACTTGGTGAAATTATGAAGTTGTTGTAATTATTAAAATAACAAAAAGATATTGATATTTTAGAATCTATCATGTTTTTTCTCACTTTTTACACGAATCAATTAAATTAATTTAGCAGATAAATATGTACATGCTAGAGCAACTGTGCAGAGATCAGAGGGCAACTTGCAGCAGTCAGTTTTCTCCTTCCGCCTCATGGGTCTCTGACACTGAACGCAGTCCCTCTGGCTTAGAGGCAAGTACCTTTACCCACTAAGCTATCTTTTTCACCTGCAGCGTGCATTACCATCCAGTTGTGTATATGTTTAACTATCCAAGCAGAAGAAAACTGTAGGGATAGAATATAGAGCAGAGAAAACAGACTCACAGTTCCGACCCACAGAGTACTTCAACTCCATGGCTCTGGACACCACATAAAACATTCACAAATATGTGGAAACTCAAAGCTGAAAATACCTTCTGATATGACCGTTCAAATGTCTTACAAATTAGTCTCATGGTAAGTTAATAAAATAACAATAGCCACTTGTGTGACAAAACTTTTCCTGGGGAGATGCAACCCACATCTGCTCACCCCAGCTAGGGAACCCTCAGCAGAACAAAGTACAGAAACCACCAAAGTCCAACTTGGTAAACCAATGAGTTTTATTGGGGCTTTTTACAGGAACAGAAATGACACAGAGACGGCTGCATCACCAAGGCCTACATGGGTGACAGCTCACAAAGCTGGGAACCATGCAGCCTGTAGGCGTCTCAACAGCTTGGAGAGTGGCTTTGTAGGAGACTAAGCTGGTCTTCCAGGCAGCTCAGCTGGTTCCTGTTTCTTCCAAGTAGTTGGTCTAGCGGCAGAGTCTTCTTGGAGCTCGGCTTGCTTGTCTGACAGGGACTCTCAGTTTTTGTTGTTTATTCTGGCAAGGAGGGGCCTAGTGATTCTGGTCAGTTTCAGGGACTTCCTGAAGCTCTTTTGAATTGGTTACATTCCTGCTTAAAGAGCTTCTCTGAAGATGGAATATTTCAATCTCTGAGGAAATTGATATACAACACCACCTTTTGTATCATCACTGTGGTTCATCAATTTTAAAAAATTGATACTTAATGAAGAAATAATTTTAAATCATTTTTTCACTTGCATGGCCTAATTGTTCTTAAAGACAAAATGAGTAAATAGTCTATATACTGGACTAGAGATATGGCCAGTGAAGTATTAAGAGGCATATTAATTTGTTTAACTCTCCTACTTAAAGTGAGGATGATTACCACAAACTGCATTGTACTCTATATAGTTGGCATTATTAAAGTAACTATTGTATTTTTTTTTAAGATTTATTTATTTATTATGTTTACAGCATTCTGCCTCCATGTATGCCTGCACGCCAGAAGAGGGCACCAGATCTCATTACAGATGGTTGTGAGCCACCATGTGGTTGCTGGGAATTGAACTCAGGACCTCTGGAAGAGCAGCCAGTGCTCTTGTCCTCTGAGCCATCTCTCCAGCCCCCCTGTTGTATGTTTTATACCCAACTAAAATACCAAACACAGAGCGATCTTTCAAAACAAGTAAATTTTTTTTACTTCATGTTGGAATTTTTTATTTACTTCTTAATTTTTTAATTTTGAATTTGATATAATATTTTAAAGATATAAAATAATTATTAAGATTAATGGATGAAGTAGACCATAAAAATTGATATGGGCCAGCAAGTAGATTATTCTCCTCTATCAATTAAATAATTGAAAGATAGGAAGTAAGTAACATGGATAAGAGGAAAGTACATTTAGCTAGGGAATTGCTTACCAAGTTGATCACTGGTTATATGTGACTTTTTTTCAGTAGAACATTCTAGAATACTGGAGGTGTTCATGTTATCCTCTCCAAAGCTACTGCACAATCTTATATGACTAACCACATAAAAAATTTTAAATGTGACTAAAATATTAATTTATTATAGTCTAACTCAATTCCTTTTCAATTCCTTTGGAAGACTATGAAAATGGTTCAGTTGGCAAAAGCATTTGATACCCAAGCATGAAGACTTGCGTTTGTACCCACAACTCCCATGTAAAAGGTTAAGTATAGTAGTACATGTCTGTAGTCACAGCACAGGGCAAACAGAGACAGAATTATTCCTATGATTTGCTAGCCACCTAGTGTAGTTGTAATAATAATAATAAGCTCTGGGTTCATTAAGAAACCTTGTCTCAAAAAAAAAAAAAGGAGAGTATTTAGCAAAAAAGATACTCAATTTAGTACTGACTTCGGGCCTCTGTAGACATACTCCCACACACGTGTCCATATCTGTACACGTAAATATGTACATTCCAAAAATGTACAGTGAAGCAGTCCCATCTAGTTAGTGGTTATCCTACCAAACCACACAAGACTAGATGAGCTAGTGAGGTATGAGCAGACCCACAAGACTCAAATGTGGTTCAAAGGAATTTTATGAGCCATGTTAATGTAATAAGATTTTAACCTACAGAAAAGTGGTGTTGGTGGTGCAGCATGACAAGAAAGATGCAATGGGACCATACTCTAAACCACCACTCTGCAGCTGCGTTTAGGACAGGTGGAGAGGCACAGAGCTTGAGGTGACGACCATAGAGAATGTTAGGAATGTACTGATGATTCTTCAGCACAGCATGGTGACTCCATAGTTGACAAAGATCAAAGGTCGAGGAATGCGGAGGAAGAGAGAAATATGAATGGATGAGAGATTAAGAAGCAGTGGAAAGAGCTACCCATTGGTATCTGGACTAGACCTATAGTTGGAAGAAGTCGGAAGCCACCAGCACATACAATCCCAGAAGGATGTGAATGCTGGCTTCCTTGTAGCTGTGTTGAATCGGACTTGATTGTGGGATGGAGTGACAAGCATGCCATAGGGAATTCGATGAACATGTATCTGATATGGGGACACAGAGCCTAGGCATACTTTGTCCAGCTTTAATTCATCATCAGAATTTTTTATAGCAATTTGGTAACATTTTACAGCCTCAGAGGATCCAAGTTTAGATAAATCGTGGTGCTGGTGGTGGAGATTTTGTTTTTGCCTTTTTTCCCATCTTATTGTGCTTTTGCTTATGTGTTTTGATGTGTGTATGTGGGGGGGGTTAAAAGAAAGAAAGCACATAAAATTAGGTGGGTAGAGAGGTAAGAAGTCTCTGTTGGGCAAGGGGTAGAGAAAATATTAGAAAATATAAAAACCCTTGCTGTTCTCTGAGGACCTGAATTCTGGCATTATGTTGGATGACTCTCATTCACCTGAAGGTCTACTTTCAGGCAGTCCCTGACATCCCAGACTCTAGAGGCGCCTACACACATGTGGCATACAGAGAGGGTGTTGAGAAACACATATAAAAATAAATCTCAAAAATAATTAATATATTGTGCCTTTCCAAACTTCAACAAGGTTATATCTAAGTTTTTGCCTGGGTTGCGTCATAGAGTCCTCAGAATACATGTTTCCCACTGTATTATAGCAACGGTTAGGATTCCAGTTGGCACAGGATGCCAGGGGACCTCAAGGGTGGAGCTACCAGGTCAGCAAGGCCACAGATAAGGTTTCTGAGTTATCCAGGACCTGCAAGCTGAGGGACAGGAGGGACCGATGATCCCAAAGAAAGGCTGTGAAGACAAGCAGAAGTGTGCTTGACGGTGCCATGGAAAGGGATAAGATCTGATTCATTCATAAGATTTGATTCTCTCTCTCTCTCTCTCTCTCTCTCTCTCTCTCTCTGTCTCTCTCTCTGTCTCTCTCTCTCTCTCTGTCTCTCTCTCTTCTACAGAACAGGGTTTTTTTTTTCTTTAACCATCCTGGCTATCCTGGAACCTGCTCTGTAGGCTGGCCTCCCACTCAGAGATACCGACTTGCCTCTGCCTCCCAAGTGCTGGGGTTAAAGGAAAACTGCATCAGTCTTAATCTTTTCCAGTTTCCCGTTCTGTTTCTGTTCACCCTGTAGTGGTTAGTGAAGAGGAAGGAAAGAGCAGGAGAGGAGTCGAAGATAAAGCAGTTATCCAGTTCTCCTCCTTCTTGTCCCTTTGTAGCCTCCCATCTCTCCATCTCTCTCTCCATCTCTCCATCTCTCTCTCTTTCTCTCTCTCTCTCTCTCTCTCTCTCTCTCTCTCTCTCTCTCTCTCACACACACACACACACACACACACACACCCGCATACATCACCATTCTCCAAATCTATCTGGCTACACCATGCAGAGATAAAAGATTGTACACAAATTTTGAAAACAAAACTTCCAAAACCCAAAGGCTACCCACTGGCTTGTTTTGTGTAGATAATTATATTGGCTACTGTCTTCCAGTACAATCGCCTGCTGCGGTCCCACAGCAGTAATGAAGAGATCACACTGGGAAGTGGAAAGTCTCCCTGTCCTCGGGATGGGAGGCAGATTTGCTTTCTTCCAGAAAGCCCTGGGAACAGGACACAGGAGAAAAGCAGCACGAAGCAGCCACAGCAAATGTCTGAACCTGCCGTCAGCGAGTGCGGAGACAAGGCATCGTTGCAGGGAAGCGGGTTTGCAAACAATGAACATCTTTTGTGTTCCTTGTTGGCAAAGCAATTGATTCCGAGTTAGAGATTGGCTGGGTGCCACCTGAGAATGGTTGCTCTTCAGTTCTGAAGAGTACAGTGGGAAGAGCTGCAAGCGAGGGTTTTCTTTCTCCCGGTAGCATGGCAGCTGACTTGCCCTGTTCCCCTCTTCCTGCTTCTCTGCTGTAACTGCCTACATACACTTCACGGATTGCATCGAACACTATGAAAATCTTACAAACAACATAATACATTTTGGGGCACTTAATAAAATCTAGGAGGAGACAGTTTCTTATGTCAATATTCCTCTCCCTATGTGGTTTACATACACCTTTCCCTCCTAAGAAATTTGCCTGATACGACAGAACTGACGCAAAAATAGCTCACAGAGACCGTGACAGCACACAAGACCTACACAAATTCAAGCCAGACCAGTCCCAGCACTAAGAGGGAGCAGCAGGCACAAGGCCCCACCCCTCAGAGGCTACTTGCCATTGTTATCTGCTGGGAAAATTGGTTTCCTCCAGTGGAGTGTCTCTGGAAATATCAACCACTCTGCATGGCAAGTCCCAGGAGGAGTTGGCTAACACAAAACTACCTCCATGTTTTCTTGGTGGACTTTTTGTTTTATTTTGTTTTGCTTTGGAATTGTCTTACTTGGTTTTTTATTTGTTTGATTTGACTTGTGTTCTTTGGGGGTTTTGTTGGTTTACATGTCTTTTTTTTTTTTTTTTTTTTNTTTTTTTTTTGCTTTTTTGTTTTTTTGAGACAGGGTTTCTCTGTAGCTTTGGAGCCTGTCCTGGAACTAGCTCTTGTAGACTAGGCTGGCCTCGAACTTACAGAGATCTGCCTGCCTCTGCCTCCCGAGTGCTGGGATTAAAGGCGTGCACCACCACCTCCCGCCTTACATGTCTTTTGAGAGAAAGAATGAGGTTGGTTGGCTTGGGGAGGTGGAGAAGGATCTGGGAGAAGTTGGGGAGGGTAAACGTGATAAAATATATTGTATGAAAAAGTTTCAGATTAAAATTATATGCATTAAAAAAGTTTTAATACAATAAAGAAAGAAGCCAGGTTAATACCTGGAGGGAGGTTGTTTAAACTTCACAGTGCAAATGTGGGTATATAAAAATGTATATAAACCATGGGAATTGTGGCTGAAGAATACAGAGAAAAACACAACAGTCATTAAGGAATTATTGTTTCCTTTAAGAAGTAATAAAAACTCTCTGGTAAGTTTTATTGAAATTTCAGGTGATTCTATTAAAGGGGCAGACATCAATACTTTGTGCCTTAGCCTCTTGCTGCTCTCTGTTTAAAGAAGTTTGACCGCTTTTTCCACAAGAGCGCTGTTTAAATGCTTTCATAAAAAACACCATCTACTAATTGGCTGAGGACTTTGCATCACATCGATGCTGTAACTGCAGAGTGGCACCATCGTGCTACAGACAGGCTCTGGGGAAACCCAGAGTTCATGAATGACGCCTCTGTGTGCCGTCAGCCATGCCCGTCTTGAGAATGGTCTTGGCTTCCCCAGACATAGAAGTAAGAATCCATGGCCCTGAAAGAAGGTCCAGGAGGTTAGCTGTCCCCTTATGACCAGCACAATTCCTTCATTGGTCCCCATCTGGGCTTTGCTCACAAGTACACAGCTGAACACACTTGTGATATGCTCATAGACATAGGCACAACATTTTGCTTTATGTCATTCCAGACCTCTTTTCATTAAACTTTAAAATGTGTTTCATGATGCCTTTCTCCCATAAAGGTAACAGATGTTGTTCTACTATTTTATTGTTGATGTGATAGAATTCTTGACATTAAAAACTTGCGGGAGGGAGGTTTTGCTGCGGTTTGTAGTTCCAGGGGTCCATCCGAGCAAGAGCTCTTGACGACATAAGTAGAGGCAGCTGGTCACATTGCAGCCAGGGTAGGAAGAGCGAGCGAGCTGTGTGCTGGCACACAGCTAGTTTCCCCCTTTTTAATCAGTCCAGGACCCCAGCCATGGGCAATGACTCAAGCCTTTTGAAACCTCAAAGCCCTCCCCAAGTAATGCACGGCCTCCAAAAGGCCATACCTCCAGCCTCCGCTGCTACTACGTGTTTTCCTTGCTGAAACTGTAAGCCCAGAATCCAGCGCCATTCTTTATCGCCTCGGTCAACTCCATCTAGAAACTCAGTCACAGATGGAAGCTTGACTCCAGGTGATTCTCCTTTTTATCAAGTTGGCCAAATCAACCATATTGCCATGTCCCTCCCAGACAGTTCCATGAGCTGAGCCTGTGGGGGCCACTGTCGGTCAAACCATCACATACGGGTCATAAGAATAAAATTGTTAGACTGTCTCACACATTCATGGGATTGATAATTCCACAATGACCCTCTCAGGATGGCGAGCACAGAAAATCATAGACACTCCGTTCAGGAAGCTGCAGCCTCAGACAGAACATGAAGGACCAGTGATGTAGTCCCAGGGCAGGGCAGAAGCCTCCTGGAGAATCACTACTCAAGTCTGCTCATTTCGAGGCTGAAGAAGCAGGAATCTGACACCCATTGCCCGCAGTGGCAGAAAAAAAAAATGTGCTTGCTCAGGGGAATCCTGGGAGTTTCTTCCTTCTTCAGTTTTCTTTTCCATCCACGTGCCAGTCCATTAAACGCCACTGCTTACACTCAGAATGTGCTTTCTGTCCTCCACTTACTGATGCTCCGTTGGCTCTAGAGATGTCCTCACAGACGTAGCCAGGAGACTGTTGGACTAATGCTCTAGGACTCCCACATTAGTTCAGCAAGCTGAAAACCAAGATTCACCATCACATCACACCTGGATAGTCACATAAAAATAAATTCACCAGTACACCATGGACTGCCATACAAACATAAACCCACCGATAATCTGGTGATAAACGGCTACACCGTTACTGCGAGGCCGCATCTCACTTTGTTGCCCAAGCTGGCCTTGAATTTGCTATGCTCCCATCTGTACTTTCTAAGTAACTGGGCTTCCAGGAACGCAACAAGGGCCCACAGAATAACTGTGTTTTATCTGTGCCTTTTTCACTTGTAAGTCATGTGAATCCCCCTACCCACCCAACCTACCAACCATCCATTCAACCAGTCATTCAGACCAGTGATGGAGGCACTCTACAACAATGAATTAAACAAATTTCCCTGAACCTTGTGGGGCATATACATGGATGGGAGAAACAAAAATAAACACTCAGTGAAGTATTAATCTAATTAATCTTTATCAGTAAAAAAAAAATTGATAATTGGGGTAAGACCCTAAAAGATCAGAGATCAGGGAGTAGTCACAGCCGCTTACTACCTTTCCAGTTTCTTTATCCAAAAAGGGCCAAGATCCTCTCTCTGTCCACCTTACCACTTTCTGTCTCCTCTCTGCCTACAATCCTTCAACCTTCTATGGTCAGCTTGTGGCTAGCTCCGCCCTCTGACTCCAAGCAAGCTTTACTTGTCAGAACACAATCCAAATGTCACACAGTAACTAAAGTGATGGTCAGAGGTTCCATGGAGGAGAGAAAGAAGTGAAGACGATGAGGGGAGAGGCGTCATCCGGAACAGTGCTCAAAGGACTCTCCGGGACAAGGCATTCAGGCCAAGAGAGGAAACGGGGAAGATGTGGGGAGATTGACTGTCTGTCAGAAAAGCAAACGCAAAGGCCCTGAGGCCAGAGGTTGGCCAGTGAATTCTGGGAAAAAGCAAGAGGTTGAGCCGGATAAATGACAGTGAGTGTGCCCTGTGCAATCCAAAAGGCAAAAGCGATAGGAGCTAAGGATATGTAGCTACAGATTTCATTCTGGAACTGCTTTGGACCTATAGCAAGGCAGAACTTAGCTAGGCGGAAAAAACTAAATTGAAAGCTAGGAAAAAGAAGGCAGAGTCAGGGAGAAGCCATGTAGCCCTGCCAGAGACAGATGCTAGAACTTTACCCAGTAAGCCACAGCCTCATGGCAATACACAAATTAATGGAGATAGGTTAATTTAAGATATGAGTTAGCCAGAAGTACGCTAGAGTTATTGGCCAAGCATTATTTTAAATACTATAGTTTCTGTGTGATTATTTAGAGTCTGAGCTGCCAGGTGGCCAGGAAACAAACAAGCGACCTCCTACAACAGCAAGTTGAGCCAACTGTTTTGAAAATGAAAAGTTTATCTCGTAGGGCTCACATAAAAGTGATTTTTAAACAAAATAATGAAACCTCTGTAAGTATTTTTGAATATATTAATGAATATAATATTAAAATATATTTTGGGGATGGGTAGAAAGTATTACCCACCAATCTTATAAGGATTCAAAATTTAAAGCTGGGGAGACTGGGAGGTGACTTTATCAGCAACGTGCCTGCACCAAAGTGTGGGGACCTGAGTTTGGGTCCCCAGAACCCATGGGAAAGGTGGATTCAGTGGCACACCTGTAACCCTAACATGGGGGAACAGGAGTAGAGACAAACGGGTCCTTAGAGCTTGACGGTCAGCCAGTCTGGATATCAGTAAACTCTGGATTCAGTGGGAGAACGTGTCTCAAAACCTAACGAGACCTACAGAGGATGACTCATTTGACATCCATGTCTGGCCTCCACCTGCACAGGCACACACATGAACATGTACCTGTAGACATACTTGTTCATACACACAAAATACAAACATTGACCACACATTAGGAAAAATCAGAATAGAGCTGGAGGTGTAACTCAGCGCTAGAGAACTTGCCTAACACATATCAGGCTGCGGAGCTGACACTGGGCTCTTCAGGTTATAGAAATGATAAGGCAATGAGTTTCTGTCATCACTGGAGTATACCACCCACTTCGTGTGATCTGACAATATATGTATATCTGTGTATGTACATCCAAGACAGTTTTAGATGGAAGACATATAATTGTGTGGGAAACACTTTGGGATCAGAGACAAATAGCTTCTGGGGATTCCTTGCCCTGAAATTGTCACATGGATCCATGGATAACATGGCTGGTCTCACATTTTTGTTTTTAAAAGTCACTAAGTGACCACTTGCTTTACTGCACCTAAGGTAAGGTCTTTCATGACAACACTCATGCTTGTCCCCAGCATCTTCCAGCCCTGAGGCCCCAAAGACCCTAGCACCAAGCTCCACATCACCTCTGGCTCATACACTCAATGAGAGTACCCTGCAGAGCAGCGCTGGCCTCCACCACCACAGCCAGAGGAGTGTATCCGTTGCACAATGAAATCAAACGAAGGTTCCAAGAATCTTGCCGGGTTTCCTTTGTTCTGTTTTCCTGAAATTATTTCTTCCGAGAGAAACACTCTGGGGTTCCTTCATAGGAAGAGGGGGCCCGGGGCCCGGCAGAGTCTGCAGCCTGCTGGAAACCCCTGAGTGTGACACTATGATCATTTCTCGTCATTTATTTTTGCTGAAGCTATGCACCTTTGATTAAGCTGCCGCAACCCTTCAAGAGCCACAGCTACACATCAAAGAAGTCAGCTCTCCCAGATCAAAATAGACGGAGGGTTTGGACATGGCCCAGCGCTGTGCGAGCGCGAAGAACAAGCCACAGCGGGAGGCAATTGCTTTTGGACAGAAATCAGAAAATAACCAAATGGATTTCCTCTATTCCCCCCTTCATTAGCAGCATGGCAAATGCCGTCATCCTGTCAGCAGAGAAATCTTCATTGGATTTTTACCCACAAATGAGTTTGCAGGCTCAGACTTAAGGTGGATTTTTTTCCCCAAGAACTCCCTTAAACTATAAAGCATTTAAAATAATGGAAAAATAATTTATGTTTGACAGGTATAATAAACACCCTGATTTTTCCCTTTTATTCTGCATACAAACCTCTTGAAAAAGCCCAACTGGGTTGGAGAAAGTACAATTTACTTTGTCTCCAACTGGCAATCTGGAAATGATTAAAATAAACATGTAGATATGTCCAAAATAGGACGGAAAGGAAAATTTACGTAAATATGCCCGTAAGATGTTCCTGGAAGACTCTCTGAAAGAATGGAAGACTTTCATTTTCATATAGTCTATATTAGGAGATGAGTACCAATGACTATTTAGAAACAATAAACCCCTTTAAATGACTATCTTAAAATCATGGCAAACACAAGTAAATTTATTGCCTAGAACATACATCTTTTGTATATATTTTTATATATATTCAGTTGAAGGAGCACAGGAACAAGACCATCCTCAGAGTAGTATAACTAATCACCAGTCACTCTGCCTTTCCCTAAGTGCTGGGAGATCAATGACCTCATTTGTTCTTTACAATAGCTCTGTGATTTGCTGCGGGATCAATCCCTTTCTATTGATGAAGTCATTGAGGCTGTGAGAAGAAATTGATGGGCCCTTGATCAATAAAATACTTGAACGAGGCTTCCCAAGTTCTTGCATATAAAGAGGCAGATTGTGCCTGTTTTAGGTTTTGTGGGCCCCACGGCCATTGGTTAGCTGGGTTACCTTTGTGTCTACCGACTCTGCCACTGCGGCACAGGGACAACTCTAGCTCACACAGACACAATAAGTGTGGCTGAATTCCAAGAAGACTTCACTTAGGGAAGTCAAAATTAGAATCTCAGATGATTTTCACATCATAAATTGTTACCACCTAAACATTTTTAAAAGGGTGTGCGCTCGCTCAGGCAAGCACCAGTGTGCAATGCTCTCCCCCATAGACATCACTCCAGACCTCTCTTCTAACTATTTAAAAATGTGAAATCATCCAGGCCTGGTAGCACAGGTCTGTGATCCTAGCTACTCAGGAGGCTGAGGCAGGAGGATCTTAACTTTGAAGGCTACCAAAACTACAGAGTAAATTCAGTGCCATCCCGAGAAACCTAGACGACTCTGTCTTAAAAACCAAAAAGAAAGGGAGTGTGGTAAAAAGTGTTTGCTTAGTATATTAAGTTTCTAGGGTCAACACACACACACACACACACACACACACACACACACTCAGAGAGAGAGAGAGAGAGAGAGAGAGAGAAAGAGAGAGAGAGAGAGACAGAGAGACAGAGAGACAGAGAGAGACAGAGACAGAGACAGAGAGAATTCTATCCTTAGCTGAAGGTGCTGAGACTTGGCCCACTTGTAGGTGGTTGTTCAAGCCCTGATATATGGACTAAGGTCTGGGTTCAGATTTATGCAGTCTTCAAAACCATGCATGTTTGCTTCAGAATTGAGAAGATACCCGGCTCAGAGACTGAAGGGGTGTTCGTGCTGGTCCTAGTTTTGACATTAAGCTTAAGAACAAACATCCAAAGCGTCTCCATCTGAAGAGAAAGACTGAGTAATCACCAGCAACAGAGCAATTAGCCCGGAAGCGAGAGCCAGTCGCAAGCCCAAGGAACACTTTATTGTCGGCTGGAGGGTTTGCCTGAAAGTAAATTTAATACTCATTAAGAAAGGAACGTTGCTTTAATGCCACTTCAGAGGCTGGCAACTGGAAGCTAGCTCTAAGCCATTCAGGAAGCTGCTCACTGCTGCAAGGCTGACAGGCATTGAAACAGAAATCCTTGAGAAGGCAGGAGACCGGGGGATGGCTCGTGATGGAAAGGTTAGGCACCCCAAACCCTGAAACAGCACAGGCCTGGAAACCAGCTCCTTGTAGAGCAATGAGTATGGTCAGGAGAACCAGAGAAAGAAGGAGAGAGTGCTGAGGGATAGATCCGCAGAAAGGAAGGCTTTGGATTTTATAAGTGTAGACCCCACTGAGGAAGTTTCTAGAATTTAGTCTGGTTGTGAAGGTGGCGATTAAAAACCCACTCCTATCAAGGTACACTCCGTCATTTTTATATGTTTTCTCCTCCCCCCACGGAGTGATTTGTTACATCCTTTCTGAGGCTGAAATCTGTCTCCGCCAGCCTGTCTTCCCTGAGTGATTTCGCGGGGATGGCATTGTTCGTGAAAGCTTAGCAACCGCCGCTGTGCTGTGGAATAAAGCTGTCAGTGTGGGGCTGACAAAATACATATTGCAGAAAGTAAGAAAAACGCGTGTGGAAAAGCCTCATCATTCTGCCTTCCATGAGAAACAAAGGCAGGCAGTGGCGGGGAAAGTTCAGAACAATAAAGACTTTTGCAGGGGTGGAGTCCTTCGACTCTCAGTCACACCCGAGCACCATGGTAACGACAACATCCACGCAGCTCAGATGCAGGCAACCCAAGTGACAGGTGACTCCCGAGAAGTGTCCCTGGGTAGGAATGTGGTGGAGGAAGGAAAGGAGTGGTTGGCTGTATGTGGTTATATATGAACATTTCTTAATATTTTAGATCCTTACGGTTTGGCTACAAAGGGTTATTTATCTTGTATGTTATGTTTCTTGTAGTTATTTATCTTGTTATCTATCTCACTTCCTTTTCGCCCTGACTCATTCTGTACCATGAAACAAAGGCGAAAAATGAAAGTTAGCGTCAAATGCTGAACCTCCCTCATATTTAATTTTACATTTACCTGAGAGCTATGAAGAGCTTCATTGGCTGTAGGTTATGGATGCACACACAAAGACATGTTCTTTCCCCAGAATCACATTAATATAGCTTGTCTCTTAATGAATATTCCACTCTGCGTGATTCTTTGGAAGGAAAATACATATTCATACACTATTGTGAACAGATAAAGGAGGAAGAAAAGGGAGGTGGCGTGCAGAAGTGAAATGAGTCAGTTTCTGCCATCTAGATGGGCGGAAGGAAGAGGCTAGATGGCTAGAGAAGTAAATGATGGAAGGTAGGTGGATGGATGGGTACTAGATAGATAGGCAGATAGACAAACAGACAGATTAATGATAGATAGATAGATAGATAGATAGATAGATAGATAGATAGGCAGGCAGATGGACAAACAGACAGATTAATGATAGATAGATAGATAGATAGATAGATAGATAGATAGATAGATAGATAGATAGATAGGCAAGCAGATAGACAAACAGACAGATTAATGCGCTGGCGGCTATGCAGGCCACGTTGACTAGTCTGAGCTCTGACAATGATCCAAACCCAAGTTCCCACGCTTGCACATCAAGTGCTGGACCCAGTGAGTCATCTTCCCGTCCCTCAGATATTTCACGTTGTTATCAGTTTTCATTTCATAAAACACACAGAAAGTAATTTTTAACAGTTTTATGTCACATGTGACCTGAAAGTGGAAATTAGGCTGGGGGGGGGTGTGGCAAAGGAAAGGGAAATAAGAAGTAGATGGAGGAGAACAAAAACAAAACAAATTTTGTTTCAAAAAATGCTGTAATAAAACCTTGTTCTTCCTAACCTAACAAAAGATTTTAAAGCAAAATTCATGCACATAGATGCCGTGTCAAGCAGAGAGAACTTTGAGAATATCTATTTGGAATCTGGTTTCACATACTGTTGTTTTATCCATAATCTAAAATTGTGACAAAAATAAAACTGTATCTTTTATTGACCTTCCAAATATTTAAAATATTGAAATATTTATAAATTTGAAATAACTCTTTTTTGTATATACAGCTGGCTACAAGCTTAAAATGATTCAATGTGATACCCAGTCCAACTTCTGCAATGAATTCATCAAATTCTTGCTGTTTACTAGGTATGAAATAATTTTACATAAGTAATATTTAGCATCTTTAAAATCAATCATCTACAATTGCTGCTTTTTTTTTAAGAACCCAGCATATCTTTAGTTTCTTAAATTAACCCCTAGATGACTGAAATGTCTTGAGCATGTGGTCCATGCCTAGAAAAGCCCTTCTCCTGTGAGCAGGAATGGGAAGCCATAGTCTCTGCCCCTGACATTGACCCAGGCGTCTTGGAGTTTAAGTGACTCGGTTCTGATCAGCTATTATGGTGAGCAGGAGCCGTGATGGTTAAGATGTGATTCTTGTTGTGTATGTGTGGAGGGGGTAAGTGGGGGTGCAGCAGCTCCCCTGAAGGTACTAGGAGACAAAGAAGAACGTATGATGCTTACCCAGCTTAGTCCAGGGAACCCCTGCAGCCCACACAGGCCCTCAGCCCTCTGGTCAAACAGACCATTTTCTACTCTTGCGGTGCCTCCTTCTAGCCACGGGCTAAACCAGGACCCTTGAGAGTCTGGACACCATCCAGGGTCACAGCAAAAGGAAGGAACTATGAGCTGCTACTTGCTGAAAAGAGAATGGGTTTTTGCTTTGTTCTTATTACATTGTGTGTGTGCGCGCGTGCGCGGGCACGCGAGCACTTGCACACGCGTGCATGTATTCACATGATTGCACATGTGCAGGCAAGGCAGAAAATCTATCTTGACTATGATTAGTCTGGAGCCTTCCACGCTTTTAAAACAACAAGGCCTCTTGCTGGCCTGGAGCTCACCAGCTGGGCTAGACTGGCTAGCTAGTGAGCCCCAGAAATCTGCTTGGCTCCAACTCCCCTTGCTGATATTGCAAGGTTGGAGGCTAGAACTCAGGACCTCATGCTTACTTATCAAGCACTTTGTCTACTGAACCATTCCCCTGGCTTCCAGAGCTAATGCTTGTAGAAAATGTCCTGTCCTGTCTGTCCTGTCTGTCCTGTCATGGGTACCACTGTTCTGCATTGAAAGTATCGAAACTACAAGGCTTATATTACACTTACTTGGTTACATTATTGCCGACGTAAATACAGTCATGGTCTTCCAATTTAAGCAATAGTTATTTAATAAAAGAGAAAGCAAATTAAAAATGAGTTGTATTGATAAATGTGATTAACCCAATTTAAATTTCAAAGCGTTCATATTTTAATAGGCTTGGTCTTTTGTTCTTAGTCAAACGCATAATTGCTTTTCCTCATTCTTTTCATTTGCTGTCAGAAAAGTCAGAATAATCTCTGCAGAAAAATATGCAGTGGGAAAAACTGACTTGAGCGAGAAGTCCTAGGGCTGCATTACATGTGGCCAAGGGGAAAAAGAAACTGTTAGGATCTCACTACCTGTGGTCAAAAGCAAGCGTGTTGTCCTCTCCAAATACGATGGGCAATAAAATGTTTTATCTAGTTCATTATTAACTAATAGTTTGTGTCAAAACTGAAAGAGGGCCAAAAAAAGGAGGGTTTTAAGCAATTGAATCTCAGCATGCAAGCTGACTCCCAAGTGATTCTGTGTTCCCTCCCCACCCCGTCATCTTAAACACAAGGTATGAGCAACTTCCAGAAAGCAGGCAAAGTTCAATGACTTCTTACATGGGTTTTGTAAACATACTTAAATAGCCTATTATTGCTAAACCCAGTGGTTTTCAATAAAAGCCCACTGAGGGTCTAAAGAAGATAGCCCCAAAGTACACATTGCATCAAAAGTAAATTATACAAATTATACAAACCAGGGAATAATAAATTCACCCACAATCAAGTTTGATGATGGCTCAGACTCGGCAACCAATAAGGAAGTGTTAGTTACCCAAAAATTATCTGTGATTTCATCAGTTATACATGTGTGTGTATGGACATGTCCACTGTGATAATGAACAGCAATGGACATGTGTACCCACACACAGCAGCAGCAATTATGCATGTGTGTATATGTACACGTACGATGTGATAATAAACAGCAATGGACATATGTACCACACACAGCAGCCGGAGCTTTCCCTTGGAGCAGGAGCTACATGGTCTGAGGTTAGAAGCATTCGGTTTCGCAGAGATCTGCAGGCATGTTTCACATGGCAATCTTCCAAGCACACATGCTTCCATTTCCCCAGTGAGAGATCATCGCTGTGACCGAGCTGGCCTCTCATTCTGTCATGGACCTTCCCAGAGGGCTGACAGGCTAGGAGAGAGTCAGTACTTGCCCACAGTCATTTGAAGAATTCTGTGGCCAGGCTCATTGAGAAATGGGAAAACATTCGTGGGTTCTAAGAGGCTGAGAAATGGGTGCTAAAAAGGGGCCCGGATTCTCGGAGGGGTCTCTGCAGGAAGCAGAGGTGTCTAAAGATTAGGCTACTCTGTCTTAAGCTTCTCTCCTATTCATGGATACATCCTGAAAATTTTTAATGGTCAAGATGAACACAGTCTGGAATTCTTATGTAGTTGTTTTTTGTTTTGTTTTGCCGTGCCTTTTCTTTCAACCTAACACCTCTTGCCAGGGAAATCAATCACATTAAATATTTACTACCATGCTCTTGAATCTCAGCTGCCCATGGTGGCCACCTGGAGTGTACTCTGAAATACTGGCACTCCGGTCTCAACCTCAGGGCTTGGGCTTTTCTGTGTCTGCAGTAGACCTGGACATCATCAGGATTTACAGAGCTCTTCGGGGGATTCTAGTATGTGGTCAGGATTGAAAATAACCGCTGCGGAGAGCAAAAAATAAATTCCCAGGCTAAAACTGAGAGAGGCATTTAAAAAACGAGAAGTCGGTCAATTCACACGAACTAACGCTCTGCTCTGTGAGAGGGAGGCGCCGCTGTGGCGAGAGTAAATGGTAGTCTACTCACCTTCATTCTTGCGGCTCTGCACACCGCTGCACCGCCGCCGCGTTATTAATTTTCTGTTTCATAACTCTGACAAACATAATTGTTAATTACATACCATACACTCCTCCCTCACAGTAAATGATTCCTCTCAGAAACCTCATCTGATACAGAGCTATAGTGCAATGCCCCACTATATTAAATTCCAATTTAATTATCTTTATTACAGCACTCCCTCCTTGAAGAAAAATGATTAACTCTGAGATGGACTTCCAACAGGAGAGAGAGGTATTGCAGGGACCCTCGCCCCAAAGCCCTGTGCTGTCGTCCAGGCTGAGGTTACAGGCGCAAGGGCAACAATAACGGGTTGAAAAATGAGTTTCTCTTTCACGCCCTCAGCTCCATGGGGGATGATCCCGCCACAGCCCCCACGGGCACACACAAGTGAATCGCAGGAGAAATGACACCCGGCCGCACCTCCCACCTGTGTGGATGTGTGTGCCCACACACGCACTTTCATTAAAAGCGAGAATGGTTCTCAGTTACCATGGCAGAGGACAGGAAGTCCATGAGCAGAGCACATACACCTATCCCTTAAAACTTAATCCTTTAGGAATTAAACTTTATTTAGCACTGTGTACCTTTATTTTTTTTTTTTAAAAAAAAGGAGCTTATAGTGTTCTATTTTTAAATGTTGCTGAGGTGACTTTCAGCAAGCTTGTCTTTAACCTTGGTGAGAAAATTAAAAGATCTAGATGCTTCTAAGCTTCTGGAAAGTAATTGTTTCCCTTGATTAACACCGAGGACCGCAAGTCCCATGCAGGATCAGAGACTTTAGCTGGCTCTAAATCACACAGTAGGGATCAACATAAATTCACACCATGCCAGGGCCGTTTAAAAGGCAGATATGTGTCACTTAGGGGGTTAAAATCAAAATTTATTTTTTATTATATTTTATTCAGTCTTTGATAATTTTTCCATGTATATAATGTACTGTGACTATATAAAAACCCCCATTTTCTCTCCAACTCTCCATAGAATTCCCAGTCAAATCCCTTCCCAACCTCACGTCCTCTTGTCATAATCCACTTAGTCCAGTCAGCGTTGTCACGTGCACACTGGTGTAAGGCCATCCCCTGGAGCATGCGCAGTCTACCAGGGACAAATTGCCTAAAGGAAGCTGACTTCTTTGCAGCAGCCTTCAACCACTCAAGCTCCTCAATTAACAGCGGGGCTCCCTGAGCCCTTCCCATCTCCACGGGAAATTTGCGCGTCTTGATCTCATGCGGGCTCAGGCAGACAACCGCAGCCACTATACTTTCCTGAGTGTGCTGACTCCGTCATGTTCAGAGGACATTACTTCACAGCCGTCCTCCCCAACCTGCGGCTCTTTGTCTTCCCCCTTTTCCCACAACGTTCCCGGAGTCATGAGATGCCGTAGATGTCCCATTTAAGGGTGAACACTTCACAGTGCCTCGTTCTCTGTAATGTGTCCCTTTTTGAAAGAGGAGCATTCATTTTTATGAGAAATGCTTTGTGGGGTGCTTTCCTCCTGTGCAAACATGAACAGGATGTGTCTGCCCAATCATAGTGGGTGAGAGCGCTCACTCCAAGTGATTGATCTTCATTTTGGGGACTCTGGAGAGGTGAGACAGAGTCTCCTGTAATTGAGGCAAACCTCAAACACGCTACATAGCTGACTGGCTCGCCCGAACCTGCCTCTACCTCCCAAGTACTGGATTACAGGCATGGGCTACCATGCCTGGTCTGGGTAGTCTCTTAATATAGTCAAGTGACACAGTAAACGGGTAAACTGTTACTGCTGTAAGGGGAGCAGATAGCAAACTTTCTTTCTATGGAGGAAAACACTAAGCACAATAAACATGTATAGGCACGCCAGTGGCATAGATATTTAGTGACATTCCCAAGCCTTCAGTCAGTGCTGTCCATGACTGCCATGCTATGCTTTTACAGGTCAGGCAGAGCCACAGGTTTGTTGACACCAGCATCACCATCAGCCCCTGAATAATGCATTGTACTACAGTGTTACCATGGCTACAAGTCTCTAGGTCAGAGGAATCTCTCAGTTCCTTTGGAATCTTAAGAGAACACCGTTGCATATGCAGTGTTCTGTTGAACACTCAGGCAGTGTACTGCCTGAGTGTGCTCAGTAGATGGGGGACCTAAGTACATAGGAAGGACTTCAGCCTGCACCTGAACTGACCTTTCCAGAGAATACAGATGCATTTGGACTAATGGCGGTGATAATTGGGCTGTTCTAAGTAAGACTACGACACTTCCTTGTTATTCTTCACGTCCCAAAGCATTCACTTCCCATCCTCCGCCTCAGGGAGATGGAGCTGCAATCTAGCCCCTCCAACTGAATGGGGTCATCGCTAAAATCTATACAGCAGATTGGAAAAGGCTTTGTCTTAGTTAGGGTTTTTTTTTTATTGCCATAAATAAACACCGTGCCCACAGCAACTCTTATAAAGGAAAGTATTTAATCAGGGTGGCTCGCTTGTAGTTTCAGAGGTCCGGTCCATTATCATCGTGGCAGGGAGCATGGTGGCACACAGGCAGACATGGTGCTGGAGCTGAGAGTGCTACATGTTGTAGGCAACAGGAAGTCGACTAAGACACTACGCAGTAGCCTGAGCATAGCAAATCTCAAAGCCCACCCCACAGTGGCACGCCTCCTTCAACAAGGCCATGCCCACTCCAACAAAGCCACGCCTCCTAATATTCCATTGCCTATGAAAATATGGCAGCCAGTTACATTCAAACTGCCACAGGATTCCTGATATATCTGAAATAAGCAGAAAGGTGACCGCCCAGGCTTAGATGTTAGAAGGCTGGAGAGGTAGGACAATATGACCCTACGTCATCAAAGTTCTGCCTTTCATGGGTGTTACTGTATTTGACAGAACTAGGGTAGAGGCATGTATCAGACAGTAGCTATGAGTTCCACAGTGACAGAGGAGGAATATCGGGTTTCCAGTGGCACTGGATTCTTAGGTTTAAATTGACACAAACTGACTGGGCACGCTTCCAGCACTCAGGAGGCTAAGCAGAAGAGTTGTCACAAGTTTTAGGCCAGCCAGAGCTATATAATCAGACTCCAAAGACCAAAGAAGTATTAGTATTATCACTACTACAAACAATAATAATAATAACAACATATAATGATAATTGGGTGTTGAGAATGTAGCTTAGTTGACACATTTCTTGTCTAGCCTACACAAGGTCACCAGGCTTGATCCTTAGCATCACAAATCCAGTCACACATACTTATAATCTCAGTCCTCAGAAAGTAGAATCAGGAGGATCATCATTTTAAGGTTCTCCCCAGCTGTACAGTACAGGTGTAAGCCAGCCTGCACTTATCAAAACCATATAACATTATTCTTAAATGTCAATGACATTGACATCACCAACACAATCACCAGCATCATAATTAATAACACTAATAAATATAAACTGAGAGATGACAAGTGATTAGAATCCAAAGAAAATTGTCCTTGAATTGCAAAATGGAGATTTTCATAAACAAAATAAGCACTCTTCCTATGCACCTTGTGTGATGTGTTCATATTTGTTCACTGATGAAGCCATGTATGAATAATTAGTATGGTCTCTCTGTTGCCTGGGCTTTTCCCTTCCGTGTACAGCAGTTTTGGATGGTTTTATCAGCTGTATTACTTTGGGATCAACAAACAAACCCAAGGGATTTCAAATGGAGAACACAATATAGATTTCTGGTCACTTATTAGTGTTAGGGTCAAAGAATAAAAGGCGAGAGTTTAGTCTGTAACTGCAAATTGCTATTTCTGCATCTACATGGATGCTCACCCATGTTCACATGCTCTCACACACATATTGCACTTGCAAACATGCAAATACATTCACGCATATGCAAGAATGTAATGAAAATTCTAGAATCTGTGAGTTCTGCCTTTAGACCTGCTGCAATCGTGTCATGTGGCTCTGGGGCCATCACTGCGGTTATACAGCTAGACCACAGAAAGAGACCTCTGTCACCACTGCTAGAAGTATGGTGTATAGTCAAAAGGAAAGACGACTCTCCATTCTATTCTCCTGTGAGGGCCCTCCCATCAGAATAACATAATGAGGCCTTCATAAGTAAGTCGTGATACAAAGAAAAATGCTCAGACTTCCAACATGCATACAAGAGGATGTAAGGACACTGGAAAGCACTCGATAGTCATAAACAACTAGACAGCGTGGCAGGAAGCCCGGCGTGAAAGCAGGAGGGGAAACTGGCAGCCTTGCGGTCTTCTTGGTAGATAAGTTCTATTCCCTACATGGGTGTGGGGCTGGAGACAGTGGAGAAGGACAGATTTCAAATCCCCAGGATTCACATCAAAACTGACCAGGCCAACTTCGAAACCCAGTGGCCAGAAGGCAGAGAGAGGAGCTCCGTGAAGCAAACGAGCTGGAGTAGTGGGATGAGTGAGCTCTGGGGCCAAGGGAGAGGCTCTTTCTCAGTACATAAAAGAGAGTGATTGAGCAAGACACCCAGGGTCAACCTCTGACTTCCGCATGCACACTCACACCTGTTCACACTCAACAACATATAAGCAACTGTGCACGTGTGCGTGCATACACACACACACACACACACACCAGACACAATACAATGAAAGTCTGCCATGTATTAAAATAGAGAAACCATTAACTTCCTATTGTTGATTTGGGATTCATATATTTAGCATAAAATGCTGGCTCCTGTTTGCTAACATTTGTATTAGAAAGCGTTTATAAAAAAAAAAAAACAAGCATTACAGTCAATAATATGCAATCAATACACATGCACCCTATTTGACTAGGAAAGACAATGCAGCAAAGGAAATATAGCTGTTGACACTGGGCCAAACACAGCATCTGAGGATGAGACGTGATGAAAATAGCTTATGAAAATTCACTAGCATTAGAAGATGGCTTTTTTTATGTCAGCTTGATAACTTCCAGGAAATGAGGAAAAACTCAGATGATAAAATCGTGTAAGTAGAGCCTTATAAAAATAACTCGTGGCACAGCACACCGACTCCAAACTAGGACAGTATTAGCCCATCAAGAAGAAGTGATGAATTCTGATAAACCCGGGAACAAGCAAGGAAGTATTTACTATCTCTGCATCAGTGTTGGGAGTCTATTGTCCTCACTTTGTAGTGTGTTGAATAGCATGAGCAACACCGAGTAACAAAAGGAACATGCTGACTATTCAGGGAGATTGCTGTGACTTTTGTTGGTACACATGCCACGTCTTTTTCCCTTTCACTGGGACTGTACTCATCTTTGGAGAAAGCCATCATGTGTATAAGGAAATTAACTTTTCCCAAGCAAAGTAGCAATTAAATAGAACCTGAATGACAAATACAAAACCTTCCCAGAAGCCACAACAGGTAATGCATGTTCTAGGAGGGACAAATAAAGTCAGCATTATCATAATGTCCTTATTTCATCCTGGAATGTATGTGTGCGCGCGCACGCGTTAGGCACATGTGTTCATGAGTACTGGTGCCAATGTATACATCTGGAAACCAGAAAAGAGCTTCAATAGGCAAGTGCCCTTCTCTATTTCTCTTCACTTTATACTTTGAGGCAGGGTTTCTCCCTGAACCAGGAGCTCACATTTTTCATCCAGGCTGGCAACCAGCAGGTTCCAGCAACCTTGAAACATCTCATCCTCTTCTGTTTCTAATAATTGTTTCTTGTTCCTAGGTATAGGGACCTCTCTTTTCTGTAGAAGAGCTACACTCCTGCAGACCCAAGAGACAGTTCTGCTCCGGTGATGTGGAATGAATTCCTGGGGAGACAGGGAAAGCAGCTCTGCAGACACACCCCTGGACCAGGAGTCAAGGACATGAGGCAGCTAGCTGCATCAGTGACACTGACCTGGGGTCAACTCAGGAACCATGGGCTTTAGAAGTCACAAAGAGAACAAGCACTGTAAGAAGATGCTCTACGAGAAGAAAACATTATAAAGACAACACTTAGCCTTGCTGTGCCCACGGGAGTACTCTGTGTGCTATAACAAGATGGCCTCTAGTCAAAAATGTTCTAAAGCATAGAATTTGTCCCCAAACAGTTCTCCTTTCTTGTTGACACACTTGGCTACCTAAGCAGTCCTCTTGATGCCCCTTTTCTAGGAGTTACATATATGTTTATTCTTCCTAGACTTGTTCATTGTGGAATGTTGGGAGCAGTGAGACCCCAGATCCTGAATTTCTTGTAATCCCCTGATCTGAGTGCCTACAGCTGCTCTGAGCACCAGAAGACCTTCAGGAGTTCCTGATGGCAGGAGAGTGGTTTCTGGTGGGTTTGCCTGAGGCGTGGCTATCTCTATATAATCGGCCCCTGAACACAATAAAGGGGGCATTCTTGGAGAATTCAAGGATGACTCGTGTCGCTGTCTCTTTGTCTGTGTGTGTCTATGTATTTTAACCTCCAGCCCCTTGCCCTAAGCTCGGTAACTGGGTGCCAGCACACAGAGCGCAGACACGGGGGTGCGGCATGCGGCATGGAATGCAGGGTAAAAACTGTAAATTCAACACATAAGAAGAGATGCATGCATAAAAACAGGGTCATCTAATGCTTGGCTCTGCAACTGAAATGTGTCACTGTCAGAGGAAGTTCTTCGTTTTCTTGGGGATGTTTCTTTTCCTGTCTTTGTGCAGAAGGCAACGGCATCTTTTACAATCCTTGGCATTATAAATTTGATAAAAATGTGTCACTCAGCAAATGGGTGGGATTGGACCAATTGAAAATTTTGACATCAAAAATTGTGAAGGTCATCAATTAATTAAAATGGTTTCTTAAAGCGTCTCTCACATTCAACACCTGTTACACCATACTCTACATGGGTGGGGGAGGCACTTGTTAAAGAAATTTTGATAGTACTGAAAAATGATCAAGAGAATTGCTATTGTTCCAGGTGTCTTGGACAAAAAAGTTTAATTGAAGGCATGACCAGACTAGAAGGAGAAAGATGGAAAGTGGAGAGAAAGAAGAAGACAAGGACAGGGATCCTAGGAAAACAATTAAATAGGTTTCGTTTTTTTAAATGCATACAGTCTGTTACCTCATTTCTGGAACAGATATAATGACAGCCCATGCATAAATTATATATTCAGGAATCGGGAAGTGAGAGTTGCAATTCATTTACAGAAGGTATACATACCAATTGGCAAAATGAAATTCCACACCAAAGAGGGGAGGAAGAAAAGAGCCTGCAATGTCTAACAAGGAAGACAGCCCGGAGAAAGCTGCTGTCATTTTATCTGTTGAAAGGACAATGATTTTTGATTCCATAAACTGTCTCAAAATTTCAATGCATTATGTATCGTTGCAGAAGCCCTTTGAAAGCGAATGCACTCCAGAGGCCTGCTGGATGGAGCATCACAGGAACACAGCAGGCTCTCTGTGAGTGCACGGTCTTTCCCTTTGATCTCCAGGCAAGCCAACTGTGACACGGTGTCCCCACAGAGCAAGGCGCACAGCACAGGAGGCTCTTTTAACTGAAGTGCACACAGGGAAAAATTGATGGGATTCTTATGAAGTGGTTTGTTTTAGCTCCAAATGGCAAAAGCAAGTAGAGGAGGGAAAGGGACATACCTTTGTGATATAAAGATCCAGCAGAAACTGAGTGGAATTCTCTATCAATGTAAGGCATATTTGAGGGGCTGGGGTGTCGCTCAGTTGGTAGAGTGCTTGCTTAGCTTGCATGAAGCCCTGGATTCAAACCCTAGGACCAAATAAAATTGGATGTGATGATGCATCCCTCTACTCCCAGCACTTCAGAGGGAGAAGCAAGAGGGTCACAAGTTCAGGTGAGCATGAGAAAAGCCTGGGTTCCATGAGATTCTCTCTTAACAACATTTAACAAAAATTTCAAAATAAAGTGTGTTATTTATTTTAAAAAAATGAGCCTCAATACATAAAACAGAATGTAAGAGTACAGGGGGGGAAGTAGCTGATATGCAAACCCACCACAAAGCAAGTCGCCAGCTGGCATTTCCTGGATTGAAATTCTTTGAGTTACAATAAGAACAACTACTCAGGACACAGGAAACTGAAAATCTTCCCTTGGGTTTTGGTGGGGCATTGCCATGACTTGTATTGAACTGAACATATTAACGTGGATTCTAAAAGAAACAAGTATTATTGTGGGTGTAAAACAGGAAAAGATACAATCGCATGCACGCACATGTTCGCAGAACAGCTCCTGCACAAACTGAGGTGGCAGCTCCATTCGTGTGGCGGATACTCTGTTTTCACTAGCTGGAATCATGTCTGTTTCAGTGGAAAAGAAATGGTTTATGTGGAGGAATCTTTTAGACATTAAGCTAGAGCTATGATGGGCCACTCAAGCCTGTGCTGAGGAGCCTGACCTTGTGTGAAGCATGATCCATCCTTTCCACTCCAGTCCAGAAAAAGGCGCAGCAGAGCTGATCATTACCCTTCCCTTCCCATCCCCTTTCCTTTGGCTTCATTGCTGCCTCTGTACTTTCCAAATTCCTGTAAGAGACTTTGGATGCTACCACCATGGAAAAATTATAGCAGAATACGGGGAAGTCAAAGGCCCCATCACTCCACCCAGTGCACCCAGTGGAGAAAAGCCAGGCAGAAAACCATCTGCCAGCCACCACGCTGAGTGGTTTCTGGAACAAGAAAAATACAGAAGAGAGTTACATCGGACTGAAGTTTATCAGTCTTGGGTAAAAATCATGTTATGATTCAAGCCTTCTGTCTCCCTGTACTCACTTTGTCTAAAATACAGACAGCTTATGCTTAGTTTCTTACAATCTTCTTGCCCAGAGTTCGAAGCCTAGTTGAAGGTAAATCCCACGTTCTGTTTTGGTCCCGCTGTTAATGTAGAGCTGATGCATCATAACAGATAAGTGACTAACACAAAAGAGGTATCAAGTCGTTGATGAAAGGGTACAGGGAAGAGTTGGAATGGCTCTGGTTTGAAAACTTCTGTTTGTTCTGTTTTGGTTTCAGTTTTGCTGTTCTTTTATTTTTTGAAATGAAAATATAGTTATATCATTTCCCCTTTTTGCTTTGGTTTTGAGTTTTTTTAAGGCAAGGTCCTATGGGAGCCCAGGCTGACCTTGAACCCTCCAATCCTACTTGCCCCTCTGCGGTGCTGTAACCACAGGCATGCATTGTAAGACCCAAATTTTGTCTGAATTTGTAAAGGATGAGGGGCTAGTTTGTGACAAGAAAGAGAGCCTTAAAGATGAAGTCTAGAAACAGCATTGGACACCGAGAACACAGAAGGGACGCGGGTTTGTGCGGATGGGGGAGGGTGAGGGATGGCATTGACATTGTGCTTTGCACTCTTCCTGGTTTAAGGACTACTGACTGCAGGCAGAATGTTAGCGCTTCATCCCCCATCTACAAAAGACAGCCACATCAAGCAGGGATGCCCCAAAGCTCTGCAAAGGTCTTCACTCTTTGCTGGCAGGCTGGAGAAGGTGGGTCTATTGTCTGCCTTTGCCACTCTTGTTTGCTTCCTTGTTTAATGAGGACGGGAAAACTCTAGGGTTGCTAAAAAGCTTAAGGCTGGCTTCTGCCTGTGTGCAATTACTGTGGAAGAAAATCCTCGAATGTATGACATGCATTTTTAATAAGTGGAGACCTTAGGAGTTATTTCTGTTTGATGTGAGCCTGACATTATTCCCTGTTCCTAAACTCCTTTGGAAATATTAAAGTCTTCCATTCCCACATCACCTTCCCAGTACACAGAGGAACACGGGAGACACTGTGCAATTATCTTTCAGGAGAGTGGCAAGTTAAAGGAAGCTTTAAAATAATAACAACAATAATAATAACTCTCACCTCATCTTAAATGCACAAGACATGTCTCAGTTGTCCTTTCCTTTGTGTGACACACTGAAACAATGCTGGGGACTTCCCAAGCTTTCCACAGATCCCTCCCTCCTCCTGTTGTATCTGCAACTTTGTCTCCAGGCTCCTCCAGTGATCTTTAAATCTCTCTGAATCTAAACAGAGAAAAGACAGGGTTCCTAGTTTGCTGTTCCTCTCAACCATCTGCCCATAAATCACAGAGCTCAATGGACTTGGAGATGTACCCAGCCTTTTATACTTGATGAAACCAAGACCCAGCATGTCTGATATCCATCTGAGCCTGTCTCCCATGACTCCGCACACCCAAACTATGATTGTTCGGCTTCCCACTCTTTTTTTTTCTGTTGATATATAAAAACTACGTCCCATACCCCAAAGAGGTTGCTGATCTTAGTTCCTTGCTTAAAGTTTTGAATATAAATTATTTTCTTCATTATCTTCTTGTAGAAAAAGTTATTTTTTTTCTCTCTGTTTTAAGCCAAGACTCAAAAAGGGCATGTATGTAACTCACTCGGGGTTACAACTTGTCCAATGGTGAAAAGTTGTAGAACTCAGTTGAGGCAAATCTCAAAAGCAGGGGAAAACTGGAATATGAAAATAGAAGTGAGGACAGACGTCTCCTTGGGTATTGTGGGAAGAAAGGCATTATGGAAACGAGGAGAAAGAGAAGGTGCCAATGCTTCAGTCTCGCCCAGCGATTCCTAACAGGGAACGCTGGCAAAATGTATTCACAGAGCCATGTGTCTTTGCTCTCCGTGGCTCTCATTAAAGTTACCTGCACACTTATTTCACCAGGCTGCTGAGACAAACCAAAGAGAAGGCTCCACGTGAAAACACTACAGAACATTTATCACAAAATTATCATTTCTAATCCCAAGCTTCCAAAGAGAGTGTCTCAAGACTCTGCATTCTCTTTTATTAATTAGACAAAACATCAATGGAATAGTACAAAAATTAAAATGAAAGCTACTTTGTAGCTTAGGGGACATTTTACAGAAAGAAAACCACTGCTACTGCTTCTCTTCCCACTCTTAGCAACCTGCTGAGAAACGATGAAGTGAGTGACGATATCCTGTGCTGAAGAGTGTCCACCCAAGGTCATGTTTGATGAAACTCTCAGAATGTGGTCCTCATGAAACAGCCCAAGAAAAGATCACCCCTGATTTACAATGGACCTTGAAAGCAAGGCAGATGTTCACGTGAGAGGAAAGAACACCGAGACACGGAGAAGATGATAAAGAAAATGATAAAGCCAGAAATTAGAGTGATATTGTCATAGGCTTGGGGGCTCAAGGAGCCACCAGGAGCCAAAAGAGGTAAGGGAACAACCTCTCTGGAGATTTTGGGGAAATACAAATCAGTTGATACCTGTTACCTTCACACTGTTATCTCCAAAACTGTTATTCAAGAAATCTTCTTTGCAAGTGTTGACCACAGCAACTCTAACACACCAAGGCACAGATGGACTTTAATCATGGCCAGTATGTTCTCACACCCCCAGCAAGGTGAGTAGCTTTCAACTTTCTCGGGTGACACTGGTGGCTGCCGCGCACCGCGCCCCCATGTCTGCGCTCTGTGCGCTGGCACCCCGTTACCGAGCTTAGGGCAAGGGGCTGGAGGTTAAAATACACAGACACACACAGACAGAGAGACAACGACACAGGTCATCCTTGAATTCCCCAAGAATGCCCCCTTTATTGTGTTCAGGGGCAGATTATATAGAGATAGCCATGCCCCAGGCAAACCCACCAGAAACCACTCTCCTGCCATCAGGAACTCCTGAAGGTCTCGTGCTCAGAGCAGCTGTAGGCACTCAGATCAGGGGATTACAAGAAATTCAGGATCTGGGGTCTCACTGCTCCCAACAGTGGCAATCATACTGGTTATTTACAGACCCTCCCACTCCGGTTGACTGATGCTCAGCTTCTAAATTGGATTCACTGTCTTAAATACTCCCCCAGCACCCAGGTATTAGGGGAATCCTGTTCAGCAGCAAGTACACGTTTCCGCCCTCCTGCTTGCCTGTTTTATGTTTGATATAACTTTAGAACTTTTTACGAATTGGTACTAGATGGAACCAGAGATGTTTAAGTCAAAAAATAAAGTTGTTAATGATAAACATTATAAATCATAGATTCAGATATGTGTTATGATCTCAACAGAAAGGGATTGAGTGGGTGGTAGTTGGTTTTACTTCTTAACATTCCCAAAAGGGGAGGGACATGGAAAGAACTGTTTATAGAAAGAAGCAGGCTGTGAGCCTATGAAGAGTGTTGGAGGCTGGCAAGATGACTCAGCAGTTAAGAGCAGGTGCTACACAGTCTTAAGGACTAACATTTAGAACCAACCACTCACATAACAAGCAGGCTGTCCCATGCATACCTGATACCCCAGATTTGGGGGGGGGGGCAAAGACTGGAGGATAACTAGGAGTTATGTTTTCCAGACTAGTCAAAGCTGAGGATAAACAACAAGCCCCAGGTTCAAGGGGGCGGGGACCCTGACACAAAGGAACAAGTAAACTGATAGCCAAAGACCTAATGCCTCATTCTGGCATCTACCGGCGCACATGCCCAAGTGAGAACACTTGCACACACATGTGCACATACACTCACACAGAGAGACACATACATTCATTGAAGTAAATAAGCAAATAACTCAATCTTTTAAAAACCAACACTGCTTACATGACGACTGGATCAAGGTCATTGTCACAGTTTGTAAGATAGCTTTCAAGAGCTAGAACTTTACAGTTTAAATAAGCTTCCTAGGCACAACACCTTAAACAAGAGGAGAAATAAACAAAAATAGCCTTAAATTTGTATACCATACCAATATAAAGCCATACCAATATAAAATGTTTGAGACTAGAAGTTGCTTTTTAGTGGAGTCTATCTTCTATCCTGTCATCCCAATATCTCCCCTCTCATCTCTTTTCATCCCCTATCTCTGTTTTCTTTTTTTTCATCCAGGTGTAGAGGTGACAGCTAGAAAAGATGATGAGGCCCTGGGAGGCACAAGGTGGAGTGCACCGGATCTGTTCCAACAACCTTCTCCACATCGCTGGTAGTACTACCATCATGATACAACATCCCTCAAAAGCTGTAGTGAAGTCCCTGGTATGGTTCCGATACCTTTAGAGGTTTCCTCTTCTCTGGACAAATGAGAGACCAGATGCATTCCAGGATGCCCTCCTGGGGTTGCTTTGGATACTGTAAATATGATCCATCAAAATACAGAGAGTTGTTGTAACATTGTAATACATAGAAAATAGCCAGGCATGGTGGTTCCCCTGGTATTCCATCATGCAGGAGGCTGAGGCAGGAAAACTGAGTGAGAACCCAGTTTAGGCTATGTAGTTCCAAGCATCCTGAGCTATAGTGTAAAATCCAGATTCAGAAGAATGTGGAGTCAGAAATCCTTGTAGGATTCAGATTCTGTATGTTATAAAAATGATTCTTCTTACTGTATGTATGTATATATATACATAAATATATATATGATTTTAATGACATATTACTAGGCCCAACCCCTGAGATTCACTGCACACGTTGTTCAGGGTGCTTTGTGGTTTTTGTGGTGTTGAGGCACAGTGAACCCCTAGCCTATTGGCTCTGAAGCAGACAGACCCTCGTTCTGTGCATAATCATCCAGGTGGGAAAGTCCTCAGGTCCCGTGCCCAGCTGCCGTATGACAAAATAAGACTCGGTATCATAAAACACTAAAATGATAGCCAAGCTATACAAGCCAGATGCCATTCAAACGTTCAGTGACTCGAATCATGATTCTCATACAGAATAACATGCTTTTTCATTAAATCTGTTGCCTCAGAAATATTTAACACATTTAGACCCAGGCAAAAAAATTACATATTGATTATTTTTGCCTATTTAATCTCCTTAAGATATAGTTAAACTTTTATCCCTACAGATTTAACTTGGCAGCCAAATATATTTATTATCCTCCCCGGGTAAACAGCATCGATTTCTTACAACCAAGTTGTCATCATATAAAACAAGTGGGTGAACAGTTACTCAAAGCTGGATCATCTAAACCGTTGATGGTGTCTAGTCACAGGTTGCTACCAACTGGTGGGTGATGACTCAATGGTCCATAGAGGTTAGTTCATAAACGTACACAAATTACAAACCCAAGAGGGGGAAACACGCTTACCAAACCGGTCAGAGGCTGCCACAGACATTAAACTGCAAGAAAACAATTTCAATTCACATCCACTTAATAGAAAGCGACAGTGGTTTTGCCCCCCCCCCCCTGCTAATAGGTTGAATGGCAAAAGTTCCCGTTATGTAAATCTGGTTTCTTGCCCTGAATGCTGCTAATCACGGGTCCCAGGCTGGTTCTACTGTCCACTGGGATATACAAATGGCTGTTGGTATTGTCATGACACAAAGGGTCTGTCAAATCTTTCCCTCCGCTAGCCCTTCACATTCTCCTTGTCTTTTGTCAGCCCCCATCACCACAACCCCCTCATTTTTCCCACATTAAAGCTGTGCGTCAATAAATGACAGGCCGTGGCCTATCATCAGGTGACAGATCACCCTGGATGGCTCCGAGAACAGAGATGCTGTCATTTGTCTGGTCCCTCTCACGTTCCCTGTCAGCCTCGCCACCTCGGGTGGCATGTCCCATCATCTGAACAAGATGAATACAGCAATGTAAACATCCGCTCAGGAGCCAAGTCAATCAACAGACCCTAGCTGCAGAGAAGCCCTTTGAGGCTGGGGAAGAAAAGCATGCTGGGAGAAAGTCATATTCCATCTCCATAGCTTACTTCTGCTTCTGCTAGGCATGACTTCAGTGAATTGAACAGGGGAGGGGAGTAAATACGTTTGTTTCTAAGCTGGGGTTTGGGGGCAGAATCACGCTTCCCCCATGAAACTTAGTGGACCCAATACAGATCCTTCCATTCTAGTGCCAAATAATAATTCATTTCCCCGATCTTACAAAAGAGTACATTGAAGTTGCTGTCTAGAAGTGTTGCCACTGAGTTCTGTGCCACTAATGAACAGGGAAGTTTAGCCAAGTGGGAAGAGAAGACAGCACAGGAGATGAGGCAACATCTTACTGGGTGCGCTGAAGTGGCATTTGGAAGGAGAGTTGAGAGCGTTGCTCCAAAACAAATAATGAACCGTGTATTAAAATAAACAAAGTCATAAAAATGTCAGGAGGAGAGCCAGAATAATAATGACTCCCTAGACTGAGAAAATTCAAAGGATAATGGAACTTTTCCTAAATGAAAACAGCTGGAACCGGTTGTCCCCACAGACCTCCATCTTTTCCCGTTATGATTTAGAAGCTTTTTGGTGCCACCATTTTAGAAATCCCATTTCTTATGCACCATGAGAAACAAGACCGGTAGCTTTCTCTGTTCTAAGAAAAAAAGTAATCGTTGTCAATCATCTCATAGTTCTTTAGTGTGTGTGATGGTTAATTTTGACTGTCAGCTTGACGAGATTAAGAAATAACATTGGCATCAGATAAATGCAACTCTGTGTATCTGTAAGAATTTCTGCAGATAATTAACACTGGGAAGGCTGTGCATGAAGGTGAGATGGACCAACTCATGGGCTGGTTTCTGGCCCAGACTAATAAAAAAAAAAAGTCAAAAGGAAAAAGTCAACTGAGTGGCACCACGCCCTGTGCGCAGGTTCCTGATCCCTGGAGATGTAAAGAGTCCTCGCTCTGGGGCTCCCGCCAGCAGCGCATGCGCTGCCCTCTCAGTCTCCGCTCTGAGAACCGCGCCTTCGGAAACTGGGAGACAGGATAAATCCTGCTTCCCTTAAGTCGTGCCTTGTCACAGCAATGAGAAAAGTACCCCCACAAAATTGTGTTTATAGCAGGAAGACAAATAATGACACTGGATCCCTGGCACAGAGTTCCTTCAAATTCATTCTGAAAGCAGCATGGGAGCCTATTTGCAAAGCATTGGTTTCTCCAAGCTTACTGGTTCTGCAGCTTTATCAAGCCCACACATAAACACCCAGCAGTACAAGGCAAGCAAGCAATTTACCCCAAAGCCTTGGTGATTCTGAGATGACGAGTCTATCTGTAGTATCAAATTAAAAGCCACTGAGCATGGAGCTGATAGCGCTCCATCCCTGGACTTGTGGACTGAAGATTGCAACTTGGGCTCTTAACTTTGCAACCATATTTCATTGTTACTTCCTTTCCCTACTCCCACTTCATCTCCGGTTATAGCTAACAATGTCGCTCATCAGCCCCTGTTCTCCGGTCTGACTTCTCTGGAGGTAGGCTGCTATTAGTTACATTATTCCTATTCCTATTCTGTCTTTACTGTAGCCATTTTACCTAAGCATGCCCAGTGACCCAAGAATTCCACTTCTAAACATTTAACATTAAGATCAAGGACTAGCTTTAGGATTTTTTTTTTCGGTGTGTTTCTAATAGGGGAGAAATAACAACCTTCAAGCTCAAAATACTATATAAGATTCTATGAATTAAAATTACCTATGTACAATGACATTTTATTTAGGGAAGGAAATGATTCTATAGATTAATACTGTTGGGCATGAAATAATTACTATAGTGTTGTCTTTTTACTGGAAAAATCAAGTAAATTAGGCCAGCATGTATTAAAAGGTTTCCATTTTATAAAATAAAACTTCCAATTATGTATCTATTTATCTGTGTACATAGTCACATCCTTAATTAAGAATGTAAAAATATATACTAATGTGTCCCTCAGAGATATCTATGAAAGAATTATTTTACATATGTTGATGTAGTTGGTATTTATGGTATAATATTTTAAAATTAAATATGAACTACCCAATATTAAAAATAATAACCATCCCTCAAACCTTAGATCATCCTTTTCTATTTCATGTTGATCCCAATTCATCATCAATACCCCTGCATCTGTTTTGTGTCTCTCAGTCTTTGTACAATGCACACACATATCACTAGAGTAGAAATCTCAAAAATGAGAGTCCTACCAAGTTCATCCTTGCAAGTACACCTGCTGCGGGTGCTTTAACAACTGGAGTCCAAATCAACAGTGTGTGCCTGATTGGGAGTTCTAGGACTTGGCTGTGTGGTAGGTTCACTTGGGAAGTACTGAGTTTAATCCTTTAGTTTTATCCAAACATTTCTTCCTCTGCAAGCATGCTCACCCCACCTATCCTAAGGGTAAAGTGTCATGATTTTAATCCCGGCCCTTGCAAAAGTATCTAAGCAATGGTTAACTGGCTGGATTTCAACATTAAGGTACCCGATATTGGAAGTCTGTAATAAACGTTTATTCCCCTCCCGTGTCCTTGATCACCAGAACTTATGTTCAGGGATTAGCTGCCTTCAGGAGTTCTCCACCTACATGCCTTTACCTACCTTATTCCTGTCTCCCTTGTACTCTCAAGTTGAGTTTCTGAAAGTCAATTTGCCTTTTAGCCTGACAGTAACTATTTTGTAAGTATAAATCCTTTAATCTGCCTGGCCCAGGGAAATAAGTTAGGCTCAAGAATGAAGCTTCCAGATCAGGATGGAGGGTCTGAACAATGGGCCCACTGTTCAGAGAGTTCAGAAGGGGGTTCAGCCCTGGTATAAGAGATGATGAAGCACAGTGAAGAGCAGCTCACAGAAATCACTATCTGGTTGTAGAGTCATGGAAAGGCAATGCCCCCAAACAAGGCATTCTGTCGACCTTGACCTAGGGAAACAACACATAGCAGACATGTGGGATCCCAGCAGGGTAACAGCCAACAAATATACAAAGAATTGTTCCAGATCCCTCCTTTTCCCAAATCCAAATAACAGCTAAGTACTGCCACTGTCACCTGTTGCCCTGTTACTTACTCATGGCTTTGACCCCTGGTATCATTTTTGGCCCTGAGCTCCAACTTGTCTGGTTCTAAATCCCAGGTTCCCTTCAAACTTTGTCATTGTTGATCAGGCCCAACCCAGAAAGAGACTGTGGGTCTGATCAAAGGAAAAAGCTGCTGAGATAGAAGGTGAGGGAAAAAAAGAAAAAAAGGAGACAGGACGTTGAAATTGAACTGGGCTTTTAGAGTATCTCATCGCTCTAGACCACATTCTTCAGGTGCAGCAACACCTTTAATTACCTTGTTACTAAACAGCAAACCCTTCTCCATGGAGTTCAAACTCATCTGTCCTAGAAACTCCTCTGCTGCAGGTTTCAAACTCCATTGCCGTGAGATATACAGCTCCAAGTTCCTACTTGACACCAATATACCCAGCAGGAATAAATTCCAGTTGAGTTCAGTGTCCACAACCAGGACAATCAGGGGAGTTAAAATATGTGTGCTTGCAAACTGGCTTCAGTACCACATTTTTGTTTGTTTCTTTAAGTGCCCTAAGTTCTTCTGTCTGCAACCAAAATGATACAGCACAACTACCCTACACTGTAGGAGCCATTTGGAACAGCTGTGAAGGTGTTTGTTTAGGGGAAAAGGGTCTCTTGGTATCAGGTGACTTGAATATTTTACAAATACGTTTAGGGCCAGTGATATGAGTCAGGGAGTAGGGAACCTCCGGTCAAGCATGATGACTTAGAGTCCGACCCCCAGAACACCCATAGTGGAAGGAAAAAATGGACTCCTGAAGATTGTCCCCTGACTTACACATGCGTGCCTAAGTGCACACACACACACAGAGATTGTATTCCACATAGATAGGTAATCTACAAACACTTCAAAGAACTGTAGAATATGGCATTTAAATAATTTAGGATTCTGTTGATGTAAGACATATTTCTCCTGGCAGCACCAATCTATTCGGGAGAGAATGTTTTCTTCTAGGCAACACTGACCTTTGGGCAAATAACTGCCCCTGCCTCGACTACTGACAAAATGCATGGTGTCACACTGGACAAGCAGGATAGAAGCAAAAACACTGTGAAACATTACCAAGACAGGGAAAGACAGTTTTACAAATTTTCCTGCCTCTGAAAATGATCTGTCAGATACTTTAGGCCTTAACCAAAAGTTGGTTGCCCCAAAGGTGCAAATGAGAATTTGGGTGATTGCATAGGTAGCCGATTGTCTCTGTCATTTCTTACATCTTTTAGAAGTTGCCTGATTGTATTTCCTGTTTACTCAGGTAATATTATTTCCCTTCTCGGGTCTTTGATGGGGTTAAAGACTAGTGATAATTACTTTCCTCTCATGACTTAGCCAAGCCATTTTTAATAAAAGACTTAGACTCCTTAGGATATTTAAACATTTAGCATATGTTTCTTGTTTGATGTTGTTCAGGCTTTTTGTAATTCTAATTTTTATGTATGTCTTTGTTCTTTTCCCTATACAATACTTGATATTTGTTCTCATTGTACATAGTTTTATATTAGGCTTAGAACTCTCTTATTTAGACAAAAGGGGGAGGTGTTGTGGGAACTCCTTCAGCCAATAGCTTTTAAAATACTGGCCCACTTTGGACGTGGTCTCATGTACTATAGAAGCACATAAAAAGCATTTATGGCCGCCTTTGTTGCTGGATTCAGTTCCAGTTCCCAGCACATGCAGAGGACTGTGTATCACTACCTACTGTGAGTTTATCCCCAAATAAATAAATCTTTGTTATACTCCATTTCAGGCTATTGTGGAACTCTTTGGAATGATTACAGTCTAGCTCCAGATTCAATGAGGGACCCCTCACTGAAGCAGAGAGTAACAGAGCAGGACACCCAACATCCTTTCTCTGTCCTATGCATGCATGCACAAGTCTATACACACACATACACACACGTATACACACATACATGCACATATACATACACACACATACACACACGTATACACACATACATGCACATATACATACACACACATACACATACATAAATGCACACACATATACACACATACATGTACATACACAAATAAAAAAGAAAAAGAAAATTCAACACAGCACCTATGTTTGGAAATATCCAACGACTCAATTCAAGGATTCTTCATGTTCTAGAAAAATGTAGGACAAAATTCTGCTAATCATCAAAGAACTTTAAGCCATTTAAAAGAACACTTAATTTTAATACAAATTTTACAGAATTAACCTTCACTTCACAAATGTAAAACAACTTTCTGGCTTTGGGAAGACACTTTCACCCTCAAGCTATTTTTGCCATTTTATGAAAACTGAAAAAGTTCATCTCTGATGGGAACTATCCAGAGAGACTTATACAGATTTGCAAAGGTCTATCCCAGATAAGTACCTTGGCACTAATCTGTCATATCACCCTCCTGCTTCAGGTCTAACGTAGACACATTAAAGCGTACTATAAGAATTACAATGCTTAAGAAAGAAATACTCAAGGAGTTTTCATAAGGAAGAGCATGTGCGCCGCCACGATAAATCCCTTAATGAACTTTCCACATCAGAGTCATTTAGGCTAAAATTAATTACCCAAAATTTTCCAATTGAATCGGAGGAGCTGTAGAGGATGCCCTTCTGTGTCAGCATGCAAAATTGAGCCCACCCGCATCTGCTTTCATTCAAAACTTCTGTGGACGGGCATTTTCACTTGGCTCGCTCCAATAAGTGATTCAGAAGGTGGAACAGCAAAAAGATAAGAGTGTTCATTAAATGATTACAGTCGCTGGAACTGGGAAATTTTCATAAAGATTTCAGAGAGGAAATGAGACTTTAGCAAAGCCTGGCTGTGTTGTTCATTGCTAGAATGAAGGTGAAATCTCACCCATCCCTGTGACCAGCCGTGATCCTTATTCAAATGAAGCCTCTGAAGCCTCCAGTGATTTAGGAGCTAAGATTTGAGCTGAGATGACCAGGAATAGATGCGCATTAAAGCTTCTGCATGTGTGCGGAATGTGCACTCATGTGTTATGTTTACTGCATGCCTGGCCAGGAAAATGTTTGAGCTTGACAACAAGGCCTTTGCACAAGTGGTCACCCTGTCAATGTATCCATTCTTTTATACCCACATCATCTTCGGCAGTAGAGAATCCTCCTGCCCCAAGGAAGCTAGAAGCAGAGACAATGCATCAAGTAGAGAGATGATCTGGTTCCCATGAAGCCTACCATTAGATGTGCACCCAAGGAATTTGTTCTTCACACTACCGGGAAACTCATACCCATCCTAGTGCATCCGAGCCCCAAAATGCTTTCCTTCAGAATTTGAGAAGCAGCCCCAGGGGTGCATGAAGTCGTACATCAGAGAACAGCCGTGAGTGGGGCAGTGGCATCTCTGCTACCAAAGGCTCAAGCATCTCCAAAGGAATGCACTTAACCTCACAATCTGTAAAGTCTTGATGGATCAGAACCTGAGTGCTTCGAGCTTAGTTCTGCGAAAGGAGGCACACGTTGACCCTGATATAATCAAAATGTGATGTTGAGAAGTGTTGATGGAGCCCCCAAACATTACAAAAGTAATTTTGTCTCTGGGGTACCAAGTATTCTTAGAATAGCTGAACTAGAAGAGTTGTAGTTGATGCTCTCTGTGTGGAACCTCGTAGCACCATTTTCCTTCAATAGGACAGGTTTGAGTCAAAGCAATGGTATGGAGTAGATGCTACATTTGCAGAGCTCACATAGGGGATACTTTAAAAGAAAAGAATGAGATTTGTTAGAACTATACAAACTATTACAAGAAATCCATTTATACCTAGATGAATTTATTAATCAGATCAGCTTAGACTAAAGTACAACTAATCAATAGAACTGTAATTATTTCTTTGGCCTAGGACAATTATGAAGATTTTAATGAGACAAAGTACACTTGGGAGCCTCTGGTACAGTCAGTTGAGGGCAGCTGACATCCCTATCCCAAATCTGTGGATACAAACAAACAAATAAAAATACCTTACAGTCCTATTCTGTGGAATGGCTCAGGAATAAGATAATCATTTTGTAAATACTATATTATTTAATATGAGAAATTTTGTATATCTTCATTTTATCTTTAAAAGACATTTTCAGGTTTGATGTAGGTGGGAAACACATTTGATTGCTGTTCTATCTCTTCTTAAGCTGTGAGGCAGAACTCAGAAGACATCAAGAGCTCGTAGACTGCTCAGTTTCTTAGCGCATGATTCGTGAACTGCTGGATGTTCAAGAAGGACGGCGTGAACGAGACACACACTTCCAACAGCAGCTGAGCTGTTTCATGGCGCAGATGATGGTGAGAAGGTAATAGTGGGGCAAAGGGTTCTGGAGTACATAGTATTTCTGCTCAGCATAAACCTCGTGGAAATTAGATCCTTGGTATTTACCTGCTGCCATCCTTAAGACCTTTAAGTGCCATTTATCAATGAGGGAGTACTCTACAGATAATTGTAATTATTGTAAAACCTCACCACTGTTTCTTCCTCAGATGCTTTTTATCCCCCCTGAGGCTTTATTTTTAAGAGGAGTTCAAAGGTAGCCTGCCCCAGGATGACTCTGTCCACTTGGATGTTCAAGAGTTAATGAGACTGAGCCTGAATGAGTTGCAACATTACCTGGAGTTTCTTTCCTTGATAACTTCAGTTTTAACTTGACCTCAAAGAGGAGTTCACTTGAGACTCAGATGCAGAAGGGAACCATCTGCCAAAAAATTCTGAATGAAGCCATTTCCGTTCCAAAGAGGTCCCAGAAGATGCAGAAGGGACCCCGTTTATTCTCCCTGTCCTCCGTTCTGTGCCCAGCTCTTCCACCTCAGATGTTCACAGTGATTGACCACAGCCCACTACCATGTGCTTGGTGACATTCCACAGGAGCAGAGCTGTACCAAAGTACAGTCACTGAAGACCCTCCACAGCCTTCCCCTTCATCTCTGTGACTGGTCATTCTGAGTCTTACTGGACCCTCAGTTCCTCAGCTCCTACTCTGGGGAAAGTCTATTCCTGACTTAACCTCATCTTTCTCCCTTACAGTGGGTCTCTGTCTGACTGCTGCATATATCCCTTGCAGACATCTCAACTGATACAGGAAACATGATAAATGATTTTCCCATAAATGTGATTTATGGTTTTTCTTGTTAGCGGTTTTCCTCTGGGGGGCATTGAATTAGAATGCAAAGTATCTTTTATTGATCATTAGTTCTGCTTTTAAAATTATCCTGCATAGTTGTTCTTTAAATATTTCTCTTGACGAAAACAATGGCTTGGGTGGAGATACATACCTGGATGGGTGATCAAAACTGTATTAAAGTTATCCAAATATCTTGTGAACTATTTTAGCACGGGAAGAGGAAAGATGTGACTAAAGCCAGGGAAACGGTCCTATTTGGTGCAGCTGCCTCTTAGTCAACTAGTTTCTCACCAGATTTAATAAATAACGTTCAAAAGGGTGCAGGAGTGTCTGCTATCTGTGGAAGTGCCTGTGGATTCCAACCTGTTCCATAGAGGAGCTTATCAACCTCTGATAACTCAGCAGTGAGCCTGGGGTGATGCTCTTCCCTGGGCAAACAAAAAAGCCATTCTTCTTAGGTAACAAAAGATGAAGCTACTTATTAGCAATTCGATACAAAGGAAGGAAAAAGGCCTGGAAATGAGGAGTCAAGCCAAGCTTGGTGTCTATTATTCACACAAAACCTCCTAGTAATGACAACTACCACAGTCGCGGGAAAGTCCTATTCACGGGGACCCCTTTTCGTGCTTCTTTGTCAAAACTAGAGATGGTAGATAACTCCCAGCGGCTGTCAAAATTAAAATCAAACCATTTTCATAAAAGAAAATAGGCTATTCCTGTTTGTGGCTTTCATACAAAATATATGGTGATGAATTTCTGAAATATTTAATTTATCATTTCACCCTGCAGAGAATCTAGGTTTGAAAGCAGTACATTTTCTATATTGTTGACATCCTTCTTTTAAAAACAGCATCCTGGCTGAGGTGGAGAACTGCACTTCTGAATTTCAGTCTACTGAGTTTATTCCCAGAGATCATTTTTTTTTCTATATTATCTCAGAGTTGCAGGCTTCATCAAAGGCCATCAGATGCCCTGGGTTTTGTCAAATATCCCAATGTTATTTTACCTGATAAATTATCACTTGCTACCGGCCTTTTGAATTTTCAAAGAATGAGAAACAATAAATCTATTTTTATCCAAAATAATCAGCTTGCATTAAAAACCAAATTCAAAATTCTAACGAAAGTCAGAGGCAAAGTATTAGCAGGTTCATAACTGGTAAGGCTTAACCTGATTTCATAATTCATCCGTATTTCTTTCTTAATGAGCATGGGGGCCCACCCCCAAAAACGCAAACATGGAGAGAGCGAAGCTGCACCCAGCACAATGTTGATTTGAAGTATGGACTAGAAACATGAATTAGGGTCACGTCACAGAGGTTGCTGTATACAAACACCAGAGGCTGAACTCAGGTATTGCTGCTATCTAGGTGTTATTTTCATGTCTTTTAAGACAATCCTTATATAAGGTGACATGGCACCACAGCGATCTTTAAGAACTCTGGAGGTCACAAATGGATATTGCATTTTCTGATCCTGAAAATACATAGAAAGCAAACCACCAAGACAAGAAGATAGTAGACAGCTGAGTCCTGTTAGATGTGCCCTCCTGTGGCGAATCTGAACCCCAAGAAGCATCTCTGTTCAGGGGGTACATGCATGTGTAGATGCATGCTTGCATGTGTATATGTGCACACAGAGATAAGAAGCCCTCAGTGCCATTCTTCAGACACCTCCCACTTTTTGTTTGAGGCACGGTCTCTCTCATTGGCCAGTATTTTGCCAAGCATTACAGGTTAGAAGCACAGTAGGCCCCAGAGATTCACCTGCTCCCAGATCCATCACACTGGGTCTCTAGGCGTGGGCTGCCACACTCAACTTTTCCCGTGACTTCTAGAGATCCATCTTCAGGTTTTCATGGTTGCACAAGTGCATACCTACTGAGCCCAACCAAAGAAACATTTTATTTTTTTATGGGTCACCACATGATTCAAGTTAGAAGAACTCAGGACCCAGTAACTTAATGGCTTCACACAACCACAATATATTAGTGAACAGCAAAGTTCTTATCATATGATAAGTTATCAATAAGAATTGGTCTTAAAATATGGGTCAGGGCTGGAGAGTCTTTTACATGTGGAAATATATGCTACACACAAAAAAAATCTGATACTTTCAACATCTGTCAGTGCTAGACAATAACTCACCCATATAAAATCTACTAATAGGTAGGAATTACAGAAACCATACATATCTGAGTAGATTGATAGAGATGCCAACATATGAAAATGAATCTAAGAATAGTGCGCAAAATAGAAAATGAAAGAACACATCTCTGAAATATCTAAATTTTAATAATTTACATACCCATAACTAGGAAGAAAAATTTGTATATAGACTATACAACCTGACTGAAAAATTCCATGTCTAGAAATTTTTCCTAGTGGCGAATAGCAAGTTTCTATTGCAAAGAGCTATGTAAGTGGGAAGTGGGAAAACATCACATGCCATTTCATAATCAAATTCTGCTCAACAGATTAAAATTACACTTCAAGTCCTACTTTGATGTTTGTTAGTTTAGATAGACTAGAGATCACAGTGTATGTGACCCCAGTTTGTGAATAAGTGTTCTTCATATTCATAATCATTCTAGTTAGGATTACAATTGTGGCAATCGAACACTATGACCAAGGACAAGTTGGGGGTGGGGGCTTTATTAGGCTTACACTTCCACATCATAATCTGTAACTGAAAGAAGCCAGACAGGAGCTCAAACAGGGCAGGAACCTAGAGGCAGGAGTTGAGGCAGAAGCCATGGAGAGGTGCTGCTTACTGGGCTTGCTCCTCCTGGCTAGCTCAGCCTGCTTTCTTATGGAATCCAGGACCACCATCCCAAAGATGGCACCACCAACAATGGGCCAGGTCCTCCCCCATCAATCATTAATTAAGAAAATGCCCTAAAACTCTATATTATAGAGAAATTTTCTTAATTGAAGTTCCCTCTTCTCAGATGATTCTAGCTCAGTGGTTTTCAATCTTTCTAATGTTGCAACCCTTTAATCCAGTTCCTCATGTTGTGGTGACCCCCAACCATAAAATTATTTTCATTGCTACTTCATAACTGCAATTTTGTTACTGTTACAAATCATAATGCAAATATGTGATCTGCAGGATATCTGCTATGTGACCCCTGTGAAAGGGTGATTTGATCCCCACAAAGGGGCGGTGACATTGCTTTATGTGTTAAGTTTACATAACACTATCCAGCACAATAATTTAAAAATTAACATAATATACACAGGAAAAGAAAATTTTCTGTTAATAAGTGATTAATTTTGTACTTTTAGATTGTGGATTTTTTTCCTCTTTTGTTTAATGATGATAATTCTAGTTTTCTTCAAAAGGCAGACACCATTTGAAAAGAGACGTGCTATGCCTCAAAGCAAACAAGCAAACAAAACCCGCAGTAAAATAATGACCGCGATATAAATCACATAATAATAATGACATGTAAGACCCATGTATTGATCTGGCAAAGATTTTTAAGAGATGACTCATTGGGAGGCAAAATTCAGGAACGTGCCCTTCCTTCTCTGGGAGGATCTAGTAGTGCAGACTTTCGAAGAAAAGCCAACTGACAATAATGACAACTCTAGAAATCTTCACCATTTGGGGCAATATAGTCCACTCACAGAATGAAGCCTAAGACGATAGAGCTATGGCTATAAATATAGCTGATTGTTAGCCATTAAGATTAGGAAAACTTGGAAATTAGTGAAGTGCTCAGCTATGGGAGAAATGGCTGAACTGTACTCATAATCACACCAGATTTATGGTGGAACTATTTAAGAGCACCACAGATTTTTAAAGCAACAATGCCATCACATGAAATGGGAGGAAAAGAGGAACCAGGGTTCACAATCATACACACAGGTAATAGCAAACCTGTGAGGGGATGCGTGAATGTGCAACATTCTTCACGTTTGAGGAGAAGTGAAACAAATGGACACACCCGCCTTTATATATTTTGAGGTTTTGTTTGCATGCATTTTGAAAGTAAGGGTTGGGGAGACGGCTCAGCAGACAAGGGGGCTTGACTCCAAACCTGGCCATCTGGCCGCTCAACCCCCAGGACGTATATAGTGGAAGGAGAGAATGAACTTCTGCACTTTATCCTGTGACCGCTATAAGCACACCATGGCAAATGCATGCCTACATACACAATAATAATAAATAAAAACAGTTAACGTTTTCATCACTGTAAAATCTGTTGAGAAAATACCAGACAAACATCAAAGTTTGCAAACTCCAGACAGCCCTCCGTGCAGAATCACTGAGCACACATCCCTGTGTTCTTACTACTCAGCGTCCAGTGAGCCTGAGATGGACCTGGTTGTCTGTATCTTAGACTTGTTTCTGTAGAGCAAACCAACCCCTTGCTATCTCACCTATTCCCAGAGGGTCAGGAAAACCCAGCCAGAAAGGAAGAACCAGAAACCTCCCCTGAGGTATAACAATCTTGTTCAGTGGGTCTCAAGGCATGCCACGCACCTGGACCAAGAACCCAGTGATAACCTGAGGACACATTCATGCAGAGTCTCGGATTCTTTCCCTGACTCAGTGAATTGTGGCGGCAGGGCCCAGAAATCTGTGCTTTAGATGCACACTAAAGCTTGGGAGCCTCGAGTTTTGCTGATAAAAGAAACATAAGAAACCTAGTGAGTACCGGCGGACAAACTTTAATTTAAACAGACCTGAGCTGGGTTTCACTGCAGCCATTGAGATCGGAGGTCCTGAAGGGAGCCAAGAATCCTGCAATAGGTAAGCTATTGGCCTCGTTACCTGATTCATAGCCTCCAATGGTTCTGAAAACCAAGATAGGATGTCGCTTGTTGTATTTGCGGAGCTGCGGTTCTGAAAAGGAATTCGGAAATGAACTGACTGTTCACTGTTTTTAAAAATGAGAAAAAGACAGGCCTGAATTGAAATCAGCTCTCTCCACCCACAGGTTTCCTGCCACACACTACTGTCTAACAAGCCAAAAAAATAATAATGGCAATCTTTCAAATTTATTCTTTTAAAAAGTCAATACTCTTTTATTCCAAACAAATAGGAACGTTTATTTCATTTAACAATATCTCCACTGTGTCTTCCAGGCATGCCATCAAACATATGTCTGCTTTAAATAGCCCTGGGAAATGATCTAGCAGAAACAAAGCTAAAGAGATTTTTGTGAGTGGGAAGGAAATTGGGAGGCTAAATAATTGATAATTGAGGAGATTATTAAATGATGCTAATATCTCAAAGCTGCGAGCCCCCCAGGGCCTCATTGTTCCTGGTGTGATCTGGGCTGCAAGAAAAATTGTCCTCACTTGGGGGCCTCAGAGTTTTAGGCTCCCACTGAGGCCCACCGAATAGGACTCCGCATTAAACACATTCTCCATGTGGTTCTTATGCACACTCAAGTTTGAGGAACTCGGTTCTAGAACTTTCCTCTCTGTCTTTGATGATAGGAAATTGCCTTGTTCCCCCCCCTAGAAAACCTAGTAATTTCCATAATTTTGCCAAGTTCCTACAAGGCTGTCTATACTCAGGAAGTGTATCTGAGGAATTTGATGCACCTGTATCTCGTCATTTTTATTTAAATGAAAATCATCCACAGTAGATCACAGCCTCGAACACTTACTTAGTCCCTAACAGTGATACTGTCCTAAGAGACTGTAGAAGTTTCACGGGGTGGAGCCCTTGTGGAGGAAGTGGGCCACTGGAGCCACACCTTGAGACTTACAGTCCTAGCCCAGATCCTGTCCAGTCTGTTTCCAGGACCTGTGAGATATAAGACAAAGAATCTCAGCCTCTGTACCTTCTCTAGACAAACTACCTTCTCTAGACAGAATGGCCCTTCTCTAGATAGACTGTACCTTCCGTAGACTGTGCCTTGTCCATATGTACCTTCTCTAAACAACCTTCTCTAGACCATATCTTCTTTACACTGTGCCGTCTAAAACTATAAGCCCAGATAAACCCTTTCCCTTTAAGTCGCTAATGCATGCCATCTAACAGCTGACCAAAAAAAAAAAAAAGCACAGTGTGGAGTTATATATTAGAAGATGAGCCTGCTGACATCTAACCCACAAGCCTGAGGCAGGTTGATCGCAAGTTCAAGACCTTCCTGGACTACAGCGCAAGTCAAAGACTGCCTGGGTAACTTCTCGAGGCAGCCATCTCCAAATGTGAAGTAAAAGGATGGCTAGAGATCCAGCTCAGCTACAGAACACTTGTCTGGCACACATGGAGGCTGCCCTAGGTAGATTTTTGCCAACTTAAACCAAGCCAGGGTCATCTGGAAAGTGGAAAGGTCAACTGAGAATGGCCCTATTATACTGTCCCATAGGCAGGTCTGTGGGGTTTGGTTAAGGAGTGAGGCATGGGTATTCCGCCCACTAGGTGGGGTACCATACCTAGGCAGGTAGCCTTTGTCAGTGGCTCTCAACCTGTGGGTCGTGACCCCTTTGGGCGCCTAAGGCCATCAGAAAACACAAAAGTATACATTATAAGTCATGACAGTAGCAAGATTAGTCATGAAGTAGCAACAAAATAATTTTATGGTTGGAGGTCACCACAATAAGAGGAACTGTCTTAAAGGGTCGCAGCACTACTAAGGTAAGAAGCACTATCCTAGCGGTGTAAGGAAGCAGGCTGAGCAAGCCATGGAGACAAGGCAATAAGCGACATTTCTCCATGGCCTCTGCTTCAGTTCCTGCTTTCAGGTTCCCGCCTTGAGTTCCTGCCCTGACTTCCTTCAGCAATGGAGTCTTGTCTGAGAGTTGACCCCCGAAACGAACCCTGTCCTCCCAAGATGCTTTTGGTCGTGGTCTTTCTCACAGCGCTAGAAAGCAGACTAAGACAGAGGTCGAGGTTCAGCGTTCACTCGCTGCCGCTGAGCAAAGAAGGACCGTGCCTTTTAATATGTGTGTATCTGTGTCCATCCATTGCTTCTGACAACACTGCCGCAGAGAACTGCAAATAACAATAAAGAATAGGAACAGATCCCCTTCATAGAGTTTCATGCCTCATAAAAATGGGGCTCAGAACCTCTGGAGTCCAAACAGCCTGATTCCTGTTTAAAGTTGCTGTTTTCCCTTTTTCCGGGCCTTTCTTTAAGCAGTGTTTGGAACGCTGCTTTCAGTCCCTCTGATGACTATACCCAAAGTTCTGTTTGTAAGAACCATGATCCTTACAGCGCAGTGGATGTATTGTTCCTGAACTTACAGGAAGCCCTGGTCACGGGTGAGGCTGTGGAGGCAGAGCACCTGCCTAACATGTGGCCCAGGTTCAGGCCCAAATTTGTAAACTGAAATGAAATTATAAAATAAAAACCAAAAGACCTAGTTGCCAAGTCAAAGGTCCTATAATTAAATTTAAAGAAGCAAAACATGCAAAGCAAAAGTATAAACCAAAATGCTGCCAAAAAGTAAATATAGATAGATATAGATATCAACTTATATCTTGCGGAATCCAAATACTTTTCCAAAAGCAAAAATCAAAGTCATCACTTTCAATGAACAAAAATTGAAATAAATTTCTAGTAGACACAGTCTGTGGGAATGGAATCTATCAAGTGCACCACAGGGGAGGAAGTCAGGCTGTCTAGCTGTATTATTATTAGAATATTTTTCCATTCTATAAAGATATGGGACCGCTTCATATGACTCAACAAACTTCACACCCAGCCCACAGAATAATTCTCGGTCTGTTTCACCTCTAGCTGTAAGGTTGTCCTCATCTGTCCTGAGAGCCACGGTGTTCTCACCCCACATGCTGGTCCCAAACCATGGGTGTAGGCTATTCCCTCATAGTCCTCAAGTCTCTTTCACACCTCGCAGAAGAGTCACAACACAGTGTTTCGTCCTGTAGCAGGCACCGTCTCCCGTGGTGTATTTTCCTCCCGGCTTTAGGACTGCTGAGTCCTCCACCGGCGTGAACTGCCCCCATCAGTCTAAATCTGGAGCGTGCCCTTATTCTTGCAAATGTGGATCTTAAAGTTAACAAAACAAACAAACGAAAAATACCCCATAACACAAGCATCCTTATCTTTAAAGTTCGGTGGCTAGTTTCGTGGTGGAAAACATTTTCATGCGGCTTTCCAGAGGTCGTCCGGGAATTTTTCATCCTGTGACATTGATCCTCGGCACCCGTTAAGTAACAATCCTTTGCCCACCGCACTATGCTCTTTCCTTTGGACCCCGCCCTTGGGAACCACTCCTCATTCTTTGTCTATGACTTTGACGATTTTAATTACCTTTATGAGTGGACTTGGACTGGCTCGTTCTCAAGGCACACCCTTGCTGCAGAATAAACCCGCCAGGATGCCTTAGGAAGAAGTGAATCCCATTGGCTGCACTGGCCACACCTTCATGGGTCCACAGAAACGCGGGGTGCATCCTCCTCTTAGCTACTGTGAATCCTGTTGCGATGAATTCCGGCACAGTGGTGTTTCTTTGTCTTCCTCTTTTGCTTCTTCATGTATACTGTGTATGGGGAATGGCTATATATTATGTAGCCGGGGGCAGGATTGCTGAGTCCTGCTGATGGTTTTGAGAGACGTCTAAAACGTTCTCCATAGCAGCTGCAAAACTTCATGTTCCACCAGGAGGACTGAGAGTCCCAGTGTCTGCAAATAAACCTCAATGTCTGTCAGCTTCTTGCTGTCTTCTTCTTTGCCTCTGCTGATTTTTCTTTATTTCCGGCAACACTGTAGTGGATGTGTCTCCTAGCTTTGGGCTGTACTTCTCTTAATGGTTCCTGGTGTTGGATGTGTTTCTATTTGCCTGTTATGATTGGCGTAAACTCTTTGATCAAACCATTTTCTCAACCGAGTTGCTTATTTTGGCCTACTTTTGAGTTGTAGGGTTTTTCAATACATTGTTTATATAAACCTCTTACAAAATCCAGGATTTGAATATATTTCCCCCTGTTCTGAAGGTTGTCATTTTACTAAGAAAACCCAAATCCATTATCAGGCAACTTTTCCTCTATGAGTTCTTCTGGGGTGGGGGAGGGGTAGTTTTTAGGTTGGTTATTTAGGACTGCCCAACTCCAGTTCATTTTTGTATGTGGTAGAAGAATAAGCCCAATTGTATTCTTCTGAATATAGACATCCCATTTTACTCATTTATTGCAGATAGTGTGCTTCCCCATGAATATTATCTTAGTTACTATTCTGTTGTTGTGAAGAGACGTTGACCAATGAAAATTACAGGGAAAAAAAAAAGGCATTTAGTTGGGGCTTTCTTACACTTTTAGAGGTGAGTCCATTATCATCGTGCCAGAGAGCATGGCAGTGGGCAGGCACAGGCAGGCAGGCGTGGTTCTGGATAAGTAGTTGAGATACTCAAACACAGAGAGAGACCTGGGCCTGGCACGGCCTTTTGAAAACTCAAAGTCTACCTCCAGGGACACACCTCTCCAGCAAGGCCACACAGTCCCACTATCTGGGGACCAAGAATTTAAAGATAGGAGCCTATAAGGGGTAGGGGGCAGGTGTTCTCATTCAAACCCACATAAGAAGCCTTTGTACCCTTGAAAATCTTTTAACCCTATGCCTGAGGCTTTATTCTTGGGCTGTCCTGACCCATTGTTCTTCGTGTCTGCCAGTTCCACACCAGAGCGGTTTTGAAATCAGCAAATGTAAGGTCGTCTGCTTCATTCTTCTATCTCGAGGTTGTTGGACCATTTGTACCCCCCTATGCTCTGCAGCAAGTGCCTCTGGAAGGCTCATGGAAATTGCATTGAATCTGTAGATGGCTGGGCAGTATGGGCGTCTGAACGATACTGAGTCTTCTAAATACAGGCTGAGCATGGAGTGCCTCTCCATCCGCGCATGTCCTTCAGCTTCTCTCGTGCATGTTTTGTGCGTTTGCCTAAGTTTATACGTAATTATTTTATTCTGTTTAACGTAAACGGGACTGTTTGCTTGGTGTCTTTTTTTAGATTGTTGGATATTCAAGCATAGCAACCACTAGTTTTACAAATATGTTGGCTCCAGGAGCTGCGACTTTGCTGAATTTTGCATTTTGTTGTTGTTGATGCTGCTGCTGCTGCTTTGACTCTTTCTAGGTTTCTACTGAAATTTGTGATCTTAGAACAGAGATACTCTTTTTCTTTTCAGTTTGACTTTTATTTTAACCCTAATTTCTCTGGCTCCTACTTGAGCTATTAGTCTTTTTCCTTCACTTCTGGTCTTGAGGATTTGAAAGTCCTTTAGTTTTCACCAGTTAGCGGTACCAGACAGTTCACATGTGGCCTAATTGTGTTGAAGTAGGCTTTTCTAATCCTCGTGGTTCACTGATGATGAAGCGGTATTGGATTTTTGTGAAAACCTCTTTTTTGTCAATTGAGGTTTCTGTCCTTTATTTGTTAACATGGATATCCTATTGTTGTAAATATAGATGCTGAGCCATCCTCACGGCCCAGTAGTGATCCACCTGTTCACTGTTCATAATCCTTTCAACAAGCCCTTGAATCAGCATTGACTCATGTTTGCATTGCTGTTCATCAGACATTTTGAAATTATTTCCTTCTTTTGTGGTGTCTTCAACTATAGCACCAGAGCAATGTTCTCTTTATATATTGAATTTTGAAGCCTGACTTTCTCAATATTTTGGAAGACTCCTGAGCGGGTTGTGTTATCTTCTTCTATAGCACCAGAGCAATGTTCTCTTTATATACTGAATTTTGAAGCCTGACTTTCTCAATATTTTGGAAGACTCCTGAGCGGGTTGTGTTAATCTTCCTTTAAACAACACAGGGAAACACTGTTCTAGGATCTTTCTAGTCAAGAGGTTTCTTACTAATTATAAGCCCACTGAGAATGATTGTTTCTTCAAACTCATATTTGGCATAGCTAGATGTTTATAAGAATCTATGCATTTCTCCTAGATTAGCCAATTTATTGGCGCACAATCATTCATAATATTCTCTTTAAAAATCTTTAATTCATGGGATGCTGTTTGAACTCTTATTCTTTCATTTCTGATTTTCTTATTCTCCTCTTAATTTACTAAAGCTTATTAATCCCATTCACCTTTTACAAAGCCTACTCTACAGTATTGATTGACTTAGAATACTGTCTCTTGTCTGTAAAGCAACAGGTTGAATTTTGCAGAGAAAAAGTGCCTTTTTATGTCCAAGGTGAATTCTTATAGTAATAAAAATCGTAACACCATAGGAAAAAGAGCATGAGAGATTCTAAATATCTCCCAAGGCCTGGATGGGTGCTGCTCCTGGTTTGAAATTTGATGCTGTGGGCTCCAGGTTACATCAATCATTGGCTGGGCACTGCCACAAGCTCTGAGCCACCATTGTCCCAGCAGGATCTTACATATAGGACAGGTGGTCAGTTGTAGGTTTTGTGGATTGCTTGGTGATCCAGTCCTACCACTGAGAGCCTCGCCTGGTTATAGAAGACAGTTGGTTTATGGCCCATTCCTCATATCCTCCATGACTAGGAGTCCTCACAAGGGCCAACCTCATAGGTTCCAGGAAGTCCCCACCATGCTAGGTTTCTGTGTCACCCCATAAATGCCCATAAATATTTCAGTTGTATCTCCCCATACTCTCTCTCTCTCTCTCTTCCCCCTCCCCCTTGATCCCACCTGTTCCCATCCCCAGCCACCAACAAAATCTATTCCCTCTCTCCAGGAAGATCCATGCAACCCCTAGACCTCTCCTCTTCATCTAACTTCTATCAGTCTGTGGTGTTATCTTTACTAACAGCTAACGTCCTCTTCTGAGTGCGCACCTATCATGCAGATGCACAAGAAAAAGACCTTAAAGTCAACGCTATGAAGAGCGCCTTCTTCCCTTTCAGAGGATCAAAGTTCAAATCTCAGCAGCCAGGAGCGCCTGCTTATCGCTCCAGCTCCAGAGAGAATCTAGTGCCCTCTTCCGGCCTCTGTGAGCACCACCACCCCCACCACCATACACATAAGTAAAACTAAAGAAAGTAAGTCGTTGAGAATAAAATTAGCCAGTGTAACATGGTAGCACTTGCCTTTAATCCCAGCACTTGGGAGGCAGAGGCAGGAGGAACTCTGAGTTTCAGGCAGCCTGGTCTACACAGTGAGTTTCAAGATAGCCGAGGTTATGTTAGGAGACATTGTCTCAATAAAACAAAATTTAAAAATTAAATTAAATTAATCAATCTGGTTAATGTGCTGCCATATGGACAATTCTCTGAGACTTAAAGTGATCTTACTAGATTCGAAACAGTTACTAGGTAACATTGCCACATTGCCTGCTGTTCTGCATTGTGTACCATAGCCCATCTATTATGTCCATTTTCCTAACTCTGTATCCCTTTCTCCTTATTTAATTCTCCCTTTAACTTTTGTCAGCTTGCTTTTCTCCAGCCAGAATCTGTCCCTACTCTTTAATTTTCCCACCTGCTGAATTTTTTTTTCCTATTTGCCTTCCTAGCACCAAACATGGCATTTACAAACATGGCTAAATTGAGAGGTAGGGGCTCCAAGCTCTGGTGTCTGCCTTTGAGCAGCCTCTGAACTCGCAGTCTTTACAGCAAGAGTGTTATATTCATCTGCAACAGTGTAGCTTGGCCCAGGATCACCAAAAGCCACAAGATAAAATTTAAACTGCTTGTTTCTCAGCAAGGAAAGTAACAAGTAACAGGTGCTTTAGAAGCGTTGAGCGCAACACTTCACAGCCATATGCCAGATGTAGAGGGGCAGATTACCGGCAGAGCTGCCAGAGACCTGCAGAAGGACGTCTCCATCAAGGCCCACAGACCGTGTGCAAATCTCTGCCAGCCATATTGCCAGGCTTGCCTCTGGGGCCACGGAATGGGAGTCTGATTTAATGTCACTCCTCGCCCCTATTTGTGAGAAAACGTACTCAGCGGGGTCTGAGAGTCGCTGCTATTTAAAAATGATCACTTGATTTTACACATTTTACAGACTATTTCTTAATTAAAATATAAATTATGCATTCCGATCTTTCAGTGTCATACAAGCAGAATACTAAATTCCTGTTACTTCCACTAGCTTCAGTTAGTTTTCTTTTTTAACTTCCTGTTGATAACTTTCCTCAGTGCTGCTACCAAACCCCTGACAGGAAGCTACTTTGTGATGATATTTTGTTTGTGTTCTACCAAACTAAAGCTTGCTTTGGAGCCTGTCCTGGAACTTACTCTGTAGACCAGGCTGGCCTTGAACTCACAAAGATCCTCTTGTCTCTGCCTCCCAAGCGCTGGGATTAAAGGCCTGTGCCACCACCTCCCAGCTTCTACTGCTAACTAGTGTGGTTAGGTCTGTACTCTGATCTTCAGGCAAGTTTTATTTGTTACAGTACAAACAAAATATCACCACACCACTTAAAGGGACAAAGCGTTTGTTTTGGACTCATCCTATGATGGTGGGAAGGCAGGGTGGCCAGAGAGGCTTTGGGCTGTGGCACTGAGGACACAGGGCTGCTTTCTCACAGCAGGGTGGACTGGGTGCAGAGAGGAATCTGCTGGGCTACTCTCTCCTGTTTGCCTTCGCGTTCAGTGCTCCAGTCCACAGGATGGTGCCAGTCACACTCAGGGCGAGTCTTCCAGCTCCCCTCTCCGGAAAAGCCTTTGCAGGTGCACCCAGAAGACTGCCTCATTAATGCTGGAGGCGTTTCCTGATCCAATTAAGAGGGCAATCAAAATTAACTATCACAAACTTTAAGCATATAGGAGGCATAAATTGGACACAGCAGTCTCTGGCTTTGCCTCTGTTGGGATGCCTGTGTGAGCCCCAAAAGGAGGTGAGAGGATTAGTGTGCTTGTTTGACTCCCCCCTCCTCCCATATCTCTCCCCTTTCTCCAATAGTTTTTTCACTGCCGTTATAATAAAAGCATCTTTCTTCTGCCAAAGTCTGAGTGCGCGACACCCGTCTCCCTGACATCTCTTCTCTGTCTGCTGTCTTCCTCACTCTATGCTCTAGCCATTCTGTGTTCATTGTCACTGTTCTCCTTTAGCTCTTGCCTGGTTTTCCCTGTTGTTCCTGCTGGAGTTCGCTACCTTGTGTGGCTGGCCCTCTCTCACCTTCCAGGACTATTAAATGGAACATGTTCCTTTGTTGTCTGTACCAGGACCCACCCTCTTTATGTGTCTATGAATCTCTCCATGTATATCTGTCTGTATGTACGTATGTATTTTTGTACCCACCCACTTATCCATCTCCATCTATCTATCTATCTATCTATCTATCTATCTATCTATCTATCTATCTATCATCTGTCTATGTATGTATGTATGTATGTATGTATGTATGTATGTATCTATCTATCTATCTATCTATCTATCTATCTATCTATCTATCTATCTACTCGACTGGCCTGTTTCATTCCTGGTCTGTTTTTCCTTTCACCTAAACTAGGCTGCTCCACTATTTGCTCTCAGCCTTCTTCTCTCCTGCAGTTTACTCCTTGCTGAATCTTGATTGACTGGAGCTGTGACAGGCATAAGTGAATATTAATGAATTATTAATAGAATAACTAAGAGAGAGAAACAGCCATGGAGCTGGTGGCTTTCCAGTTTCCCTGGCAGCCTATGTGTGTGCTCGCAATAGGCTACGTTTTTGTATAGGGACCTACACTCCTCTCCCTTTCACTGTGACAACAGCCTGCGCATTGGCCTCTATGGGACACTGAGCAGCAAGCCATCTGCCACCACCAGTGCCTGCTGTAGCCCTTCCCTCCCCAGTGTGGATCCCTACAGCAGCACCGGATTCCTGACATGTTCTTCTAGCTGGTCTTAGAGTTTCCAATTAATTTTAACAGACTTTGAATTCAAATCTTTTTCAGAGAGCAAGATAGACTTCTTATAATCACAGTTGATTTTCACAGTTGGCTGAGTTCAGACTCTGACATTCCCCGTTGTCTTTGCTTCGTGGTTTTGCATTCTGCCCGCGGCTCATATTCTACTGGGAAGTTCCTTTTCTCACTCCACATACTCTGCTAAGACAGAGAATTCCAATATGGAAAACAAAGTCATGTTGCCAAGTAAATGTGCCCATTAACCGCTTAATGAAGGTCACAGGCAAACGATAGACTTCCAGGTTAGCCATGACTCTTCTTGACAACGCTTGAAGACATATACTAAGGATCAGGCCAAACTGGAGATGTCTTTCTTATAAACAGAAAGCTTCCCTTTAATTGCTAAGTTTGTGTTACCATCTTCAACTATTTCTCAAATTAGACGCATGGTCCAAAGCGCTCCCTCTGGAAGCAAAATAAGGTCTTTCTTCCTTCGGCTGCTTTCCGTCATTGTGTTTTACCACAGTAATGGAAAGTTACTGATACAGGGAGGGATAGATCAACTTAGCAGTTTTGATTTTTAGTTTCTGGAACACACGCCCCAACTCTCACCTGCTCCTTACCTCGCTCACCTGACTCCACAGACTGTGACTCACTTTAACCTGAGTTCCTGAGATTTGTACCAAAAGTTGCCTAAGAAATAAAAGTGAAGGCGGCAGATAATACAGGAGCACTCTGTCCTGGGAGTGAAAAGAACCAAGTGCAGTGTCACAGGATCCAAAATACAAAGGACTGGAAGAGAGCCCAGGAAGTGGCACAATACACTGGTGACTTAAAGACAAAGTGTTGAGATGGGACTTAGTACTTGCAGTGTGATGTCACTAGGCGCTCCAACTATGACAGCTCAAACTTCCAAATAAAATTGGGGCTGGAGAGATGACTCAGCAAGTAAGAACATTTGCCGCATGATCTTGAGAATCTGACTTCAAATCCCCAGAATGCAAGTTTAAAAAAAAAAAAAAAAAGCTGGATGCAATCACCCTTGCCTGTCACCCCAGCATTGTGGAGGAGAGGGCAGACACAAGGAGTCTCGGGAGTTAGTTTCAGCTTTAGGCAGAAACCCCATATCAGGGGAATGAGACAAAGAGTGATAGAGCAGGACACTGGTGCCCTTTTTGGGTGTCTGCATTGGCACACAGGTACACACATGCATATCCTTGTACTGCATGCATACACGTATATATATATATATATATATATACATATATATCATACACACTTGTAATATGTTCATACATGCACATGTATGATCACATGCACACATATGAAATTTAAAACTAAACTAGACTAAAACTACAACAAAAATGTTATTTCATTAAAACTTGTATTTTTTTTAACACAGAAAACACCACCCCAATGGTGTGGGCTTATAAAACATGTGTGTGATCACACACAACAGATACACAGTGAGGCTATTCTGTGTATGAATTAAATACGTTTGCAACAGATTTTCGTTTTCCTTTCCCACTTGACAGAATTCTCTCAGCTTTTCGGCTGGTTCACCTGAAATTTTCATGACCCCTTCCATTTGCTTTTTTCTCAACACAGGCCCTGTGACTAGCTTTTCCCTATGTGTGTTATTTCTCGCCTGTTTGTAAAGGCAATGTGAGGTCACGGGTGAGGAATAAGTGAGACAGCCCTTCATCTGTTGTTTTTATAGTAGATGTTGCAAGAAATCCGTGCTGGGCATCAACAATCTGCAATTGCTTCAAATGTGAAGAAACGGGTTTAAAAATAACTGCCTAACTTCGAAGTTTACAAAACATTCTATATGTGATACATCCCATATCCCAAACTTAAGCAATTAGAAATTATCAATTCTGACTTCAAAGACGGTCTAGTCCAGAGCTCTCTGTCTCTCAACGGCGGTATAAAAATCCTAATTTCCACTCCTCGCTTTACTGTACTTAAGAACCTCCTCTCAGCTGGTGCCAGTCACGGCTCTCAGCATCGGAAGCGGCAGAAGCAGCTTAGTGTTGACCTGACTAGTTCTTGCATGTTTATTACCTCATCCGTCCCCACGAGGACTTCATTACTGTCTGTTTTTATACCTGGGGAGAGTGAGCTCAGATGGACCAAGTTGCTGATTAGGAACTTAACCAATTACAAAGTTTGGGTTCCAACCCATTTCTTCTGACTCTTATATCAGATCCTGTGCGGAGAACAAAGCGGGGCAGAGCGTGAAGAGATCCGGTGAAGTGAGCCACACAGGTGAACAACGCCTAGCGGGAGTAAGGTCCTGGCATTTGTACAGCTGAAGTTCCCGCCAAGACAGGGGACATAATGGATTCAAAGGTGGGAAGAAACAGGAAGATTATAACCACGTAAACAGCAGGAAATGCAAAGAAGCATAAGACTAAAAACACAGTAAGGAGGAGACAGCAATGTCTCATTTGTTCGTTTGTTTGTTTGTTTTGTGTTTTCTCCTCAATGTGATAAAACCCCAACAAGCATCTTATGGAGAGAATGATTCTCTCGGGCTCATGGTTTGCAGGATTACTATCATCATGATGGGGAGCAGCCTTGTGAGCATGATTAACTGGTCACAGTGCACCTGAGAGCCCAGCCACATTCAGGACGGAGTGTCCCTCTCAGTTAAACTTTTATGGAAACTTTTATACACATCCCCTGAGGTATATCTCCTCCGGGATTCCAAACCCAGACAAGTTGACAGTGGCAACAGCCATCACATTCTGCAACCATACAGCTAAAAGAACTAAAATAAAATAAAATAAAAAGGCAGAAAAATCTGGATTTCTCAGTTATTCAATGACATTTTTTTTTATTTCCCAGTGCTAGGCTAAGAATATCTTAAAAAAAAAAAACACTACCTTTGCTCTTCGTGGTATTGTAAAAATCATATAAACCAATTAAGAATCTACTTATCATGCTGAACTATACATTTTCAGATGATTATGACTGCAAATGTGATCTTTTGTCTTTTTAAATAACAACTTTAAAAAATTGAAGAAGATATTAGAAGATAGACAGATTCTCCCATGCTCATGGATCCATAAGATTCGCAGTAAACATGGCCATACCACCAAAGCAATCTACAGATTCATTGTAATCCTTATTAGTACCACAACATCATTATATATATTTTTAACAAATATGATTAAAATACATAATTATATAGTATTTTAAATACTTCAGGAAATGTCACATATAAGGTTATGCGGAGCACCAAGAATAAACTAAACAGTATCTCTGATAAAAGACAAAAGTCCCCACTGCAGGCTTGAGAATTGAACCTGAACCTGGGTCTTAAGCACATAAGGCAAGCGCTCTGTACTCAAAAGCTAATCTTCACAGCAGAATCATAGCAAGCCTTCAGAATGTCTCTAACAGTAGAATAAAGAAGAAATGCAGAATAAATAAACAGCTTTGTGGACTAAAGAAATTGGCAATGCTGGGCACACCTGTGATGAAGACCAGGCGAAAACTAGCTCCGCCCCCACTGAGCAACAAACAACCATCAGCCAGCTGAGAACAAATAAGTGAGAAGAGCAGAGAGGTTGAGAGAAGAAAGGATGGAAAAGCGGGTCCTCAGGAGGGACGGTGAAGGTGGCCCAATAGGTGATGCAATTAAAAATCCAAAAGCAACCCCCCCCCCCCAGTTAATTACTTTGGGTGACCTGCTAGGCATTGAGTAAACCTAACATCCAGAGTGAGACAGAGATGCCGTTGTCATTACCCAGGAAGACCGGCAGAATAGTGACTTTATATATGATGTAACCCTGGCTGTGGGAATTTGGCCAAGTCTTCGTTCTTAAGAGAGAACAATATTTCCTGCAGAGTTGTGAACGCACCCTTTAACGTATACCTGTGTGTGCATGTGTGTGTGCAAATGCATGTACATTGTTTATAACTAAACTATCTACAGCTATCCTAATTCTGATTCCAATCTTATTCTATCAGTGCATGGCGATTAACTGAAGGGAAAGATGGCAATCTTAACACTTAGTGACCGAATGAGGTGAGAATTACCCCAACGTTGGGACAGTCTCTACGCGGGTACACACTGCGAAGTACAGAAACACCTTGGGCCTCTACAGCTTCTGATCCCGAGGGAGTCAGCTCAGAAGCAGACCAGACAGAGCCTTGTGTTCACAAGAACACCCATCGATGTGAAGTCCTCAGGCCTGAGAGGCATAAGCCATCTCTTTCTCCTTGCAACCGCTCCCTACGCTCTGGCTTCCTGTTTGCAAGCCGCCTCGGCACAGAGCGAAACTGTTACAAATGAACACACACACCTTGTGTTTGTTTTCCTTTCCTGCTCGATCATAGATGCCTGGGGAATGCTATAAAGTCAGGGGAATGAGCAGGCTGAGAACTAGGCAGGAGACAGGGGTCGTGTTGTATGAATCTTCTGCCATGGTTAAGACCCTGCGAGACATTGGTACAGTCAAGGGAAGATATAGGTACCCACTTCAGTTTCAACCCCATCTCGGGTTTGCGCAGCTCATTTTGTAACACTGCCCTGGAGTTGCAGGCACTGCACAGATGCAAACACAACAGCCGTGGATGTCCTGCTCTGTAGTAATCTTGAGACTCCATACTTGGACCCAAATAGATCTCTAATGTGCATATAAGCTTTTCTCTTTGTATATACTTGTTGACCTTGATGTTCAGTCACTGGACTTGGCAGTGTCTCTATGTTGCTTCTGTTAAAAAAAAAAGAAAGAAAAAGAAAAAATACTGCTTTTTATTTCTCCGGAATTGGTGGCCGAAAGATGGCTTGCTTTTTAAAAACATGCATAAGCCAGGCATAGTGGTGCATATGTGCAATCCCAGCACTTGGGAGCTGAAGCAGGAGGTTAGGAGTTCAAAGTCAGCCTGGGCTACATGAGACTCTGTGTCAGAAAGATAAAATAAGCAAATAAAACAAACCTACAAATAAAGTGATACGAAACACTAGAAGGAGCTTCCAAGTCATTTTCTCTACTACATTGTGTGCTCCTAGACAGTACGTGTTAGCTCCCTGGGTCTTCGGTTTCTCCTCCGTAAAATGAAGGAGTAAAGAGCATCCTGACTCCCTATCTGGTTCTCATGTTTTGGGAGTCTGTTTGCTAAAGCCAAGCTCCTTGGATGACTGGAATGTGGAGGAAGGTGCGTGCTTCTCCCAGTCTGCAGATCTTCTCCAGACAAAGAAGTACAGTAAGTTGCTTGGGGAAAGGCAACGCTAGCCACGTTTCTCTCGCCGAACTTACATTTTGCAGAAACGATGCCATGTGTGTCTCTTGGGTGAACAATTTATTTCCAGAATTAGAATTTATTCCAGTGACATGAAGCATCCCTCACGAGTGATAAAACACAGATGTCTTTGTCACAGCTTCAGGGATATGCAGCTACGTCTGCAGCTCTGTTGACCTGGCACTGACAAGGTGCCATTCTAAACAGACATGTTTCCAAAGCAACGAGAAACACCTCCACAGGTGTTTGGTGCAAAACACACACACACACACACACACACACACACACACAGTAATTTAGATTGCTACACAGAGCACACCTGGGTTCCTGTGCTCAGGCAGTAGCATTGGCTTGCAAGGAGCAAGAAATACACCAGTTCACATAGTTGGGCCACCATGGGATAGTGTGTGAGCTAGTGAGCTAGTGAGCCCCCCCCCCATAACTAATTCTTCAGGTAAATAACCACACAGATCCACCCAGAGGACTGTCTCTTAGTTGATTCCAGAGTCAGTCAAAGGTGACAATCAAGATTAACCATAGCAACAGGGCAAATACGGTTTCTAGAAATACCTTTAGCATGTAAGAAGTAACGTTCTTAGAGCTGTCAGGCTAACCAGTTGAGAAAGCAAATGTATATCCTAATAAATCAGTCGTGCAGCCCAATATCATTTTCTAGAGTGAAATTTCCCTGGGTGGCCCTGGAGCTCATGCTGGGTGCTTTGTGCAGAGCTATCCAGCAGCCCTGGGACCCACAGTCCACAGCCGGATCCTGCCCCTCCTCACTTTGCTTTTTGGCTGTAGGTATAAGACAAAGTCCTTTCCTTTGGCAGGAATGAATAGAAGCAAACATGACTCCTAAAAGCACACACGTTCCTGTTTCCAGCCTTTCCACTGTTGGCCTGATCCCTGACATCACCAAAAAGTGTGGGGAACAGAGAAAGCCCAGAGTGAGCGTATATTGCTGACAAAGGTAGAGTTACACCAAGCACCAATGCCTCCGACCCTTGGGAGTACCAAGGCCTTCCTAAGATCAGGCTCAGGATGACGGCAAAGCCTTCTTCTGGTCCAGAAGCTCATGTTTATCAGTGATTGACCAGTGTGTGCAAAACCCAGCAACTGTAGCTTCCTCCTCCCGGATGTTTACAACCTGAGATCCCCTTGCCCACAGAGACCAACTGAGACCAGCTAACTCCTACCCTTATGCTGTACATAATAGGCACACTGAGGTCCCACGTTGCTGAGTAGTTGGAGCTTCCCATCAGAACGCTCACAGCCCACTTATCCCCAGCTTTTTTATACACGTCTGTGGTCTGCTCTTTCTTTATTCCTTCGCTGCCCCGAGTTAGGTTTCCAAAATTGAGCCGTGAGGTACGTGCTCCAAAAGGAAGAGGGGAGCCAGGCAAAAACCAGTTCCCCAGCTTTCCCATTTTCCCCCAATGTACATGCAAACCCATCCGACACAGACTGACATGAGAAGAAAATGACATTATAGAAGAAAGAAGCAATCCTGAACCTTGTTTCCAGGAAGAGAGCAACGCTTTTGTGTGAAAGAAGGAAGGCTAGCAATCAAGACCAGGCTCCTGACAGGGCTGCACGTAGGCTAGTGAGACTGACGTTTTCCTAAACACTAAGTTGCCCATCGTATTTAGATACTAAAAAAGTACAATTGCCAGGGAACAACAACAATAACAAAAAAGGCCAGATGAAGGTCGTGGTCCCCCTGGAAGAGAAGATTCTACCAAGGCTATAATTGTGACACGCTAAGACGTTTTTATAGACTCTACCTAGTGATGTCATCGCAGGCCCTAAGCTAACATGAGTTCACACAGAAGCCAGCAACTTTACCTCATGTACACGTGTTTCCCGTCTAACCAGTGCTCCTGAGCCGGAGAATAAAGCCTTTGTGCTCCCAACAAAAGGATCACACTGCTCCCTCCATCCAACGCCCACTTCTGCGTAGCCAGACCCTCTAACTCCCGAGCTTTCAACAAGCCACTTGCCCACAAATGAAAAGGGACTCCGCCATTCCCTCACTGGGAAAGAATGTGATTTCAGCATTGTCAGAGTAAATAAAATAGTGACCCTTGTGTTATAAATTATGCATCTTTTATCTGAGAGGACAATAAAGAAAGCATCTTTCATCCCCTGAATTCCCAAGCAGTTAGCAATTCAAACGGGCACATGGGGAGTCACGTGACTCATCCCGAGCAGCAGTCTGCCCGGAGACACCGCGGTACTTTGTAAAGCGTGCACACTGCCCTAACCAGAAGGCGGGAAGGACAGAAATACACCAGCGGCCTGCATCTGGGGGGTCAAAACAGAGGTTCTGGCAGTCTGACTGAGATTCACTCAGAATCCAAGCTCTTTGTCTGTCTTTTGAGTCGGAAAGGAGGTGACTTTTGCCCCTTCGCACGTGAAAAGGGTACACACACCCCTTCAAATCCACGGTTCCCATTTTTTTCTCTCTGAAATCATCGCGACACTTTGCGTGTTTGTTCATTTGAAACAGGGCCCCACAATGTAATCCAGGCTACCCTCAAACCCTCCTCCTTCCTACCTTCTCTCTCCTAAGTGTAGAGATTACAACATGTACCACCATGTGCTACCAATTCACATTTTTTGGAACCAACCTTCAGTCACATGGTTCATCTTTTAAAAAAAAACCTTCTCAGTCCCATTTGTCTAGTGTGCAGCTCAAATTTCTTATCGCGGGATGAAATATCCTCCCCTTCCGACCTGTCGGTTGTGAAGGGCCCTCCACGGCTTCCATCCCATGTAGCTTTGTAGAAGCATGGGCTCTGATCAAAAAAAAAAAAAAAAAATGATTGATGGGACCGGCATGGTCCTATGGTAAGAGTATTCTCTACTCTTGTAGAAGATCCAGGCTTAGTTCTCAGCATCCACATAGTGACTCACCCCTGCTCCATGAGATCTGATGCCCTCTTCTGGCTCCATAGACACCAGCCATTTACATGGTGTGCACACATACACGCAAGCAAAACACTCACATAAAAATAATAAATAAGACCATATTCAAAAAAAATCATTTGATTCAAGTGACTAACATCTTATGTTTTACTACTGGTAAGGAAGTAAAGAATCATTGTCTATACAACCACAGTAGTCATGTGGCCGTACTGAATTATGGGGAGACTAGATGACTTACAAATTAATACTGATCAGAGAGGCAAAGTCTTGCTAACTCCAGGGGAATTGTTCTCAGCTGGGAGAAGATTAAGATTCAGGTTACAGACAAGGGATCATATTTCTCACTCTGCAAATTTAGAATATTAGCAATATTTCTAGGGGCAGGAGTAAGCTGTGGCTACCTCAGGAAAGCTGGACTGTGGCTCCTGGTGAAGGGAGCTCCAGCAGTGTTTTTGGGTGGTTAGCACAGGGAATCCTGAGCAGTTCAGTAGCTCACTGCCTCACAGGTCCTACAAGCTGTACCCAAAGCCTGAATCCTCACTCCAGCTACTTAAAGAGCTGCTGCACTTGGAGGCAGAAGCACTCTTCTGACCCCTTGTCCTCAGCATGTGAACATCTGGGCTGAGGTCAGAGGATTTGCAGAGGCCACTTGGAGTCGCGAGAGCACTGGTGCCAACGCCCTTATCTTTTTACCTTCCCTGATAAATAAGGCCTCTCTTGCAGAAACGATCATCTCTGCTCATAGTTTATCTTTTTACCTTCCCTGATAAATAAGGCCTCTCTTGCAGAAACGATCATCTCTGCTCATAGTTAGACCCTCGAGTTAGTGATAATCAAGTAGGAAAAAAGTCACCTACCAACTTATTTTTTGAGACACTGTAGTCCTGAATGGCCTGGAAAGTGTTGCACAAACTCACAGAGATTCCCCTGTCTCTGCCTCCTGAGTACTGGGATTAAAGGCGTGCACCACCACTTCCTGCAAACAACTATGGTTTTCTTAAGATTTTTGAACATTTTAATTTGATGTGCATGGGTAACTCACCTGCATTTATGTATGTGCAGATACATGCAGTGCTCACGAAAGCCAGAAGAGACTGTCAGATGCCCCGGGAACTGGAGCTACAGAGGATTGTGAACTATCCTGTGGGTGCTAGAAACCAAACCTTCATCCTCTGCTAGAGTAGCAAGTGCTCTTAACCTCTGAGCCATATCCTCAGCCCACACCTATCAACTATTAATAACCCTACAGCAGTGTTGACAGTTTTCTTAAGACTTATTTCCAAACTCCAACATGCTGCTGAAATCCTATCATACAAGGATCAAGGACATCACATTAGCTTGGCTTGGGAGAAGTGCTCTCAGAGTGTCCTTTCTCCAGTCATGTGATCGGTCTGTGTGACAAGCTCCTGTACTTCGAACTGGTCAGTTGGCTGGTTTCGTCATCTTAAATGGGGTTTTGAACAAGAACTCAACCGAGTCTCTTCTGAAGCAGGGTCTCATGATGTGATACATGAAAGGGTACACCTGCAGGAAACAAGCTGCCTCCAAGTCTTCAGTTCATGCAAATGATGACATTGTCAGCTCTATAGGAGTCCTTGTGCTGGAATATCCAAATGTATTCCTAGATTGATGCTTGAAGCCAGACCTAGAGATGGTGGAAAAGATTAGCGTTCAGGAATGGACAAAGAAAGGCGAGTTGTTTGCTGCCTTGGCTTCTGAACTCACAGCAGAGCGCAGGAGAGAGTAGGTGTTCAATAAATAGTTGGCAAAGAGGTGTTGAAAGGACATCTATAAATCTTTCTCTCCTCGCAGTGACTCAAGCATATAAAGTAGAATGCTAGCCCTTGGGCTAGGAAGGTTGGCTGGCATGCTTCCCCTAAGCCTCTCCATTCCAGGTGGTGAGGCTTGGCTGCCTCTGCTTCATCTTTTCTTCTTGTTCATCTTTTCTTCACCCCAGACAGGCTCAGATCGTGTGGATATGCCCAGAAAGACTTGGGCGTGAAGACCTGGATCAGAAAAGGCTGGCTGAATCTCAATAGTCACCCATTCCTGAGACTACCAAACTACAGTCTCTGGAGGATCTAGATGCTTAAACACTGGATCCATCTTAGTTCCAGCCTGGGACTTTGATAATGCACAGCCTATTCTTCTGTGCATGTATATGTACTATGTATATAACTCCATCTATGTCTGTACCTCCAGCATGTATATTGCTATGTATATACCTCCAGCTATGTATATACCTCCAGCATGTGTATTCACTATGTATATACCTCCAGCTATGTATATACCTCCAGCTATGTATATACCTCCAGCTATGTATATACCTCCAGCTATGTATATACCTCCATCTATGTATATACCTCCAGCATGTGTATTTGCCATGTATATACCTCCAGCTATGTACATACCTCCAGCTCTCACAATCATGAGCCCCACGACTGTGCAAGCTGATCAAAACCCACTACGGCCCACCAAAGACAAATCAACATTAGCTCAGAGTAAAGCAGGGCCTGATACCTCCGTCATTATTTAGGAGCAAGATTCAGCACCCCAGCAGATAAGTTATTAGGAGTGGCAGGCTCTCAAAGGAAGCGACATACAAGGGACTGTGGCGACTCTGTGTAAGATAGAAGTGCAGAGAAAACCAAGTCCTCCAGGGTCTCTCTGAAGGGGCTGGAGAAAATGCTGCTCACGAAGACTAGACTTCTTGCAATTGCAAACCATCAGTGGCTCTATCTAAATACACACTTACACTTCCGGAATTGTAGTGCCCTCCACAAACATGAAGGTGTACTCTGGACATTTGTCCAAGTTTGTGAAGAGCTTTTGAAAAGAAGAATTTGGGGCTAGGAAGATGGTTCAGTGGGTAGAGGCTTGCTGTGCAATCCTGAGGTCTTGTATTCGGATCCCAGCACTCACATGAGCCCAGATGCTGTGGTGTCGCTAATCCCTGTGCTCCTAACGAGAGGTGGGAGGGGGAGACAGGAGAGTCCCTAAGAAGCCTGGGGGTCAGCTCACCTGGTGTACGCACACCTGGCAAAAACTAAGGCAAACAGACACCCAAGATGGTCCCCCGGCACCGACACATCCGCACTCACACAAGGACACGCACACAAAGATCAAAAGAGAAAAACCAATATAACTTTGAAAGGGTAGGATAGCAACATATATGGATATGATTATAAATATAAACAATGTAAATAAGCATAAATGTCTAGCTATAAATATAAACCCCATAAATATGGACAGGGCCAGAAACATATACAAATAGAAATGCAATTGTAAACGGGGAATTCAGAGATGTGCGGCACAGACCCCCTCTTCTCCATTCTCCATCTACAGAGTCACAGGTAATCAGAGAAGCTTCTCACAGCACAGGCAGCTGAGGCAGACTTGCCACTCGGGGCCAAACCCAGCATGCTTCCACTTGCCACAGGGGTGAGCATTGGTTGCCCTGCCAGGCGCCCTCCTCAGCTTTGCCTTGCCATGGCCCCAGGCTGGGCCCACACCTCTCCAAGCCCAGCTGCAGGCCTTCATCAAAAAGCACCCAGAGGCCCTGAGCGTTACCTGGCAACAGAGCACCTGTGAGTTAGGTGAGCCAGGCAATGCTAACCCGAGTGTTGGGGCTTGTGGTTCCCAGTTGCCCTCGCGGGCTCTCTCATTACTGCTCACTCTTTTGGCCCGGAGAGGAGAACAGAGGTGATGATTGTTTTCTCTGTGTTTCCTAGAAACAACAGATACACTGATTAGCTATCCACTGCGAGTCCCGAAAGGCCAAGGGGCGCCATGTAGCATTAGCCTGTGCGTGTACCTCTTACCGAAGTGCCTTAAGTTTTCTTTGAAGAAGCTATCTCTAATAGCAACCAGCCGCTGAACTTAAGGAATCCGAATCGCTCCGAGGAGGAGTTCGTGGTGAATAATAATGAATTAGTTTAACAAGAGGAGAAGTGGGGGCTGGAGAGGTGACTCAGCAGTTAAGAGCGTACACTGCTCTCGCGGAGAACCCAGGTTTGATGCTTGGCACCTCTGCTGGGAAGCTCACCCTCTTCTGGCTTACCTACATACACTCTTGGGCACAGACACGTACATGCTCATTATTTAAGAAAATACAATCTTTTGAGAGTGGGGAAATGTGCAGCAAATATAGTTTATTCTCTCTTCATCCTTAGTCTTTGTTCTCCCCCAGTTCCTTTCCCCTACCTGCGCTGTCAAAATCCCAGGAGACTTTGTTAAAATTGGCTCTGGCCTCTCTGACTGCTTTTAGTGGTTAGTGCTGAGCTTTGGTGGCCCGCAGCCCTCTATGTATCCAGATTCCCTGTTGCTAGCCCCAAGCCTGACTGTGACATCGCTTCCTGTCTGCAGACCTTGCTCCTCTCAGACACCATTTTGTGGAGGATGGTAACCATCTTTAAGGACCCTGCGGGAGAAGACCGCTGCTGTGTGCTTGCGCTCTCCCGCTGTTCTAAAGAAAGCGTCTCTGAGCAAGGGAAGACCAGGGGTGGCTGGCTGTGTACTGTGTACGCAGGAGCAGTCCTAGTAAGTGTTCTGTGCATTTTTCTTCAGCCCCGCTTAGTACATCAAAAATCAAAATAATTTTCTGACCTCACTTTTGTAGGCACCGTGCTTCTCATTCTAAGTATGGGTTAATCTAGAGCAAAAATCAGATTTCCCTTCTACTCCAGTGAGCTCCGTTTTGTCCCGTACCAACCCGCCCATTTTCTCACACGTTCATGGCACCATGGGACGTGGGACTTATTCTAAACCCAGTACTGCTCTCTCCTCCATATCGCCCATCCTCGCCCTGTTCTCAGTCACAGAACTCCTTCACCTGAAGATGTCCACACAAGGGTTTCTGCCTCTGTGAAAGCTTTGGGTCTGGATTATCCCATATGTTCTAAAACACGGGAGAACCTGGAAACCTGGGTCCGATATTTTGGGTCAAAGAACCTTTGTTTTTTTCAAGATGCAAGTATAGGGGCTGGAGAGCTGGCTCAGCAATCAGGAGCACTCACTGCTCCTGCGGAGGACCTGGGTTGGTTCCCAGCATCCATATCAGGAGACTCAAAACCATCTGTAACTGGAATTCCAGGGATCCAAGGCCACTTCTGACCTCTGAGGTACCTGCACACGTGTGTAAAAGCAGACAAGCACATGTACATACATGTAAATAAAAATAAATCAATGTTCTATAAAAAGATGCAAACCCTAGTAGCTTTTGGTCTAGCCACTCTGATTCCTCTTATTCAGGGTCCTTGCTGAAGCCCCCAAGGGATCTGTTTCACAGTAGCTCCTGTATCCGCACCTCCTCCAGACAGAGCTGAAGGGCTCCCTGCTACGGAAAAGCTTCTTCTCACAGCACAGTGAGGGGTTCAAGGTCACAGACAGGCCTCCAACTTTTCTCACTTTCCTCCTGACAGATGCAGGTGTTGCTGAGAAAGCTGGCAGGTCGCTCCTGCTGGCTTCTCAGGCCTGTTACTTTCGGTTTCCAGTGTCAGAACAGAATAGCAAACAAGCTGCTTTTTCAGCAATCCAAATCTCTTCCTTTAGGGGCCTTTTATAATTTGCTTTGTATTTCCACACTGAGATTTATCAACCCATTTCTCTGTCGAAATCTCACTTGGGGGACGGGTAGGGGTTTCCAGCTCTTTCTTTTTTCTTTTGCTGGTTATGTTTTGTCTTTCCTTGTTCGAAAAAGAAACATTTACATGTTTTCCTGGATATATACATGAAGTCATTAGCGGTGCCCAAAGTGAATGCATGGTGCAATATACTGCAAAGTTCCTGATGGAGTAGGAAAGATTTAGCGTAAGACTCGGGGGGACAAAGTATAAACAGTAGAAAGCGATTACCACTCCAACTAGTTCTGAAGCAGCTCAATGTGAAACCAACCAGAAAATGATCAGCCTACAACTATAACTAGAAAGCACTAAAAAAGACAAAAGCTTTCCAGAATTGTGAAAAAAAAATCCATAAATAAAATGCACCCCCAAAAGCATTTGCTGGTAGAAGTATTTAGTGTAGCAATAAACGGGAGTATACTGTCTGTAGATAAAGTGATTTTTTTATGGAATCTGTTCAATTAAACACTGTATAAGAGCTGGAGTCTGTGGCTACACCCAACTGAACGTGGAATCAGAGAGATACAGATCCAGAGAGGCTGTGTCTTCTCATTTTACAGACCCAAGGTCAATTGAGATGTTTTGATAAATAAAAGACAGGCTTAATGAAAGCAAAAATGTTATGGAGTTTTTAACATATAGACACACACTCAGAGGCACATAGCATAAAAGCAACTTCTCTTTTATAGTTCCATTTGAAATGTAAGGAAGGCAGGGATCTAAAGGAGACAGCCTTGTCCCAAAAGGCAATTCTATCAGAGCAGTCTTGATGTTGGGTTTATTTTAATTAGGTAATGTATCATCTCTCCATGAGTCTCACTGCAACAGCAGACTCCTTGCTGTTGATAATGTGTCCAGTGATAACAGTACGGTTCCTTACACGGATTTTCATTTCAGGGAGTTCAAATTCTCAACGTAAATGGGGTGCCCCTTCATCCCTCACATACATTCTCTGGGGTATCCTAAGGGCCTGGGATGTTAATACTGAGAACACCACCATTGAGGGTAACATAACCTTCGCCTTCACCCCAGTGTCACTGGCGAAGAGCTTCCTAGTGCAAAGTCAACGGAACACTGAGCCTTTGGGTATTCAGGGTCTCTGGGAACTGTGGAAAGGAGAACCACAGTCACGAGTTTAGACTATGGGCAGTTTCCAGTGATTGCCCTAACACAGGCCCTGAAGCCACCCTTGGGCTTCTGTGCACTCCACCAAGAGCTGGAGAACTTGTGCAGAACAGTTCGCTTGCTGGTTATTTATTTATTCATTCGTTTATTTGGTTGGTTTTTCAAGGCAGGGTTCCACTGCGTAGCCCCAGCTGTCCTGGAACTCACTCTGACAAAAAGAGATCCTTATGTTTAGAAGCCGCCTAGCAGAGAAGACCTGACGTTGCTAGGAACTTGAGTACGTAGGGGAAGGCATCAGAATGCCCAGAGTTCCTCCCAAGTGCAGAGAACTAGTACTTGATGGGGTTTAGGAGCCAACAAGAAGCACACACAAGGTCGAAAGAGTGGGGGCATTTTAACATTGCCCCTCCCCTGCCCCCCACAATCTCCTACAGCTGTGTGTTCACTGTGCCTCCTCTGTAACCGTAGCCATGATGTCTTGTCTAACATCTATCCGGTGGAATTGTCTCTTACGATGGACATAACCTATATTTCTACTACTGCCCAGTTCTGCTACCCACGTGGAGCTATTGAAGACTTGAAATATGGTTAGTGTTATGGGAAAATGAAATGGTCAATATTACTTCTTTACACATAAACGGCCACATGTGGCATTGTGTCCCACACTAGCTGGTCCGAATCGTCTATTCCTGTGTGCCAATGATACTCAACTTCTTCGCGCCTTATACATATGCCTTGAATTAAAAAAGTCATGACTCCACGTCAGCTTCTCTGTGAAGCCATCTGTGATTTCATCCAGGTTATAAGCTTGACAGGATCTACAATCACCCAGACAAACCTCTGAGCATTCCTGAGAGGGGGTTTCTGGACTGGGTTCTCGGAGCTTGGAGGACTTCCCCTAATTATAGGAGACTGAATGAGACGGAGAAAGTGAACTGAGAACCAGCGCTCCTTTCTCTCTGCTCCCCTGCTATGGACACAATGTGGCCAGGACACAACTCAGGCTCCTGTGGCTGTGACTTTAGCCTTCAGGATGGACCGTGCTCTGGAGCTGTTAGCCAAACTGAAACCAACTTTCCTCCCTTCTCCTCCCCACTTCCCCTCTCCCTCCTGTCCTCCTTCTTTGAGTTTCTTTGGTCAGGTAGGCTGTCCTCACAATGGGAAAAGTAACACACACACATCTCCACACCAACTCTGGGCTGGATTCTGAACTCTACTATGGTCTTCATATTCATACTCTATGGATTAGTTTCGTATGTGAGTGTAGACTTTTTTTTAAATTTGTGCGCTTGTGTCTATTTCTCTCTTTCCACCACAAACTCTTTGAAGACAGGGCATGGGTCCTAATTCATTCTGTCCACTTTACAAGACAACGTAGGTCCTAGCACCTGCTCGTGGAGTGCACGGAGAAAACATGAGTGTCTGCATTTTGCTCGGAGGCCGTGGCACATCTGAGACAATACTTATCAAGGAACAGAAGACTTCACAGGACAACGGCGCCAGGACAGGGACCTTTCACTGCCTGTTCTAACCTCCTCAGAAGAATGGCGGAGTCTGAGAATCAGGAAGTTTGGAATCTGTAATGCTGAGTGATGGAGAAATCTTACTTTGTGTTTGTCTTGCTTTGGTCTTGTTTCAGGGTTTTAATGAGTTGTGGTTTTAGGAGCTCTCAGAGCTACAAGTTAACATGGCTAACTGTCTACATGGGCCATTTGGCTGTCGCCCTTCGTGCTTAAAGTGCAAATCATTCTGGAAGTTGCTCTCTCCTAAAATCTGAAATATGGTGATTTAGAGATGCATAATGTTTTCGAACTGTGCTTGAGAGAGAGAAAGCAGGGGAAGGAAAGGAGGGAGGGAGAGAGGGAGGGAGGGAGGGAGGGAGGGAGGGAGGGAGGGAGGAAGGGAGGGGAGAGATGCTGATATTTTTGCCAAAGAAAGGAAATGAAGAAATTTGTTCCATTTTCGATGATAGGACATGCGTAGGTGTTCGCATCTGCTAACCCAGCAAAGGGCAGTGTTAGTGAAGGGCTAGGCAGGCATGCAGATTACAGAGAAGGAGATTGGTAGAGGGATTTTTCTTCTTTCTGCTTCCAAGTTCAGCCAGCCTTCACAGCCTGTGGCTGCTCTTTTTGTGAGAATTGGTGCATATTTAACTGCTCTAGCTTTGGCTTCTGGGCTTAGCTTTACCCACACAAGAGGCATTCATCCACAATTCAGCCCTCGGTCCCATCAGAACCTGCAGATACAAAAAGTGCTCCTTCCGTGGCCTGGGGCTCAAGCACAGGCTACAGCTCCAGGATGCAAGAAGTGAGGGAGATCTGTGACCAAGGCGTTTGCAATCATCGACAGGAACAACTGGGCATTTTCCACTTTCCCTCCATAATGTACAGGGAGGAAGCAATTATCTTGCAGAAGGCAAGGAGTAACAAGTCTTTTGAAAGATTACACAGAAGAAACCCTCGTCCCATTTTGTCTATGTCAAGCTCCATTTTACTTATATTGCATCTTAGAGAATTGTTTGGAAGAAAGAAAGTGGAAAGATGGACGGGTACGAGCTTTGTTTTATTGAAACTTTGGATACCTTTCTCTTTCGTGTTTTTTCTGTATACGTAGGTGACCCCTTCTTAATGAGGGTCTGCAAACTTCTCTGCTTTTCAGAAGCATCTGCACTGTGCCCTGGAACAGCACTTGCTGATTGTAGCTTCTAAACATGCTCCCGATATAGACTATTTTCTTCTTTAGAATAGCTCATTGTCTTACCTGCCTTAACGGAAATTATGGGTTTGATTAATGGGCTAGAAACGGTGGTCCATTTTAGCTTCCTTATCACTGGTCCTTTGGATGTGTGATGTTTCCCCCCCCCGGCATCAGAATACATGAGAATAATATCTGCAGGGGGATTTTTAAACACAGAGAGAAAGAAAAGTGAGATGGGTCTTCCCATAGCCCTGGAATTTAGAGCAGCCATTTATTTTAAAAGTGCTCACATGTGCGGGGGTACCATTCACCTACCTATTTGGTACTTTATTCAACAAACTCTTCTGTAACAGGCTTTGTGCCTGGCGTGAGGAAGAGAGCCTGGGGGGTTCTTATTGCCTATGAAGTAAGAAGCCATTGTGTTTTACTTTAAGCAATGTTCGGGATGGAAGGGCAATGGGTACGAGAAGGGAGCGTGACCACAGCAGGATTTAGGTGTTGTTTAGCCAGCTGATCAAGTATGACCGGCAGACCCCTGTGCTCCGTGAGCTATGGAAAATGTATGACAGGTGCTTCTGATGAAAGAAACCACCATCTCTGGATCTGCGGGTGCCACCAAAACAATTGCACCCAGTGGGGCAACACTAACCGCAGTTGCTGGGAGTGCACGCTTGGAGCCACCCTAGGTGTTTACCCAGCACAGTCAATAGGAGTATGAGCCTGGAGTCACATTTGAGTGTTTATCCCCCAAGGAGCTCTTAAAGATTTGCTAAGGGGCTTGAGGAGGAGGGTGGCCTAAGAACATGGAGTCTGTAGATACTAGGGGGAAAATTCAAATGAGCTCAGCTGTGGCTTATCTAAAAAACAGACACGTGACATGGCAGGGAGGACATCCACGGGTTTACATCTAGGCACAAACCCAGACATGTATGAGAATCCTTCCGCCCTTGGGATGTGGATGTAAAATTACAGCCTGCCACTGGGATGCCCTTCCACAGCCTCTTTAAAAACAGCATGGAGATTTTTGTTGTTGTTTCTCAACTGAGGCAAATATGTGTAATTCACTAAAATCAATGGGAAGTTTTCCAGACTTATTTCGGCGCACGCAGTGAGCACCAAAAGTAAGGGGAGGCTGCTGCCGCTAGATGCAACATGGAGCAAGGAGTAGACTAAGGACCTGGGTGTTTCCCAGTGTCTGGGGCAGCCAGCCTGACAGTTCAGCGGGACAGGAGGATGTGGAGGATACTAACCTGTCCCTTTCTCACAGGACCACACGATTTTTTGGAAAAAAAGCATTGGGTGAAAACTGTTTGTTCTACAATATGGCACAAATACACATTAATGTTTTGTACACACGGATAGACACAGGATGCTTTTTAACACCACGGATATGATCAAAACCGACACGATAAGACAGAGAGAACGGGCTCGGTCGAGTGTCTGCTCCATGTGACCTCTGAGCCCCAGCACCCATAAGAAAAAGCCAAGTATGGTGGTCATATCTATAACCACATTGGAAGTGGGGGGCTGGGGGAGCTCACTGGTCAGACAATCTGGTCAATTCGTAAGTGAGCTCTGGGTTCAGTAAGAGACTTAAGGTGGGAAGCAGTAAAGGAAGACACCTGAAGTCAACCTCCAGCCTCCACGTTCATACAATATACAAGGTATACTAGTTCTCTCTCTCTCTCTCTCTCTCTCTCTCTCTCTCTCTCTCTCTCTCTCTCTCTCCCCACAAAAGCCACATACACAAATAAAGTAAATAAAATGTAGATATTTGGCATGATGAAGTATGCTCTACTTAATCACGCATACACATAGGTCACACCACAGGAATGTTCTCTCTGTCTCCCCCCCTCCATCCACCCCTGTCCCTTCTTTCTCTCCCCCTCTCCTCTATCTTCTTCATAACCGATTCTTAATAAAGGGCAGTTTGAATGCCAATGGTAGTGGGCATAAACGTGGCCCCAAAACTTCCTGGTAAGGAGTTATGGCTAGGAAGAGGCCGTTGTTTCACAAGAATGATGATGGCATTCACATCTCTGCCCAAAGCAGAAGACAAGTTGAGATCAGTTTCTATCACGAGGTTAGACTTGGTGCCAAAGAAATGTGTTTTACACATCGCTGATAGGCATGCAGCGTTCAAGTACTAGAGGGCTAGAGCCCAAGGCCTTGTAGTGTGTTGAACATGAAGAACTATTTCTGAACAATTTCTGTAATGATAGTTCCCCATAGAAGGGATTTTATCAGATGTCCCTGAAGGAGAATGATGCCATCTGCACTGGTTCCTCGATTCATCACCGTGACCAAATACCTGATTTATGGTAGGAAAGTTAATTTTGGCTCATGGCTTTTGGATGTAGTCCCTCGTGATGGGGAAGTTGTGTGGAAGTGACTCTCAGCTGGCATGGTAGGAACATGAAGCCTCTTGTTCACATCTGGGTAGATTAGGATGCAGAGAGGGGATGGTGTTAGGCTGTAAGTTTCAAGTCCTGGCCCCACCAACACACTTCCTTCAGCTAGTCAAATTCCTAACTGTTCTCAAACAGTACCACTAGCTGGGAATTGTGAGTGGGAACACAGGAGACACTAGGATCTACGTCACACTCAGATTGTAACGCCGTGTTTTCAATGCTACCTATGATAGACTTTGAGTAGATGCAAAAACTGTGTGTGTGTGTGTGTGTGTGTGTGTGTGTGGTGAGAGATAGCTTAACACAGAAGCATTACCATCCGGGTATTGGCTTACATAAAACAAGAGCAGTAGGAGATATGGCATATAAATTCACCGGCATTGGTCTCAGGACTTCACTGTTCCCTTTAGCATTAATCTTTACAATCTGAAGAACAGAAAGGTAGGTAGGAAAGAGAAGGGAACGAGAGAAGGAGAGAGGGCAAGGGAGAGACAGAGACAAAGACAGAGAAAGAGAGAGAGAGCAAGAGAGAGACAAAGACGCACAGAGAGAGCAAGAGAGAGACAGGGACAAAGACGGGGTGGGGGGGGTGAGAAATCTCAAAGATACCTTGTCATTTTGGGTTCACACATGGAACTCTGACCAGAAAAATAGGATATTATATGAATTCTGTCATCACAGACTTGAAGAGAGGTTTGTTTGAGAGATTGCTTCTATCTTTGCTAAGGTAAGTGCTGGCCCAAGCTAGCCACGCCCCTGATCTGAGAGTGAGGGGGGCGAGGGGTGACCTGAGCCTATAACAGCCTGCATAGCCTCAGCCAGGCCCCAGGCTGCCCTGAACTTTTGTGATTATTTGCAATGCATCAATAGCTAACTCATATTTACTATTATCAGATGTAGAATCTCAGAGAAGTCCAAGGACGATAGAAATGGTATTTGGTTAAAACTAGGCGATCAGTTCCTTGAAATAGCTAAGGAATATTTCCTTCATGGTAATCTACTCTACCCACAGGGCAAGTGACAACACAGGGCTTTCTGTAAAATGCCATTTAATTTCATCTCCATTAGATAGAAATTGATTTCTCAGAAAAACAAACAAAAAATTCTCTTAAAAATTAAATACCCCCCAAATATTTCAAGACTAAAACTATTAAACATTTAGCTGAATTACTAGACTTTAATTAGATAAAAATATCTATTTGTCAAATTGTAAGTTGATGACAATCAAGACATTCCCAAAGAACCTTTGACAGATGGAATTGTATATATTCACAAATATAGGGAATATTTGGTAAAGTTCTTTCTATAGTCAGACAGTTAGCGGTAAAGTTTATTAGCTATGACCCCTTTTTAAAAATTAATCATTCTGCCTTAGTTACCTATGAAATTAAAGAAACAATTTTTTCCATAGTGAATGTTTGTCACGCAGGCTGGTCCTCTACCACTTCCACCAACAATACCACCTTTATCTTTATCAAAAGGGACACACAACCCAAGTCGTGCCTGAGCAAAGAAGTCAGAGGAAGTGAAGGAAATGAATTGGATTTGGCAAGAAAGTAGAGCCACCAACAGTTTCGTTCAGATCATCTACCTTTGTCATGCCCCCCCTCAATATTAAAATTAAAGAAAATTTAATATAAAAACACCAATCGGGTGGTGTCAGCCTTTCTTCCTGGAGTAGGTCCTAGCCACAGTGTATCCTAAAGTCTCTCCTGTCCCTCGCTTGCACAGGAATGCAGCCATAGCTTTAGCATAGACAGAGTCCAGGCTGTGTCTGGAGCCTCACCCTCAGCACTCACTACTGAAGCTCCTACATGCTTTCCTTGCTGCCTACGCTCCTGGCCATCTGTTACCGTGGCATTATGCCAGCTTGTAGGATCGCTGACTGGCTTTGCCAAAACCCAGGGGCCTAGAAAAGGCTTTAGACAAGAAGCCCTTACAAAACTCATACAGACGCCCAAAGACAGCCCTAGATTGCTTTCATCTCCTCTGCACAGTGATGCTGAGAGTGTTTTTTTTCCCCCCTTGCCTCATGACATTTGGTTCACCTGTTGATTTAGCTCGTTAGATCTCCAATCTAAATCCTGAAGTCTGGAGAAAAAAATAAAAAAAAAAAAAAACCAACTCTGAGCCATGTGTAGACACCTGTAGCTGCCAAACAGACAGGTGGTGTTATTGCCTGCTTCTTGGCAGGGGTGATGGGAAGCAGCGGGCTTTCCATCAATACTCTGCGAGTGAGTCCTCCGGTTCCCACAGCTCCCCTTTTAACAAGGTGACGCCTCCCCTTCCCTCCTAGTCCTCATGCTACTGTGGGGTTTACTAAAGCTCCCCTCGTTCCATCCATCGTGTCCACGCTAATTACAATGGGAAATGGTAAGGTACAACCAAGTCCATTATGAAAGGAGGAAAGAATGTCAACCGGAGTACGCGCTTTAAAGAAGCGATTTGTGCAAGACAGCAATACGCGGGACAGGGACGCTGGATGCCATACGACTTCGCAGCACGCCGATCCAATGGCATAAAACCCCACTGAAAGGTATTGGGATAAAAACCTTCACCCAGATGGCCAGAAAAATGTTTAGTTTACAGTCCATTCAATTATCTTTAAAATAATACGATGAACTCAGATATCTAGACCACGTGGGGATACTACGTACAGTACACACTCAGAAGAATTCTGATGACAGCCACGGACGCCCTATCCAGAGAACCTGGGCACGAGAGCTCAGATGTTCCCTGACTGAAGACGTTTTACTTTACACACCCAAAGTTCACTCATTGAACAACTACAGCAGCCCATCCACAAGACACCAGGGACTGAAACACAAACCAACCGGGCTAGCATCTTCATCAGGAACCCAATATCTGCTCACACAGGGACCTCATACAGACAAACAAATTAGGCCCAGGATGTACACTAGCAGCATGGGGTTTATCAGCTCAGAGAAGTTTGCCAAACGCTACTTAGAAGACCTCAGGGGAAGACTCGCTTGCTTTTCAGCTTTTGCCAGTATTTATTAATTGCACAAAATGATGGATTTAATTGTGACACTTTCATATATGCATAAAATGTACTTTGGTCATTTTAAATATATTATTTCCTGAGTGCCCTCCTTCCCCCAAGCCACTCCTCTTTGTTAATAGTTCCTCAGATAGCCTACTTCTCTGCATTCCCCCCCCCCATTCCACAGGTGACAGAAATGGGGATTTGTTTCCCTGAGTCCATCTTATTCTGCTGAACACGATGTTCTCCGGTTCCATCCACTTCCCACAAAAGACATAGTTACAGTCTCCTTTATGTCCAAGTAAAATTCCATTGTTGACACCCATCACCTTCTCCTTATGATGTATCTATCAGTGGATGCTTAGGCTGACTTCAGGACTCGGCCACCGAATGGCGCCAAGAGAGGCAGGCGTGTTGCTTGTGAATGTCTCTGGTGTGTGGTGACTTTGAATTCCGCAGGTGTATACACTCAACAGTGGTTAGCCTAGACCATATGGAGAGCCTATTTTTAAGTTTTGGAGAAAACTGATTTCTATAGCTGGAGCTCTTCTTTTATAACGACATTCTTGCAAGACAGCATGCACAATGGCTGGTTTTCAGAGGAGGCCTGAATCGGGAGTCACAGACCTTCCTTACCAGCTTAGATGATTCGAAGAGCTGTTCGCTATTTCAGTATTGAAAACTCCCATTATAAAGAGTCTGTAAAATGCAGGGGGTGGGGGGCACTTGGTAATTATTTGTCATCTCAGAGCAGATTTTGTTGTTGTTGTTGTTGTTGTTACTTTTTAAAAGGCAATCGAAAGCGCAGGGAAAGCATTCGGTACTACAGAAATGGAAATGAAGCTATTATTTACTTCCATCACGCCTCCTCCCTACTCAACCGACAAAGGGCAATGCTTTCTTTCACATTCAAGGAACGTCGGAGGAACAAAGTTTCATCCATATCACAGATGCTGCTTCCTCCTCTTCATGGAATCATGGTACCAAAAGAAGCTTTGTGCTGAAAGGTTAGGGCAGAGTCGGTTCATCTTCCCGGGAAGCCAGGACGAAGCTCTAAACAGTGGCCAGCCTTGCCCCCCACTGCTAAGATGATGCTCTTCTCTAGAAAATTTCCCCACACTGCACACCTCACCCTTCACTGTAAAGTGGGGATCCAACAGAGGAGAGAACACAGATGCTGAAGGCAGCACCGGCTTGTCAATAAACAAAGAAGATGGGTTCCTAAGACCTGCCCTGCAGATGCCACAACTGTCATGCGCTCTGCTGAGTAACCCACGCCACCTCCAGACACTCTGCCTATGACTCTTGGGAAAACATGCCTCGTGCCAGAGCAAAAGGGCCACATAAAGGTGTAAGGTGGGGATCTGAGAGGCAAGGGACAAGAGGAAGCATAGTCAGTGGTCAGGGTTGCAAAGCTTTGAATCCAGTCCCTAACTTGGTCCCTGTGAGTCCCTGCAGAGCATCCAATGGGATTGCCATTCCTCATCTGGCACAGGAAGCCCAAGCCCATAGATCAAGAAGTTCCGAGGCTTCCTTCCAGCCCCCAGTGACTCAAAACTCTTGAACCAAGATGTTCCGTCCACAGTCTCCACCCACAACATTAATGGCTCCCGCACCAGGCGTTCCCTCCCAGAGACCCGCGAATATACACAGGAAGCCTTTCACAGACTAAAAATCCACTTAGGATCCAATGATAGCTTTTCTTTTCCTATTATTTATAACCTTTGAGTTAACTCCCCATTGATAAGGGTCTTATTTGAAGATTACAGCCTCTTTTTTTTTTTTTTTTTTAAGTAGCAGAAGGATATAGCTCTCCTAAAATATCAAAGTGTGCTTTCTCTCTGTTACTGCCTGGTACTGTTCAGCCTGCTATTTCAGAAGTAAAATAAACATGCCATTTTTTCTCTTTTAGAGTATCCAAGAAGATTTACACTCTTGGATTCTATTTGAGTCAACACTCAGAATTAGTCAGCACTCGCGATCAAATGGGAGGAGGGCAGCAGTGGGGGAGGTGACTTATAACACCTGAAACAAAAAATGAATACATGTCAATGCACGTATACCTATACATCATCTGCAAATACATACATGACTTTTTCCTCATGTACGATCTCGGTAAAATATCAGAGAGGAAAAAAAATGTCAGACATACATAGCATAGCAATCAAGGACTAATGAAGATCCAGGTATTAAATCAATTAAGAAGTATCAAAAGCCACGTAATCATCAAGGAACAAAATTGGCACCACAATATGTAGCGGGTATGGGAAAGCCTAATTTACTAAACATACCCTGCAGTCACATAATTGCATGTAATTTTACCAGCATAATTAACTAATTTAATTACCACTTCTCAAGTGCATCAATTATTGACATTACAGAGTTTTCAGACAGCAGAATTACCGCGTGGTGCATCCAGAGAATGCTCAATGCTGTGTGTGCCTGCTTTCTCTCCGAGGTAACTCCTAGAAGGAGCATGTGAAGCTGGAGGTGGGAAGAAATTCCTACGGCGGGTCGCTCAGTTGGTGGGCAGATTTAGAGAATGGAGAGCCCACAAATGTGTCTGGCAGGAGGCAGAGATGCAAAGGAAGCCCCCAGAGTGTATGCTTCAAAGCTGTGAGGGAGAAAGTAGGCGAGGCGAGGCCAGAAAAAGGCACAGAAGCTGGCTAGGGTGAGCCGGGAAGGAGAGCGCCAACTTCTGGAAGTGGTCGTGTCCCCCCCCCCCCCCCCCCCGTGCACAGGCTCACATTCATACACATACAGGTAATAAAAGTTTGCTCAAATGAAAGACCTCTGATAGAAGGATAGTAGACTGCTCTTGTGGGCAAGGCTTTCTGTTTTGTGTTGTCTTTGTGGTTCTGTAAAGAAAATACTGCTGGGACATCTGGTAGTGGCATCCACCAAAGTATTTGAGATTGTGGAGTCTCAGCGATGGTAGGGTTTACTTCTAGAAGGATCCCAGTTCCATGGCTTTTTAAAAGGCATCCTTGGTGACATTTCATCATGTCCTATAATCCATGAAGAGGAAGGACTGAAGTCCTAGGAGCTCTTGGGCGGCTTTGTGTCTCTGTTGAAGTGCACTCCTGCATGTGACCTTTGCCCTGATGCCCCATATTGCAGAGCAGGGTGAGGGGTGCGGTGGTGAGGCTGAACCATGACATTGTAAGCACACAGAAGGTTTTTTTTTAATGAGATAGCATATAACTGAAATAATGGATATGATATTAACATGTCTTTCTTACCTTAGAAATTAACTTATCTTTGAATTAAAACATGTATGATATAGTCTATTATTACTCAAAAAAAGAAAAACGTTCACATTTAGAAATTTACTCATAGATTTACCATGTAGGTGTGACTGTGTATGTGTGTGTGCTGGCAGGTGCCCACATGTGTGTACACGTGTGGATTTGTGTGCAGAGACCAGAGGACAGTCTCAAGTGCTGTTCTTCAGGTTCTGTCCATCTCTTTTTGAGACCGTCATTCACTGACCTGGAATTAGCCAATAAGCCAGGTCCACTGAGCAGCAAGCCCCCCAAATCCTCCTGACTTTGCACCCCTAGCCCTAAGATGCCGTGAGCATGTCGATATGCCCGGTTTCTTTGTGAGCGTTCAGAGGGTTGAACTTGGATTCTTCTGCTTCCAAGGCAAGTGTTTGACAAACCAAGCCAAGCTACACAGCCTAGGTGGAGGGTTTTACTAAGACAAGGTAACACTGAAATAGATGCTATGACACTAACGACTTGCCATAGCCTTCTTACCTTTTGAAAACTTAGCTAGTTTATCTAATCTCTGAATTAGAATAGGGATTTTAAGTTCCTGATCACTTCGGGAATTAATCTAGAGCAGTGGTCCCCAACCATCCTAACACTGCAACCCTTTAACATCGCTCCTCGTGTTGTGGTGACCCCCAACCATGGAAGTATTTCCACTGCTACTTCATAACTGTAATTGCTACTGTTATGAACTGTAATGTAAACACCTGTTTCCCAATGGTCTTAGGCAACACCTGTGAAAGTGTCGTGGGACTCCCCAAGTGTCACAGCCCACAGTTTGAGAGCCACTGATTATAGGCTTACTTTTGTTGGCAGACATAATAACTTGTGTCAATGGATATTAACTGGATGTGTTTACGGGGTACAGTGTGATAACGTGTACATACTGTGTGTGCAATGTAGCCGCTCTCAAACACAGAAATCAAAGGAAAGGAAACTGTGGATGAAATCTGATTACATTTTAAAGATTTCCATCTCATCCAATGAAAAGCTTAGGAAGTGTGGCTGTATATTAACTGGGCGGAATTTAACAAAGAGCCCATTGCTGTGACTCAAACTTGTTGACTGTATATAACCAACTTGTTGGGCCCCAAAGCTAGCGACCTGGAATTATTACATGAGCCTGGGTATAGTTATAGCAAAGTTGTCAGACACATGGTGTTCTCCATGGAGCCCCTAGCCTGTCTTTGCTTTAAAATGAGCCCCCCATTATAAACAGAACCAATGGCTCCTATTTCTTCCCATGGGGGAGGCGCATGCACTAGGTGTGTATGCGTGTGTGGCTGTGCATGCATATACATGTCTACACATGTGAAGTGTGAAAACCTCCTTAGCTGTCGTTCCTCAAGTGCTGTCCAGCATACGTTATGAGGCAGGGGCTTGAATTTGCCGGAGCTTGGAAGGTAGGCGAGGCAGGCTGGCCACCACGCCCCAGGAATCCACTTGCCTTTGTCTTCCTGGTGTATCCTAACTGAAGAGTCAACAAAATTTGTTCTCTACAAGGAAAAGCCTTTCTGCTTCAGAAGTGCTTGTTTCTGGGATGTTCCTTACCTCTGATCCAGGCTTCTGTCTAAAAGAGGGTCCCTTCTGAGCAGACCAACTTCTATCCTCAGATCATTACATTAAGGATATGTTTCTCCTCACTTCCTGGTTACGTTGCCCATGTGCATTTTATGTCTGTCTATGGGTTCTTCCAAGGGAAGTTTGTGAAGAACAAGGATACAAAGGAAGAGAGAGACAGCATTTTAGTCGCCTGGAGCTACATAACTCAAATCCACCAAAAGTGGAAAAAGTGGGAGATGAGGAACAAGCGGAGGGATCTGGTAAATCCTCTTGGGAGAACAAATGCAGAGGGGATGTTTCTGTACAGAAACTTCCATAACCTACCGAGGCATTCAGACCAGCATGGAATCAAGAATGAGGCCAAGAGAATGTGCTTTCAAAACCCAGTGGGAGAAGGAATCCCAACTGTCATTTGGAGAAGCTGCCAGTAAGGACCACTGTTTTAAATCACAAAGGAAGAGAAGGGTTTAGCACAGGATGGGAGGGGAAACTGAGAAAACACTGACTGAAGGCACAGGGAGCTCGCTCAGAGGTAGTGTCCCATAGCCGGAAGCAGTAGAGATAAGGTTCAACATTAAAAGGACACTAAAGCCAAAGGCCAAGAGATGCCTGAGGCCTCGAGTCCCAGACCCAGCCCTAGGGGACACAGAAAAGTCACTTTGTCTTAGCAGAGAGAAAATAAGTAAGTGTAACTGTTGGGGTTCTATATCCCAACCCAGGTCTACAGAAATCCAGGGAGTTCAGACTGTAGCTGCCTATTGTATACACATGTGAATGATTTTTATCCTAAATTTTTAAATTACACTATTTAGTCATGTACTATGAGAAAGGGGAACGCACATAAGGTTGAGAGGACAACTTCCAATAGTCAGTTCTCTCCTTCAGCCATGTGTGTCTTGAGAATCAAGTTCAAGTTCACAAAGCTTGGCAGCACCTTTCCCCACTGAGCCCTCTTTCCTGCTCCATTTTTCTCATCCTTGATAAATGTTAATAGTCTTCCCCAAAGCTACTGCTACCTCTAATTATAATTTATGTCTCTTCTCTCAATCTGTTTAATAGCAAACGAACATCTAAAACAGTTGTAGACCATGGGCTTGAGCTGGTGTTAAGGGGCTTCCTACAGAAAGCGCCTAAAGAGTGAGCAGCTGGAGCAAGGCTGCCCTTGATTGCTTTAGCTGTTTGGGCTCTTTCTTCTCTTCCCACGGTTTCCAAACAAGTGGTCTGAGTACCTAGTGTTTTAGTCCATTCATGTGACTATAGCCAAATACCACAGGTTGGACAATTTATACTTAAGAAACATTTCTTTCTTGCACCTTGGTAGGTTGGAAAATCCAAGATCAAGGCACCAAGAGGTTCAAAGTCTCGTGAAGGCAGCACCTTTTCTGCCAGGATAGCACCTTGCTGTTAGGTCCTCCAGAGGGGAGAAGCCTGGGGTCCTCAGGAAGCAGACACAATGGAAGGGGCAGAGGGACTGGCTAGATCCTTCTAGCCCATGGGTAAGACCACTAAGCCCTTTCTTGAGGATTCTACAGTCATGAATTAGTCGCCTCCTAAGGACTAAGTGTCTTAACCCCATCAGATTGCTGATTGCAGCAGAGTGATTTAAAGAGCCACAGGCGAACCACAGGGCCTGCTTCTAATCCTCCAACCACAGCTTCAGTCCTCGAGGTTCTTTCAATCAGAATGGTCCTGATAGGCGTAGAGTTTTGAAGGCTTAGTCATCAGGAAATGGCACTCTTGAAAAGAACTAGAAGGATTAGGAGTTGTGACCTTGTTGGAAAGGTATGACCTTGTTAGAGGAGGTGTGTCACTGGGGTGAGCTTTGAGGTTTAAGGAGCCCACACCAGGTCAGCATCTCTCCCTCTGCCTGTGGATCAGAATGTAACTCTCAGCTACTGCTCCAGCACAATGCTTGACTGATTCCCGCCATGATGATAATGGACTAAGCCTCAAACTGTACTCAAGACCCCAATTCAGTTGTTTTTTGTTTGTTTGTTTGTTTTTATAAGCTGCCTTGGTCATGGTGTCTCTTCACAGCTGTAGAGCACTGACTAAGACAGTCCTTACACTCAAAATCACTTTCTGCTATCACGTGCTTGGCTCGAGTTTTCTCCAAGATGGTTGCTGGCCACCCAACCATCTTTCTCATCATTCCCTGCGAACACCACAGATTTTCATTCTTTCTTCCTTTGCTTGGTTTTTAATTAGCATGCAGAATGATGGGTGCTCTTGCAGCATTTTCACTGGGCTTGTTCTTGTGTTTTTTGCCTCCAGAGTCCTCTCCCTTCCCCCACCCTTCCCCCTCTTATACCTTCCTTGCCCCCAGTAGTGCCATTTCTGCCAACATATAAATCAAGAATCGACCAAAAAGTAAATATTTACTGACTAAGAAGTATGACTGTTCTTACTGTGACCAGTCAGTCCTTCACCCTTCCTCATTTTCTTCAAGTCCATCAGAGAGAGAGAGAGAAAAAAAGATCTTTACCCCATGTCAGACAAAGGCCTGATCTCCAAAATATATAAAGAACTCAAGAAAATAGACATCAAAATTCCAAACAATCCAACTAAAAAATGGGGTACAGATACAAATAGAGAATTCTCAACAGAAGAATCTCAAATGGCTGAGAGACAATTAAGGAAATGTTCAACATCCTTAGCTATCATGGAAATGCAAATCAAAATGTCTCTGAGATACCATCTTACACCAGTCAGAATAACTAAGATCAAAAACACCAATGATAGCTTATGCTTGAGAGGATGTGGAGTAAGGGGAACACTCCTCCATTGCTGGTGTGAATGTAAACTTGTACAACCTCTCTGGAAATCAGTATGGCAGTTTCTCAGAAAATTGGGAATCAGCCTACCTCAGGACCCAGCAACTCTTGGGCATATACGCAAAGGATGCTAAATCATACTATAAGGACATTTGTTCAACTATGTTCATAACAGCATTATTTGTAATAGCAAGAACCTGGAAACAACCTAGATGCCCTTCAACCAAAGAATGGATAAAGAAAATGTTGTACATTTACACAATGGAGTGCTATTCAGAAAAAAAATGAACAATGACATCTTGAATTTGCATGCAAATGGATGAAACTAGGGGAAGAAAACCATCCTGAGTGAGGTAATCCAGACCCAGAAAGATAAACATAGTATGTACTCACTCATAAGTGGATACTAGCTGTAACACAAAGCATAATGAACCTATAGTCCATGACCCTAGAAAAGGTAAGTAACAAGGTGAACCCTAAGAAAAAAATATATAAATTCTCCTAAAAAGTCAAAATAGACAAGATTTCCTGACAAAATTGGGAGCATGGGGTAGGGAGAGAAAGGAGGGGAGAAGGGAAAGAGGAGGTGAGAAGGGGAAGGGGGACGAGAACTTGAGGGAATGGGATAGTTGAGATGGGGGAGGACAGAGACAGAGAGCAAGGAAAAAGATATTTTGATTGAAGGACCCATTATGGGGCTAGCAAAAAACCTGGCACTATGGAAATTCCCAGGTATCCACAAGGATGACCCCAGCTAAGACCCTAAGCAATAGTGGAGAGGGTGTCCAAACTGGCCTTGCCCTGTAGTCAGGTTAATGACTCTCTTAAATGTCAAGATAGAACCTTCATTTAACAACTGATGTAGACAGGGGCAGAGATCTGCAGTGGAACACTGGGCTGAGCTTCCAAAGTCCAGTTGAAGAGTGGGAGGAGTGAGAATATGAGCAAAGAGGTCAAGACCATGATGAGGATACCCACTGAAACAGCTGGCCTGAGCTAATGGGAGCTAACCAACTACAGCCAGACAGAGAAGGAACCAACATAGGACCAAGCTAGACCCCCTGAATGTGGGTGACAGTTGTATGGCTGGGGCACTTGTGGGGCCACTAGCAGTGGAACCAGAATTTGTCCCTGCTGCTTGAACTGGCCTTTTGAAACCTATTCCCTTTGGATGAATACCTTGCTCACACTCGATATAGTGGGGAGGGTCTTGGTCCTTCCTTGGAGCAATGTGCCTTGGAATGGATGGGGGTGGAGTGGGGGAGAAGGTAGAGGGAATGGGAGGAGGGAAGGGAATGGAAACTGAGATTGGTCTGCAAAATGAAAAAAGATCGTTTTCTTTTTTTTTAAAAAAAAGGAAAGGAAATGGTTATGCCTTTTCAAACCTCTCAAATCCATATCTGTATTATTATTCAACAAGACAACAACCTCTCAGCTTGTCTAAGTACAGACACAGCATATCCTTTTTAAACCTAATGCTTATCCTTATTTCTTTTGTGGGATGGGGGCAAGCTACCAATCTCAATACCTCGAGTACAGAATTCAGATACCGACCTTGGCACTTCCTTTTCCTTTAGCACCAGAGCCAAATGGCATCCATCTTGTTAGTCATTGCTTAGAACATCTTTGCTCATTTACCCCCATTTCTTTGATAACCACTAACCATGAAGTTCAGCTCCACCGTGAAATGTCAGACTGAACTGGTGTATTGTACTGTGGTGGAGGTCATGGTTAACCTATTGCCAACCATTTCTTCATCCCGGTCTAACTGCATACAGCCACAGGATGAATTTGATGGTAACTTCTCAATAGAGATTCACAATTTACTAGTGCTCGTCATTCAAAATCCTAGCCTATTCCATAAAGCTTGTAGAGTCCCATCCTTACTAAATTCCCCACATACTTGGTGTGTATCAGCAGAAGGCTAGAGTTCAAGTATAGCCTTAGCTACCCAATTTCGATGGAAGCTTGAAAATTCATTTCTTTCTCAGACAGTATTTTTAATCAAAAATTACATCAAAAATGCAAGTTATGATTATAAAATTAAGTAGCAAATATAAGAAGAGTTCTATAACCCCTACTTTGCTATTCAAGTTAAAGAATTTATTAGTGAGCCAGGCAGTGGTAGTGCTTGCCTTCGATCCCATCACTCGGGAAGCAGAGGCAGGCAGCTCTCTGTAAGTCTAAGGCCAGTCTGGTCTACAAAGTAAGTTCCAGGATAGCCAGAGCTACACAGAGAAACTCTGTTTCAAAACAAAACAAAACAAAAAAACAGTCAAGAATTTATTAGTGGTTACTACTAAGAAGCAATAGGAATGGCCTTACACTTCGCTACTTTATCTTCAAATTAAGCCCACAATATCAGCTGAGTTTACAGACTGCTGATAGCAGGCATCTTTCCTGGGATTTCTGAAGAATGCTATCCAACCCCGTTGCTCACATCCTCCGTCTCTTGTAGATTTCTGCATTGTATTTTAGCTATTCTTTCACGTGACGCCGACTTATCCTCCCGGCTAGATCATAACTGAGTCGAGGACAAGGGCTCCATTATGTCCCTTTGTCTTCCCGCATAATGCCTGAAGTTAGCATCAACTTTACACCTCTGAGTAATAGCACACAACCTTTGCAGTTATCTCTGCTACAACTGTCCAAATTATTAAGGAAGGGTCGGGGGGGGGGTGCGCGGGTATATGTGCACACATATGTGTGTGGGTATGTGCGTGAGATTTAATAGGGCTGGAGACCTAGAGTCACTTCTGAATTAATTGGACTCAGAAATCAAGAGTCTCACCCTTATTAGCAAGCATTTCCAGATGCAGCATGTTCTGCTATTAATTTGGGGAAAACGTCTTCCTCTAACAAGTCTTCATTCTACCCATCAAAATGACATCAGGAATGCCATCCTAGGACAAATATGTCCCTCATTAAAATTTTCTACTTGATATATGCTTCCTTTAGCCTCTCTTCTCTTCCTGCATATCTGAAATCCTTAATCATACAGAAACGTGAGCAGTGCAAGTGTGTGAACAAAGGCATTTTAATGTTTTTATTTTAAAACGAATCCATTTGGAAGTGACACTTGACCTACTATTCACACACACAAAGATTTTTTTTTTTTTTTTGGAACTTTCCAGGAATCAGACAATGGAAGCGCTCCCTGGGCTAGAGAACAAGATTAACAGCGAGCCATCTATCATCTTATAAACCGGCAGCTCAACGCAACTGCTTCTTCCCCTTTAGCTTTCCCAACTTGAGAGGGGCTCTGCAGAAGGGGAACAATGGCCATCTCTTGTCATTGTTAGCGCCTTTTCATCTTGTTACAGTTGAGGCTGGGAGAGGCTGAAGAGTTAATTTTAATAAGACCAATCAGCTCATCTTGACAATAGAGGGAGAAGGGAAGGGGACAGGTAGATGACTGTATGTTTTGACACTGGGCCATTAACATGCAAATCACATGCAAAATCATATGCTAACTACTTTGAGCCTTTGTTTGTGGTTGGACACTTTTCTCCCCTGACGGACCAGAGCTCTGCCTCGAGTCTACACAGGAAGGGACTTTGTATGATATCTCATGTGCACGAGAAAAAAATGAGACCGTCTCTCAACAGTTGTTGTGACCTGTTTGGGAGAGCAGGGTTCTTTCAAATGTCCCTTTATTGCCTCTTCATTGGGAGGGAGCATGAAGCGTGGCAGGGGACAGCGTCCACATAAGGCGTATCCTCACCGTGCACAGTGAAGAGGAGGAGCAAGAGTGCCGGGGCAGCCTGCACAGACAGTGTCCTTCACGTCACCCAGAGGCTGCTGCAGAGCTCCCAGGGACAAGCAGCATTAATTAGAGACTAATGATGCCATTTGCATGCACATTTTAAAAAACAGTAGTGAACGGAGTCCTAATAATTGAGGATGAGTGAGATAATCTGCATTAAATGCTCTGTTGATTCTCATCTCATCCTTTTTCTAAGACCTCTGTCACCTTGGCACTTAGCGGCACACGTGAGTATTGGGTATCCATGCAGTATGGAGCATCATGCTGGTTCCTTATAGACTGAGTCACTTTGGCTACCTGCTTGCAACTGGTTCCCCTCTCTACGACCTCTCCCAATCACAAACACAAGACTCTGGTAACAACCTCTCTCAATCACAAACACAAGACTCTGGTAACAACCTCTCTCAATCACAAATACAAGATTCTGGTAAGTGTTAAAAGTACAATAGGATGACTTTTGATAGGCGTAGGAAGACGCTATGAAATAGAAGAAATCTTGATATTAGAAGATAAGAAACACATAATGATTCAACCATTGACAGTCTAACACAATCAAGTATGGTCCTTGCACACGAAGACAAGAGGGGGCAAATCAATGCAGGAAAATGACTGGTCTCTATCCACAGAGCCAAGGAGATCTCTGTGTCATCATGGACCCACAATGCACAACGGGGCCTCAGAAATGGGTGTGGGCTGGAGTCGAGCCACACATCCACTCTACTGTTTCTGTAGGAGCTGGCCGCTCATCACATAGAAAGCAGATGGCCATCAGGGAAGCCCTTTCTGCAGAACACTTTGGGCTGAGCTGAGGAGAACATTGCTTTGTGAGACTCTTCCCTTGTACTCTTCCTGTTGCGTCTCTCTGCCCTTTATTCGCCTCTCCTCCCCCTCCCTCTCTTTTCCAGTCTCCCCTCCATCCACACTCATGTTTTTGGTATCAACATGCATTTGAAGCAAAGGTGAATGTTGGCCCGCATCCCATCAGAGCCGTATCTCTCCCTCAGACTTCATGATTCTATATTGCCTTAAAAGCACAACTTTTCAAAAATTAAAATAAAGGGCTTTCTCTCAGGAGTGAAATTAAATGTCATTTACGGAAAGAAAACACAAGCGCTCCTCTTTCCCATAACATGGCCGACATCTCAGTGCCAATCTGCCACCCAGTTACAGGTCTCTACCTGGAAGAACTAAAGATATGCAGTCCCTCTCTTGTAACATTTCCCACCTATAAAGAAGTGGCTGCAAGAAGGAAAGAGGCATGAAGGGATTCAGATGTGTTGGGGTTATATCCTAACCTGAAAGGGCCATCCTCCCCAAATAATGTCCAAGCGAAACCCCTCTGATGAGAAGAAGCCTTAGCAATAACGAAACTACATCACAGAAACAGAAACTCACCTGCCTGAGGACCCACACTTGGGCTGGGACCTCAGGTCCTGCCTCCTGCCCTGCTTGCTTTCCTCAACATGCAGAGGTTTCCAGGGACAAGCTTATGCCAGTCACATTGTCAGGCTGCTTTAATTTTCTCTATTCTCTATACATAGTTTCAGTCTCTCTCTCTCTCTCTCTCTCTCTCTCTCTCTCTCTCTCTCTCTCTCTCTCTCTTTGTGTGTTTTTTGTGTGTGTTTTTGTGTGTGTTTTTGTGTGTGTGTGTCCCTCTCTTCATACAGAGGCAAACCAGAAAACCCGTTTCCCTTCGTGCCAGCCGGTTAACCAAAATGAAGATTTAAACACTTCCAGAGAGTGTTTCCTCAGAGGTGTTGGACATTAAGACACTTCCATTTTTACTAAAGACAAAGGGGGCAGGAGAGAGACACTTACTTAGCATCCCTTCATGTGCAGTGGCTATCAACAGCTTCTTTGATACATGTTGAAAGTTTATGCTTTATTTACTTTTTGAAAGTTTTCTCACAAGCTAGGATTGGAAGAAAATTGGAATTGAAACATGACGGGAATCCGACCCATTTTTGTTGGCCCTGGGCAGGGGCCTCTGGCTTTCTGTTTTGGCTATCAGACGAGGCACTCCGATTATTGGATTGCTCGAGCAACCATACCCACAGATTCCAATCCACAGTCAACAACCAGGGCCTTCCAGGCTCCTCTCAAAATCACAGGTTTGGTGTCTGCCGGCACCTCTTGTGGGTGGTCCTCAGGAGGCCTGCCATCTTCAAGAGCGCCTTCATGGAATGGGCTCCGTCCTCCAAGCACAAAGCCCATCATCGGCCACCCTCCCTCTCCAGGTCTTCAGAATTCAACGTTTCTGTTTGTTTTGAGCCCTGCTGGTACCTCGACCTCTCTTCTCTCAGACCATCCAGCCAAACATGCTCGAATGGACTCAAACACAAAAGTCAATCTCCTACTGCCACACAAGCTCCTCCAACTCAGTTCATGAAACCCAGCATAGAGAGCTCATTAACACACAAGTATCCCATTCCCACCTCAAGGTTTCCAATCAACTTGGCCCGAGGTATGGGATTCAAACCTGACATTTCTAATACTCAGTTACAAACTCTGGAGACTGTTGGCCCCTCAGCTACCTTTGAGAAATACTGTTCATATAATTTTGGTTTAAAGTAGAGAAAAAAAATGCCTTTTATTCCTTCTAAGGAAGATACAAAGCAGGGAGGGAAAACAAAATCTGGAGTGGGTTTCTTTTTTTGCTTTTTAACAGTTAGCAGTTATATCAGCAAAGACAGAAGGGAGAGAAAAGATCAACTGGGATTTTGCTTACAGAAACATAGATGCAGAGCGCTTTGCTGGCAGATTGTCATAACCACAGTGGCCTCCTCACAGTAGACATGGGCTCCTAAACCCACTTGCAGGTAGATCAGCTGGGCGAGGAGCAGTCGGGAAACTTCTGATAGGCAGGTCTAGGTGTTTCTTCTTTACCCCCGATTAACGAGCCATGGCAAGACGGCTCAGCTGTGCTGGCCCAGGATCCATCCACACAAATACACGTTGTGTGGCCGATCACATCAACAACATCATGCTAAAAGTACAGGTAGAGCGAGAGAGGGGACAGGAAAACTGGGTGTTCGGTGTCTCGTCTTCTGACATCACAATGTCCGTACTTTTCCTCCATGACAGTTTGATCTCCTGTGTGCCTTGTTCTCTGCCGTCCACTAAAAAACACCACCCAGTCTACCCCAGTGCTGGCTTTGTCAAAGGAATTGTCTAGATTCTGGAATAATAAAAAAAATTATCTAATATTTTCTACCTTGCTTCTTTACCCAAATTCATGTTTAGAAAAACAGTCACAGAACAAGCAGCGCACACACACACACACACACACACACACAAGGCAGAGCCAGAACATCATGGCATGTCAGAAAACTGTGCTTCTCATGGGTTTCTGATTTTAAACCAAAGCTTGGAAAGTGGGGAAGGGGAATATGAGATAGAGGTATTGAGAAAGAGCAACTTCTAAGCTGGTGTGTGCTGGTGTTCTGTGTCTAGAATCCCAGCGCTGCAGTGGTGAGGCGTGGAGGGTTATATGTTGTCAAAAGCTAGCCAGGCTAGGGTGTGAGACTCCATTCCCCCCAAAATCAAATATAACTTCCAGATCAGCGTGCTCTCAGGGCTTCGCTGTTGTAAAACCATCTGCGATTGTTTGTGGACCCTAGCACACACACAGAGGGAATGTCAAGAGTCTTAGGGGAAGTCTCATCGGAGCCTGGCTTAGAGTAAGGTTTTGAAGGGCTGGATTCAGCACCGACACGAAGCATTCGTGAGAACGTAAGGAATTAGGAAACTTTCCAGAGTCCTCCTAAAGCCCTAACACAGTTCACACAGAGCAACCTGATGTTATGGCTGCGTAACTCTCGAGTTCCAGGCCATCATGGCCGCAACTGGTCCGCTGACTCAGTGAGTATCACCACTGGTTATTTATCCGCCTTTGCCCTCCACACTCTCCCTTCATGTCAGAAACAGTGGCTTCTTAACCAACAAGAAGCCCTGAGAAACTCTGGGGTGACTCAGTTTCCCTCAGTAAACTAGAGAATACAGAGTGATTATCTATTCAAGAGGAAACGGAGCATGGTATATATATTAACACTTAACAAAAGTCCCTCCACAGATGTAAAAAAGCCAAAACAGGAAAATACAGCTTTAAAAATTTGGACACCTGGAGTCATTTTGTTTTTCACCTATCAGGATAATTCCCATTGCCACTATCGTGTTCCCCTCACCGTCATAGCTGTAATGCTGTCCCCTTCGTGTGTATAGGGAGAGAGCTGGATGTTTTAACTATCTCTTTGTTCATTAATAATCTAACCCAGAATGCTGTGCTGTGCATTCTGGGAGTAGTTTCCCACGAGGCTGTCATGGTATGCTTAACCTAAAGCAGTGATGCCCGGGCTTACAGCTCTGAAGGGTCCATGCTTGTCTGCTGCATCTTCATTCGCTTTTGGAACATCTCCAGTCTCCCCCAGAAACACAGGTGGTCTTTGGAATAAACAGAAGTAACATATTGAGCTCCAGAAGCTGCGCGTTGATCCGCGTTCCTCTCGCTCACAGCTGTTGCTGACACCTTTGGAAGAATGCAGAACTAGGAGGTGCCTACTTAGTGGACTGCCAGCTCCTATTCAGGGGGTAAATCCTTAGGAAAGCACCCTCAGGTGGAGACAGACAAGAGGTGCTCCACGGGGATCCGTACACTCTGCATTCTCTGTGGAGGAAATGGAAGCGTGTGTCTAGGAATCCATTGAAGAATTTGACAGTATTCATCCTACTTCAGAGCACTCCCGGGTAGAGGGGATTTCATTCTACCATGAAATAATTGGGCAAGGCGACCTTGAACGAGCATCCTCTACATTTCTGGTATTTATCAGAGCTCAAAGGAGAGTCACAAAGAAAATATTTTACTACCTTTCATTCATCGAAAACTAAGAGCATTTTAGGTATTTGTGGCATTATGTAGAGCCAATCTTACTGTGACACCAGAACCAGTGTTTGAGTACTAAGATCACATGAGTAGAGTCAACAAGAGAGCCAGGACAATAATGTTCCTATCCCACAGCAATGACAACTCCCCCAGCACAAGCTGGGAGTGTCCTCTACTGAATTCCTCTCTGAACACAAGGTTCATTGTGGAGGAGGCAAGAACACCGCTTCCTTAGCTGCATCTTATGGCGTGCAGCAACTCAAAGGAGCATTTGAGTAGATTGGCCAGGGTCATCTCAGGAAAGAAGAGGGATGGAGCGAGAGACTTCACACTGCACTGCGGGGAAAGGATGGTTTAAACCAGGAGGTTGAAAATGACATGGAATCAAAAGTGGGTGTTCCGTTTGAAATGACAGACGGCATAAACAAAATCTCGATACTCTCGCCACTCACACGAATGATATAAAAGAGATAAATTAACTAATCTACATTTGCACTTGAAAAATCAAAGAAGATAGTTTCCATAAATGAGAAAAACTCACCTCAAAATGAGATCCATATTAAAAGTGAGCAATTTTTGCAGAGTGTAGTGCCTGGTGTGTCTCTATTAACTTATAAGTTAATACAGGCACAATGCTGTGTGTGTGTGTGTGTGTGTGTGTGCACTTGAAATCTTGAGTTTTGTGTTAAAGTTTCTGGAAGTGATTTCCTTTGGAGATCACGCAAGTCCACCAAGAGCAAAGATTTCTTCTTTAGTGAAATGACACCGGAGAGACACCCCACACGAACATGGAGTGATTTAAATGGGGTTTGTACAAACGTTTAGTAGCTGAGCATAGAATAAGGAAAGAATGAAATACTTGTTTGGTTTTTGGCCAAATAAGAAAAAAAAATGCCTCTGAGCGATGTTGACACACAAGATTCTAAGTGACAGCCTTTCTTCTCCCTTACCGTGGCACCGGCTACGCACAGGCATGATTGCTGCTTCATTCTCCACTGTCGGGTTCTCAAACACACACCGAAACTGAACAGCAAAGTTGTAGCTAAAAAGGATTCATTAGATACATGCACATTTGGAAAGACAAGAGTTTATTAAACAAGAGCAGCAGTTAAGAACTAGTGAATATCTTAAATATGAGAAGAGTACTTGCTGGGGGAAATTCAGAGGTCCACAAGCAAGCCATCACGAATGGCCACTGCGTGGGAGGATTCACCTTCTCAAAATAATTCCTGGAGGTCTGATTGGCTTCACAGACGGTGAAAAAGTTCTTCTGGGGAGACTTCAGAGAAATACTGATAGATACTGCTTGAAACACTAAAGTTAAATTTTCTCATTTGAGGTGGGAGAGGTGAAGAGCCAGGTTAGGGCACACAAAAGGATTAGGCCAGGGCCCACAGCATCCGAAGCTACGGAGCTGAAGCGCTGCGCTGAAATAGAACAGACTGGAACCACTGAGAAGCCAAAGAGCAGCCAGACAATGGGAATCAGAAATTGTCAGTAAGGAGCCCAGGGGAAGACTGGCCCAGACGCACTCCTTTAAAGTTCAGGCGCCATCCTTTCTGGATATAGATGAAGGAGATAATTTGACTTACAATTTTTATGACGTCATATGGAACAGTATAAGTTTCTTGAAAACCAATTTATAGGTAAAGATCATGTAGATTTGAGTGTGAGAGAATAAATTAAGTACAACAGAACTGAAATCATTTAATCAAAAAAATTGTAAGTAAAAAGAAAAGTGAGATTAGTAGAACTTACTAGAAAAAGTCCAGCAAGGCAATAATCAGGCTAAGCAAATGGACTAAACTCAGAGGCTTAAGGAGGGAGAGTCACACAGGATTCAGTAACACATCAGGCCTGGAGGAATCGCCATGATTAAGATCAAGTAATCAACACAAACAAAATTAGCAAAATCACTGCTATTAGCATCAGCTTGCATAAATAAGAGACAACAGATTTAGACTCACAAAAACTGCAGATGTTTGATTGGTGGGATATATGTCATGGTTACATGCGATGATTTTAAATGAAAAATATTCAATATAAGGCGAAACATTCATTAAGAAATTATTGAGAGTAGAAAAAAATGTAGAGGAAATGGGCTTTTAGAAATGAAAATCCATCTGTAGAAATCAAAACTTCTATAGATGGCTTAAATGCCAGTTTTGACAGAGCCCATGGAGGACTGGAGAGAGGATGTATATCCAGAAGCTACTCAAGTACAGTGGGAAGAACCGGGGAGATGAGGAAAGGTTACAGAGAGGAAAGGACCAGAGAGGTCAGCTGGGAGTAAGGACCAGAGAGGTCAGCTAAGAAAACCCTATAGCTCAGAGCTTCTGAAACTTTTTCCACTTGTGACCTTTATGCCCAAATGAGCCCCAATGGTACAGGCATACAAAGGAGGTATATAAATCAAGTATCTTGTTATAAATTAAGAAATTAATTATAAAACCAATCCTTTAGTGGGCCCACAATATTGCCATTTTATTAAAGATGAAAGCAAGTCCATACACTAGTGAGACAGAAATGCTTGTCTGTCTGATACAATACAAGCCAAACATACACCTGCTGACGGGTGATAGTAGGAAAGTGTTAAAGGGTTTTGTTTCCCACAATTAAACCACGACGTTTCCATAGGAGCAGAAAACTTTGTATATACAGTAAAACATGTATTTAACTATTTAATAATGCGTGGTGGTCTAAAATTTGAGCTCGTGTGTTTCCAGCTGTGTTAATTGGCCCTGTGTGGTGTGATAGCACACGCATTGCAAAGTGTGCACGTTGTATATTCACAAGCATGGACGCAGTGTGCATGGCATCACACCACACACAACGCATTGCTGCATCCTTGGCTGTGAGCACACCACGTGTACATTCTGCTCTGTGCGTGCCACACAGCTGCGCACTGCCAGAAACAGCCCGCATCTACTCCACGTTTGACTGTTAGTTTCTCATTGCACATTTAAATATCCCTTTCTGTTGCCAAAGCTTTCCGGATTTCCACATTTGGTTACAGGATTTCAAATGGAGTGGCTACACACAATATAAGAAGATTTGATGTTGCATACATAAAAGACATGGAGGAAACATGCTATTTAACCTCCCAGAAAATATAGAAACAAAATCATTGATCTAGAGAGTTAGTAAGTACAACTTGTCTCCAGCAACGGCTAAAAAAGTAAAATAAATTTCCTAGCGCATATGTTGAGGTCGGTCAGAGAAAGAGCAAGGTGGCGGGCTGTTCAGGATGAGGGTAACGGCATTGCTGGCTTCACATTTTGTTATGAAGTAGACACACTAGAAATCACAGTTGTCCTCAGTAAGAGAATATATAAAATTGAATGGCCACGGTAAGAAAACTATCAAACTATTCCATCTAAACATTGTAAGAGAAAATAAAATGGCGCACCCGGACACTGATTGAAGAACTCCGTACAATCACATCAGAAACCAAGACAAGAGGATCCAGAAATAAACCATGGAGTTGGTTAAATGCCTTGGTTGTTCCGTAGCTGAAGATAATGGCATCTATGTACTAATCAATCTCTCTCCCCACTCCTTTCTCAAAATAGAATGAACCAATTACATAACTATGACATTTCCCACAAAAGCAGTGCTCTTGCTGCTTGTTTCTCTCTGCTCGGGCTACCGTAACAAAATATCCCAGACAGGGTGGCTTAAAGAAGCTCAAAACCAGGTAAGGCGAATTCCACCAGGTCCTAGGGCTTGAGAATAGGTCTTCTGAGTGAAGTACTCTAACCTCAAAGCCTGCTGGATGGAGGCACCATCCAATGGTTCTGTAAGATCCCTCTGCCAGGCTGTATCATCATATACCCTCCCCCAAAACACCGAAGAAGGCCAACCTTTAAGGCAAAATAAAACAAGCTCTCTCACCCTGAACCTGACGGGGGAGGGACAGCCCTAGAAATCTCTGAGTCAAGTTTATCTCTTTCAAAGAAAGGGAATGCCTAGGGCATTTGGCTCTGGCTTACAGTCTTAGGGAATCTGTCATCGGCTAATCTTCTTTTGTTGGTTTTTGTCTTTTCAAGGCTGGATAATGCTTATTGTGTTGAGACCCTCTTCCTCCATTTTCCTAAGCATGACAGCCTCTCCGTCTTTATGACTGAATAGTACTCTATTGTGAATCTCTGTTGGATTTTTGTGTATGGAACTTATTCTAACAATGATTCAACATTCAAAACAGGCTACAATTCCGGCACTCAGTAGGCTGAGGCAGGATTGCTGGGAGACCAGAATTTAAGGTCAGCCTGAGGTAAATAGTAAGATGTAATGAGGTTGTGTGTTCTGGAGCTGTTTCCTCTGATCTGATACATTTTATCCTGGAGCAGGGCAGTCTAACTCAGACAAGTGAGTGCTCATCCCTGTCACTAATATTTTAGCTATTTTTGGTCTTTGCCCATTTACCCTTGTTTTCTAACATTTCAGGTGCTTTCTAACAAGCTGTAGATGCAGTCGAATTTTTGCTTGACTGCTTTTGCCCATTTTGTACAAACCAATTGTTCATGGGAATATATATATCTAATACAAGCTACTCTGCCCTTATAATGATGAATATGATAGTGAAAAACACAATGAATATGATAGTTAAAAAAAAAAACACAATTAAATTTTTTTTAATTGGACAGAGCCTGGTGGTCCATGCCTGTGACCTCAGCCCTTTGGATGCCTGAGAAGAGGATGGTCATGAGTTTCTGGCCAGCCTAGGCTATATAGCAAGTTCCTGACCAGCGTGGGATACAGAGTAAGATCCTATCTCAAAATGATAGCAACAACAACAAACTGAGAGTAAGTCAGAGCGCATGGGAAATAAACGTATCAAACGATGGTCTGCCGCATCAGCAACTGGGGGAATGCAAAGCAAGCCTGCACTAAGGTATCCACAGTATGTGACTTCCAGAACTGAAGAGTCTTCTGTCCTGTGAAATGCTAGGGAGAATGTGGGGTCATCAATTTCTGAATACATAGGAATTAATATTAGAAAAGAATAATAATCACCACACAATTGTTGGTGTTCACTGGCCCCTGGCCTGGCAGTCCCACGTGCTCCAGCCGAGCCCTTACACAGCTGCATTAGATTTTGGGCACTTAGGGACTCTCTTCCAGAATCACTCCTATGTGGAAAAATCACAAAACACCATATTCCCCAGATATCCAACCAGCAACATGGATTGCATGACGCCCATAGGAAGTTCCGAAAGAAGAACGGCAAAGCAAATGATCCAGTTCCAACAACAGCTGCCAGCTGAGCGGGGAACACAGAGAACAGAAATGGGGCTCTGATGATCACCCCGAAAGTGGAGCACTTCACTATCACAAGCACCTAAACCACTGACCATGCCCTTCCCTGTTCTTTCTGTACCCCGAGAAGTCAGCAAAAGCCAGCAGTCTCCATGGCCTCTTTCAAGCCCTTCAAACAATTGGCTTCACCTCTAGAATATTGTACCAAGGCCTTCTCTCTTCAATATGCTCCGAGTGAAGACTTATTTTTTTAATATAAAAAGTCGAACGTCATTAACCTGAGTGTAGATTAACAAATAATGAAATTAACATATTTTAAAAATTATGCAGTAGGAAAATGAATGAATAGCCTATAGATAAGCAATCTGGATAAATTTCAAAATGCCAATAATAACTGAAAATAGGAAGTCCTAGGAGATCACATCTTCTTTAGGTAAATTATAAAACTCATTAAAATAAGCCATTTATTTTAGACGTATATCTATGTGAGGGAAGTTTTCAAAAGCAAATTAAAAATAAATACAAAGTGTAAGACAAGTGAGCAGGAGGAACAAGCACAAAATAAAAGGGAAACATTTAGGCTTGTATGAGGCGATCCGTATGCTTGGTTATTGCTTTTGGGAGCATGTTCATGGGTGTTTATTGCATCATGAAAACAAGTGAGTAAGATGGAGAATTGAAATCTGCTGAAGCAATGATACCCATGTGTCATGAGCCTCAGATTATCGTTCTGCATGTCAAAATCCCAGGAAAGGTCCTAAGAGCTGACGAGCGAATCAGTCATTTGGAAGAGTGAGCTGAGGAGCTATTTCTAATGTAGCATGAGATGAAACGCTGAAATAAAAATCCTAAACATCTGTAGCCAACATCCAACTGCATCGTTCTCCAACGCTATTTGTAGAAGCAGATAACGGGGGCAATATTAAAGACACAGTGCTAAGGAGAAGAAGGCTAAGGGCTTCCTAAAATTAAGAGAAAGAAAACTAACAGGAGTCTTGAAATTGACTCCCCAAATTCCAAAAGGAAAAAGAAATAAATATAAAGCCTTGCTCAAAGTACCACGAGCAGAAAACAACGACAGAGGCAAGGACGATGGAATCTACGGGGGTGACAAGAAAGAGTCTCTTCGGAAGTGAAGGCCACAGCAGCAGCTTCTGCATGGCACAGGCAGCAGCAAAGAGGTGGAAGATGTTTCTAAGCCCAGAGAGAAAATCATTAAAACCTCAAGTTAAGGCACAGTAGAACCTCAGAAGTAAAAGTAGATACCGGAGAGCAAGAGCGTTCGGTGGAATAAAGCGTTCTGAGATGCTCTTGTCCACAGACCACACTGAATGAATATTTGAGCAGAAAACAAGCTCCTGTGGTTGCATTGAGTTATGGAGTTTAGCAGCAAGCAACACATCCATAGCACAAACCTACTGGCGGAGTCTGAGCAATGACTAATCATAAGTAAAATTTTGGACAATTAATAGAAAGTAATATTTGAAACTATACCATGGATCCAGTTGAGTGGGTATAAGTAAGAGGGGTACTTTAGGAGTCAAAACCCAGAACCTCAAATATTTCAGTATTCCAACCTTATTTCAGAGAATGAGGAAGTGATTCGGTGACCTCCAACTCTATTAGGATGCTCCGTGCTGAATAATGTGTTCTGAAAATACAAGGCGAGCAAAAAGGGAACTTGAGGGACTCAAGGTGCCATTTTGAAATGTCAGTGGGCTGGTAAGGCGAGAGCAAGCCTGCTGGAGAAGGAGCAAGGACTTGTTAAAGAGCTGCTCTTTCCTTTCCCTCTGTATCTCTGTCCCTCAGCAAATCCCATGTGGTGTTCCCTATAACTGCAAGACGTGATACATTATTAATTTTCTTTTAAAGAAAAAGTCACTTTGAATTCTTTCTGGGCGCCAGATGATATAGAACCACAATGGCCCAAGACAGGTGTTTCTGCTTTAAAGGACAGAATGTCACAACTTACTGACTCAGTATGTTCGTGTATGATGACCTGTATATCTACAAAACGAATTGCATCTAGATTGTGTGAGCAAGTCCACATGACCAATCTATGTTTTAAAATTCTGTGTCTTTCTCATAACACTTGGGTAGCTACTTTCCTCGTTGCTATGGCTTGCCAAAAAGCAAGTTGGGGGAAGAAGGAATTTGAGGGTTTACAGAAATTTAATTACCCTCTAAGTCCAGGGCAGGAAAGTAAAGCAGCAAGAATCCGGGGTGACTAGTCCTATTGCATCCACACCCTGGAAGCATCGAGGACAAGAAGTAGAACCAGGCTGTTGTCGTAACTAAAGCCTGGCTCCAGTGATTCGCTTTCTCTAGCAAGGCTCTGCTTCCTTAAGGTGCCATAGTGTTAAGGAAGAGTCGCCTTCTAGGTTAAACTCGGAGCCTATGGGGCCCATGTCACAGTCAAACAGCAATCACCTGTTTGTAATGTATCAACCTGTCACACATCTCCAAAGCATGCCACAACTCCAGGCTTTTCAATTAAATTTTTGTAGCATGCAGTGTGTGTGTGTGTGTGACACACACATATCACAGCACTTGGGGGGGGCATCAGAGGACAACTTTGGAGAACAGGTTTTCTCCTTCCACCATGGGATCCAACTATGGAACTCAGATCATCAGACTTGCACAGCAAATGCTCCAGCTGGTTCCAGCATCTCCCTGCCCCTTATTATAAAAGGAGTATCAAATATTTTAATTAAAAAACTAATTTGCAATCAGAAATGGGCTAGACAGCTTCTATAGCAGTGCTCTGGGAGTTTTCCTGTACAGAAGCAGCCACACTCGTGATGCATAGCTGCTTTACAGTCTATTCTTGGCAGTTAAATAAAATTAGAAGCTTGGACCTTCTGTGGCAATCACTACTTTTCAAGTGTCCCATAGCTGGCAGCCACCATGTTGAACAACACAGGAGATTTTCTTCATCACAGGAACACGTATTGAACAAGTATTCATGATTGTCACAATTATCTTTCTCCACAAAGGATGTTTTCTTGACCCACCGTGTGGAGCCTTTCTGTGCAGTTATAGGCAGCCAAGGACATATGAGAACACAAAGATCCAATCCACAGCTGTCATTGCCTGAGGGAACAGTTGCTCAGAACCTTAGAGGTGATAGAAAAACCAGTCTTGAGGATGTCTGCTAGATTCTAAAGTCTGCCTTACATTGAAATTTCTAACCTTCTGTCCCCTGTCAGGAAGAGGGTGGCCAATTGAAGTCAGGAGCTCAGATGATGATATTTTATTGACTATGACAGCATTGATTAATTTGCAATCACAGCTAGATTCATGCAGTTGAACAGAGAGAGACAGAGAGAGAGCAATGGTTTGATGAATTAAGGATGACTCGCGGGTCACGAGTTCCTGTGGTGTTTCTAGATTAATCTCTATAAGGAAGAGGCAATAAGCATCATAGCTGGCATCTAATGGGCACAGAAGCAGGAAGCACACATCAGAGATGGATGCCATGGCCCCTAGACTACTTGAGAACCACTCTTGAGTTTGAACTCTGGAACTTCAGACAAAGCACGCTTTTTTTTTCTCATATTGATAGCCCAATAACTAAGAGCCAGAGTCCACTTTCTTGTCGTCTTCTGTAAGAGTTATGAACCCTGACTAAGGAAAACCTCTGAGATGGCTCTAGACATGGGGAAATTTTAAAAATAATCTTCCAAGGGAGTGTCTTACAGACAACATAAGATTTCCCTTTAATTTCAGTAGCTTACAAATACGTTTTTCCAGAAATGGCGGAATGGCACAGGGCCCTGGGCTCAACACCTAGCATAGCAGTAGGTAAATAAATAGTTGAATATGCTTTTCTGAAAAAGAAAAGTCAAAAGACACACAGGGGGATGTCATTAAGCCCTATGATCCTGCAATCGCGTCTAAAAGGTTTTGAGGATTCCAGTGTCTTGGTCTTGCCTCCTTTCTGCCTGTTGCATACCTTGCCATGCTGAGAGTGAATAATAGTGGACTGTCTCGCTCACAGAGACCACGATGGAAGAGCTGCATTACCTTTGATCTTCTGCTTGGAATGTGGGCTGTTCTCTAAGCATTTCCATCCTACCTTCCTGCAGAAAGCCCTGGTTCAGTCACGAAAGAACGAATTGGTTTGAGGGCTGTCAAGAGCCTTCTACTTCACCCACCTGTAGACTCCATTTTAACACAGAGAGAATTTCCACAGAAATGAAAAACACTTGGACCTCCCTTGACCTCTCTGCTAGCATGGAATATATTCGTTAAAACAGAAGCTTCTATGACAGACTGACCTTTGTTTCTATCGTCACTGAAATCCTACTTTTTCAACAATAGCCATTAAGTTGCCTTCTGTTTTCTAGGACAAACGAGATACCAAAGTAAAAGGTTAGAAACTATTTCTCAGCGCATAGTTTCAAAAGAAATTCTCCAAAAGTCTCCATCCACAATGAAAGGTTTGCCTTCACTGTCAAGAGATTGTACAATTACATATGTTTATATATGAGACACTAAGAATTTAAGTAGAAAAATACTCATGGAAAAATACCCCATTTGGTGCTCACCCAAATGTTGACAGTACTAAGGTCTTTTTGCTATGATTTGTGAAAGGGCACCACAGTTCACAGTGGCATCACCCTGGTCATCTTGTTACAGTTAATTTAAGACAATTTGTCTTCTTCATGACAAGAACAACTTTGATGACCTACACCAAGCTATCAGCTATTTATTCGTCCACAGTAACGTGGTTGCTGCTTAAGGGGTCGCCGTGTGCTTTTGAAGCATATATGCTAGTGATGAAGTCAAAGACCAGTACCATAGAGTGATGCACAGGCTTCTGGTAGCCTGATATTTCAACATGCGGTCTAGAGGGATACTGTCTAAGTTCCAAAATATAAAAAAATAATAAAATAAAATGATCATTTTTCTTTATAGTCTTAGGGTGAGGAAATAATCCAAAAAAAAAAAAAGAAAGAAACCCCAGAATGCTTTTTAAGTTGTCTATAAAGTTTATGCGATTTTACCTAACTTGTTAAGAAAATACAGCAGGGCTAGGATGACAGCTCAGTCAGGAAATGTTGGAAGCATGAAGACCTCACTTAGCTTCCAAGAGTCAGTATTTAAGAAGCTGCCATGATAGCTTATGTGTGTAAACAGCATGAGACAGATAGAGACAGATGGATCTCCGGTGCTCGATGACCAACCAGCCTAGCCTACCATGTTCCAGGTCAATAACAGACCCTGCTTCACAATAAGGTGGGTGCACCTGAAGATTGACACCCAAGGTTGTCTTTGTTCTACACACACACACAAAGATACATATGCACACACAGGAACACATGTCCATACATACAAACAAAAATATTAATTAAATATTAAAAAGAGGATACAGTAGCTGAAGTCTTGTAGGAAAAGTGTCAAACACAACAGTCAATATGATGTGGACACATATGTAGGCATCTGTGTATCTGTTTATATGAATAAATAGATAAAATATATTAATGTAGAAGAGTATGCTTTTGTGAAGAATGCTGTTTATATGTGTGTATATGTGTTGTATTTGCCATACTTCACAAGCTAGGCTATCTGACCTATAAGCCTCCAGGAATTCTCCCGCCTCTACCTTCTATTTTGCTGTAGGATCTGAGGTTACAGATATGCATTAGCACACTTCTCACAGGCTCTGGGGAAATCTGAACTCCGGTCCTCACACCAGTCCAGAACGCACCTTGCCCACTGAACCATCTCTCCATCCCATGAAGAGGATTTTAACACGGAATGTAAACATTGCCGTCATTAACCTTTGCCCAGAACAATATCTGTGTGGGGGTGGGGGGAACTGAATGAGCTAATGCATGTAGAAAGGATACTTCTAATATTTACTCAAACTTTATGCTCTGCCATGTATTGTGCTCCATTTATACATATTAACTCCTTTAACCCTTATAGATCTGTGCGGTACAATTAGTCACTACAGTTTGTGTGCAATAAGATTAAGGTTTAGGTTGGCTGACTTATCCCACTGATACACAGCTAATAAATACCAAAAGTAATGACATATCTGTCTAGACACCGAATTCTCTGTTTCATGGTACATAGGCATCCTGGCTAGTTACCTACTTGGCACAGCCTAGAATCATCTGAGAAAAAGGAACCTCAATTAAGAGAGTGCCTTCATAATGTCCAGCTATAAAGCATTTTCTTAATTAGTGATTGATGGAGGAGGGCCCAGCCTATTGTGGGTGGTGCCATCCCTGGGCTGATGGTCCTGGGTTCTATAAAAGAAAGCAGGCTGAGCAAGCCATAGAGAACAAGCCAGTAAGCAGCACTCCTCCATGGCCTCTGCACAGCTCCTGCCTCCAGGTTCCTTCCCTGCTTGAGTTCCTGTCTTCACAGCCTGTGATGATGAACTGTGATGTGAAACCAGAAGTGAAATAATCTGTCTCCTGCCTATATTCCTTCTGCCCATGGTGTTGCATTACAGTGAGAGTCACCCTATATAGTCTAGTATAGACAAGGGGTGAGACTCTTTTGTATGGATATATTAAGGTACCAACCCAAGAGCATTGGTCTCTCTGGTGTTTTCCAAGATACTTGGAAATAATCATTTAATTCAAGTAAATTTATGCCTACTTTTTGTTGGGCATGGTGTGAGGTCATAAGAACAAAGCAATGACTGAGAGATTGTCCCTGCCCCAAGTAACTCTATCCAGATGAGAAGGAGGCTAGTCAAAAATTTTTATAGTGGGCCCTGTGCTAAATGCCATGTAGTCAAGGCAAAAGTACTTAGGCAGAAAGAACAGTACAGCATTTGGAGAAATTATTTCCACTTAAAATCCTGTTTGTGAGCCAGGTGTCATGGAGCACACTTATAATCCAGACACTTGGCAGGCTAAGACAGGAAGACTCAAGATCAAGGTCAGTCTGGGCCCCATAACAAGATCTTATCAGAAAAGGAAAGTGTAAAGTGTGAAGACTCATCTTCAAGATTATCTTTACTTTATTCCTATGCTATTGTTTGAAATAGGGGATTAATTCAATCTTAATACATTCCTGAAAAGTGGGTTCAGAATTAAGTGGATCATCACAAATACGAACAGGAGAGAGTTCTTAAAAACAACCAAATACATAGTCTGGCTAGTAGGAGGAAATGAAGCCAACTAGATAAAAAAAGGTGCTTCTCTGAAATATATATTTGGGGAGAATAAGGTCAAAACTTCTTTTAGTAGAGCATTCATGAAATTCTGGCTATACAATAACTTTCTACCCTGGTCCTGGTGCGTTTCTTAGACAAGGAAGACCAAGACTCTGGTGGATTAGACCCTGCTATGTCTTGAATGTGTGATGTACCACAGAGACTCCTGGTTTGAACACTGGATGCCCAGTTAGTGGTATCATATTGGAAGGTTGTAGAGCCTTTCTGAGGTGTAGCCTCACTGGAGGAAGTGAGTCAGTGGGAGGTGGTACTTGAGGTGTGATAATCTAGCCCCACTTCCGGTCCAGCTTCCTGAATGCTAATTCAATGTGACCAGGCTCATGCTGCCATGCCTTCCTCACTAGGATAGACTGTTCTCAGAACCATAAGCTAAATTGACCCTTCTTCCCGTATGCTACTTCTTGTTAAGAATTTGATGACAATGAGAAGAATGACAAATGCAACCCCTTTTTGGAATCCCCTTTCCACATATGATAATGGGAAAATCAACTCTGCGATATGAACCAAACAATGAAATCATCATAAAGATCTTTCGGGCAGATATTTTCCAACAAATTCCAGACAGCTGAGAAGGGCATCCGCCTGTGAGAGCATGTGACAATGTTGGAACGTTTAAACAGACGACAGCATATAAAACTGGCATTTTTAATAACTAAAGGACTCTCAAAGATTATGTTTTCATCTTATGGATAGTATTATGTTTTTCAAAAATTAAAAACAAAACGTCACTGCTGGTGAAGAGCATTCAAAGGTGTTTGTCATTTGTGGGTTTATTTATGTGGATGGGTATTTTGTTTGCTCTTATGTCTGCCTACCATCCATGTGCAGTGCCCTCTGAGGCCAGAAAGGGGCCTGAAACCTCTTGGAATGGGAATTACGGATGGCTGTGAGCCACTATGTGGGAATTGAACCTGGGTCCTCTAAAAGAGCAGTTAGCGTTCTTCACTACTCTGCAACCCTGGTCTAGGTGTTTTAAAGAAATTTTTGAATAAAATTTTATTACCTTTGTATATCAAAGCAGTGACAACTATGACAAACCCATTGATTGTAAGCTAATTTCATTCCTCTTTAATATCATCAAGGAATCCTTCTTGAGGTGATATATAGAAACATACACACTACCATGTTGTCGACAGAGAAGACTGAACGGCATGTGAGTCTAGGTTTGCATCTCCCCAGCTGGCCTCTCTCTAACAGGTGGGCTGCTGGCTAATGTTTTCCATGCTTGCTCTGTTCCTCACTCAAAATTCCCATAACTGGAGCTTAGAAATTTGGTATGTGAGAGGTTTAATTGGCCTTAAGTCTAATGTGCTGAAGTCCCTGGGAGGACCCAGGTTCAGCTCCCAGAACCACATGGCAGCTTACAACCATCTATCACTCCAGTTCCAAGGGACTCAACACACTCGCTGGCCCCAGATGGTAACAGACACACCCATAATGCATACACATACACATATGTGTATGTGTGTGTATATTTGTGTATAAGCAAAACATTTATACATATAGGATAAAGAAATAGATTTTTCTTAAGGAAAGAAAGTCCCTTGGAGAGCAAATTAACTTTTTAACCAATGACTCTTCCTAGATCCTTAAACTCTATAAAATAGAGGCTGTCTTAGCCACTCCTACCAGAATTTGTGTCTTGGGTTCCAGTGGGAAGCTATCTGGGGATAACCAAAGACACAGGGATCAGAGATTGACTTTGCACACATTGATTCTATCTCTAAACCAGGAAAGCTGAACTCCACCATCTTTGAAGATCAGCTCTTACATGTTTGAGGTCTTCAAGATCAAGGATTAGATTTTTACAAAAATGACATCTTGATATCAAGAGTGTTTCTTTTCTTTTCTGTGCCTCTGTGTGTGTGCGCGCACGCATGCACCTTTTTGAGTATGGCGGCCAGAAGGGGGCATGGTGTCCTGCTATATCACTTTACACCATACCCCCTGAAGACAGGGTTTCCTACTAAACCTTCTGGTAAACTGACAGCCTGCAGACTACACAATCCTCTCATCTCCTCTTCCCTGGGCTTACAGGAACTCATGTAGCCACACCCTGCTTTTTATGTGGGTTCTGTGGTCTGAACTCATTTGCTTGCCCAGCAAAAGCTCTTACCCACTGAACCATCTCTCCAGCCCCAAGTGTTTTTTAGTTTTTATGTGGGAAGTTTGTAATTTTAGGCATGTAACTCCCCTATGTTCCTAGAAGAATTGGTTAAGTGGGTTATTAACACAGTAGAAAATTTAGAAAATTATCAAGCAGAATCCTAAGACTTTCTGAACTCCTAATAAAATATTAACAAAACAAATAAGACAAAGTAATAATTAGGGACTTGCTAAATAAAACTGGAGTGGTTCTGTAAGTTGGTGACACACATATGTAAATTTTAAAGTTTGAGAAAAACTAAGACTGCCTCACTCCCTCCTCCAACTCCCTCTATAAATAAGCAGATATAGGAGCATAAATGTATTATACATATACCTCAAATATGTATGCTACAGGAAAGATGGGAAGCAAGTGAAATGAGCTGTCAGTAGTTACCCCTGGTAGAACAACAAAAATTATTTTGTTCTATACATTTTTTAGACTCCCTAAGTTTCTGACTATATACAATCAGAAAAAAAGAAAAAAGAGATATTTTGATAGCACTAATTTGTTTCTACTAATAGTCCCCTGGATGTGGTCTGCTCGAGATTTTTAGCAAGAAATAATTTTAAATAATTTTAGCCTACAAGAGAGCATCTGTGGCCCAAGTGCCTGTGTGCAAGAAAGTTTGATTTAAATATAGAAAAGCTAAATTCACACGCCCTAGAACAAAAAAAAGAAAAAATATCTTCGGGTCACAAGTGAAAGTTGATATGCACAAAACACTGCAAGAGATTGCAAGCTGCTCAAGACCTAGTCATGGCTTGCTGAGGCTAACAGGTGAGCAGTATGCTCTGATGATTGCTTCGAGAAAACTTAGAAGAAACTGAAGCAGAACAAGAGCATGGCTACTCACTGACAGAATTCAGACAAAGTTCTAGAAATCTGTGGATGATACTAAACTTCTTCAGATGAGATCTTTCAGACAGAACCCCTGTTTTGTGGGTCTCTACTGCCTTTTAAAGATGCTTGTTGATACAACAGGGCATCTGAATTAAAACTGTAGTCAGGGTAGGTGATATATGTGAAACTAAGGCAGGAGAATGAGAATCTCCAAAACCCAGAAGGAAGGAAGAAAGGCAGGCAGGGAAGGGGGGGTAGGAACTCTTGTGGAATACAAAGATGAATGGTTTGTTTTCACCAGGCTGGGTAGTTGTCCACATTCAGCTGGACCAGCATAGAGCAGGCATCCACTCCTCCCTCTTCTCATTCCTGTACTTAAAGTAACTTCAGTGACTAAGGAAAAATGGTCCTGCTTTGGATTTATATGAAGGACAAAGTAAAATTGATCTTCAATTGCAGTGGGTGTCACTGGCTTTTGAGCCTTCTAGTTTGTCACCAATGAAGACCATATCTGAAAGGGGCACCAGTAGCAAGTACTTTGTGAGGTTATTTTGAGGAAATTGTGAATACTTATTTATTAACTACATGCTCAGATATTATCTGATGGTTTTGTTGCTGTTGTTTTGCTTTGTCCCATATGTTTGAGTAGGCAAATTGCCAACATTAATGGCACATTTTTTAAAGTAACTACTTAACAGCAGGGTGTAGTGCCATGTGCCTCTGGTAATAACACTTTGGAAACTACTGGAAATGGATAGGTGACTTCAAGACCAAACTAGGCTATCTATTGAGACCCTATCTTAGAAACAACAGCAAAATATTATGAAAATTCAGTATATGTTAGACGTTCTTCGGGGAATGTGTTTGACAGCATCCATTTCCATGTGGCCGTCACTACTCTTAGTTAATTACATGCTTGACGTCCAGGAATGTAAATGGACAAGCCAAGATCTCACAGACCGCAGTCAGAGGAACTAAACACAGGTCTGTACTTTCTGATTCATGTTTATTCTATGCATATACTATCAGAATATCCATCGAGCTACCTACAAACCATGTAAAGTTTGTGGCCATTCCTCTGCCTTACAGAGAGCTTTATGAGGAGTAAAGAAAAAATCCTTTCTTTCAATAAGTTCTTCTTTTTATCTGCAAGGATGCTGATGTGATTTTTTAAGCTCCAATTTGAAATCCAGGAATTATTTCAAGGTATTTTCTAATATTGAACCATCCTATGGTATGACCACCATAGAGGTGGCATGCTTTCACTACTGCAGTCTCATTAGATCTGATTTGTTTGCTTTTCCTGTATAGCAAAATACCCTCTAAGCCTTCTTGCAATGCTAGAAGGTTCTAGAAAGCTTTCCAGCTTCCAGGCAGCCTTGTAATCATAAGGGTAAGAATCAACACTTTAATCTCTCTCTCTCTCTCTCTCTCTCTCTCTCTCTCTCTCTCTCTCTCTCTCTCTCTCGTGTGTATGTATGAAAGAATACTCAGCAGATTAAGCATACTACATGATTTTTACTTACAATATTTTCAATTTATAGTGGGAGATTTGTAATATTATCCCATTATAAGTCTCAAAATACGTCTATATTTTTCTGAAATCTAGCCAGAGAATTCACATTAAAGAAAAGTGAAAAATAGAATTCTTGGGGCTGGAGAGATGGCTCAGTGGTTAAGAGCTCTTGCTGTTCTTACAGAATACCTGAGTTCAGTTCCAGCACTCTAATTGAGTGGCTCACAACTACGTACAACTCCAGCTCCAGGGCATCTGATGCCCTCTTCGGGCTTCTTTCGGCACCCACAGACATGTACACACACACACACACACACACACACACACACACATGTCAGGAGCCATTTCCCCCCTAACAATCATTACAGAGACCATCACTCTAGGGAGTCTGCAGAGAACCTCACACCCATAGTTATGTTCTATTGACAAAACCTGCCCCTCACCCAATTAACTGCTAATCTTAGCGGAACCCGCCTCACATTCCAGCTATCCAGGGAACCAGGTGTGGCCACTTGTGACTTCTGGCCTGTCTGTCTGAATGTAACCGAGCTACGTGACCGGAACCACGCGGCCTGCGAGATCCCGTACCCTGCCCCTCATCCCTTACCATATATAAACTGTAACCCGTCCCTAATAAACGGAGGCCTTGACAAAGTTGCTTGGCCTCGTTCTTCTGTCTTAGCTCATTCCCTTCCAGGTAGCGCCCCTCCGAGACCCTGGAATAACTTGATTGCGGGTGGGTTACTAACCCCTAGACTGAGTAGCCCACCCAACGCAATCCACA
>NW_026067927.1:30122419-30130468 GCF_014885135.2 Alexandromys fortis | reverse complement strand
TACCCTGCCCCCCATTCCTTACCATATATAAACTGTAACCCGTCCCTAATAAACGGAGGCCTTGACAAAGTTGCTTGGCCTCGTTCTTCTGTCTTAGCTCATTCCCTTCCAGGTAGCGCCCCTCCGAGACCCTGGAATAACTTGATTGCGGGTGGGTTACTAACCCCTAGACTGAGTAGCCCACCCAACGCAATCCACACACACACACACCACAACCCTTGCGTGTAGAATTCTTATACTATAAAGAGTGCAGTTGTCTTCTTTAGTCTCAGCAGCCACCTTTAGTGAGAAAACTTACAAATGTCCCTGATCACCGGGCTTCTCTACCTTAACCTCTCAACCTAAAAGGAAGAGTTAATCTAATGCAAAGGGTTGGAGAACAAGAAGGAATGGTCTCAGGACTGGAGAGATGGCTCAGCAGTAAAGAGCACTGACTGTTCTTCCAAAGGACCCAGGTTCAATTCCCAACATCCACATGCTATTGAAATCAAGGAATACAGCAGTCGCCTTTCCCATCAGCCTCAAGGGCAGAGACCGACGGGGCCTAGAACTAGATGCTCGAGAGTCAGTGCTTTCGTATACGCCCCTGCAGTTTATCAACACGCTATTACCCGTTCATTGTGAGGCTGGGACTGACTGGCACATGAAGGCAGAGATCAACTCTCACTGTGGAAGAGAGGAAATCTTGCACCCAATATGGCAACAGAGAATAGCAAGGCTTTCTTATTCTTTCCACTAAGTGTGCTTTGCTCAGCCTTACCTCATCCGTATTTAATCAGCTCCCTTCAGACTCTCCCCATGACGCCAGAGACGCCAGAGATGTACATATTAAGCAGGGAAGTCTCTGACAGCTTACCCTTCCCTAGGGCAAGATTGCTCTACTAATAATAACTAAGATATCTTTTGACAAGTTCAGCTAAGACCTGGAAAAGCCCAGTCAATCTGCATCAGCCTTGTTGACACTCTCTTTCCATTTCTGCCTTGCATTTCCTTAAATGATGGAACCCGAAGGAAGAGTGGAGAGCATGCAGACTCCAGGAGAGGCGGTGAGTGGAACTGCGCACGGAAGGTTAGATAGGAAGCCAGCCTCGTATTGATCAGGGCAGGGGAGGTATTTTCCGGGCTACAACTGCAACTGAAACCCATAAATTAGGTGATTGAAGTAATAAGACTCGTGAAATGGCTTTTAAGTCCACTACTCGCTCCGTGTCATAAATATCAAATGACGCGGAGGCTTTTAGCGTAGGGCATGATCTATTACATCTGCAAGAAGGGGACTTGCAGGGATTCTCTCGAAAGTGGCAAAACACTCTTCCAAATTCGATGAAATTAGCAAAGCTTACTACTTTCAGGAGCTCAGCTACTGAACCGACAAGCAAGCTCAAAAACATATATATATTGTTTTGTGGAATAAAAATACTGCAATGTGCAAAAAGTTAGAGGTCCACCACTTCCTCTAAAATCATCTAAATTCAACATTAAATACAAACCTCCACTGATATACCAGAAAATAACCTTGAAAATAATCATTACATTTATATAGGCATATATAGCTCAAAGGTGTCAGCCTTCTCCAGTTGGCTTTCCGCATGGACTCCGTCTTGATGTCAGTGCCTTTCCTTGCCTCAGGCCGAGCTATACATACATTCACTCCTTCTCTCAGCAGGAGCTGAGACAGTTCTATGATGAGCCACCTGAGCAGGTGCTGGAGGAACAATCTTGGAACTAATTTTACCTTTTGGGGTGTTTGTTTAAAGTTGAGATTAGCCAGTGCAGGTAAGAGCTGAATGAGTCTTACAAACCGCCATGCAGACAGTTTGTCTGAAAGACAAGAAATGGAAGTTTTGAAAATTGGAATGCAGAGCAGTCAAGGTGGTGACAAAAGACTTTGGGGTCCTGCTTCCTTCCTGTCTGTCCTGACTTTTCGTCTGACTATATTTGCAAAGGTCTGGAGAGCCGACCTCTAAAGCATGCTTTCTCTGCAGACATAGTCAGGATTTTCTATGGCGATAATCAGACATAGGCAATTTCGACATAGTCGGAATTGACTACAACAATAGTAGTCTTTGATGGATATGGTCCCCCAGGCCTAATCCATGACCCCTTTTAATAAGTCCCCTCACATTTCTAGGACTTTTCTTTAATTCTACCTGAGCTATAATTGGCATTATTAATTAACCATACACCACATCTCCTTGTTTTCCTTTGGTGTCACCTATTTTACCATTACAGAGACTCGGAGTTAATTATCTCATCTGTCAAGACTGCAGTCTAAGAAAAGAAATGTTTTGGATATTATCATAGTCTCTTTTCCCCCTCTAAAGTTAATGAAACTGTATTCTAATTTTTAATGATTTCTCAATTACTGTGAGATAGAAAAATAGCAAAAAAGGGGGGGGGAGAGGCTTTCAACTCACACAATGAAAAGGAATCTCCTCTTTAGACAATGTGGAAGTTGCCAATCTTGGGAATATACACAGCTCAGTTGTTAATAAGTGGAAGGGCTGGCGACGGAAATGCGAGAGAATTTCCAGTTTCACTCACATCTTCCTCTAAATCCTCTTCACAGACACAAAGTCTCCCTCTAACTGGTCATTCGGGGTAAAATCGTGATGAAATATTAGATCCGCAGCAGCCAGCGTCTCTTCATACACCAAGTCGTTCTCCCCCACTAATCATTTACAAAATGTCGCCTCGCAGCTTTAGGACAGGAATACGAAATAAATCACCCGTTCCCACGGTTCCATTTGCACTAAATCTGGGGGAAGACAAGTGGTCCTTTATCAGAGGAAGTGAACTATTCCTCAAGCAAGCAGACCCGCAATTTCACACAGGATGGAGAAGCATTTTCATTGGGCGTGGGCTCCCGAGACCCTGTGACGGAATTCAAAAAATTAACGACTAATTTTTTTCCTAAGTTAGCTGGAGAAGTTGCATACAAAAATGTTGGAGCTTCCATACAGGCACTACTGAAAATTATAAAGTGGTTCCCCTCAGATGCCATCTGGTCTGAGCATCTATTGTTATATAACAGGCTTGACAGTTGAGCCCCCCTTCTTCCCAAGGCTCTTGAGGTGTCCTGATGAAGAATAGAAAAGTCAGTGGAGAGAACACTCGGAACATCTTCCCATTTAATGTAGCCAACTTCTAGTGCGACACAGAAAAAAAAAAAAAAAGAAACACGAAAAATCTATATTCATGACATCGCCTCAAATGCAGATGGCCCTACATAGATAAGTCAATGTAGACTTAATGGCAAGTCATTGTTTCAAGATGAGCTTCTTTACCAGCTCCAAGAAGATCAGAGCAAACAAAAAGGGAATCACCAGTGCTAAAGGCCACGTGATCAAACTGAGAGTTAAGGAAGCAAATAGATTCAACTATCCCAAGATTCCCGGCAAGGAGGAACCTGAGAGGGCCCCATCAGCCTGAGTCAGTGGACAAGGAAGGGCTTCTGTTTTAACCCCAACAAGAAAGAGGAATCTGCATTCACTATAGGCAAAAGTGCCAACTGGGGGCGGTCGCTATGTATCCAACCAGAGGGTCTGCTTCCCACTGTAGAGACACTGGAGCAGCCATGTTTATGATGCTCTTTTCAATACAACAGAGAAATGCAGCCAGCCTATACGTTCTTTGACAGATAAATGGATAATGAAAAAGGGGGGGATGGATGGAATTAGAAACATTCAGGTAAGTAAGCTAGGTTCTGAAAGGCAGATTCTGGCCTCCAACTGTGAGACACATGGGTATCCAAGCAAGAGAAAATATGGGGAAAGGCCAGGAGAGTAGAAAGGGGCCCATATGAGGGGGAAAAAGAAGACTTTAAAGGAGAGATAGAGAGAGGGGAATAGCCCATAGGAGAAAGACAGGGAATGAGGGCAAATTGGAGGCAGACGGATAGAGCAGAAAAAGTGGACAGAGTGTGAGATCGATTAAAATGTACTGTATTTGAAAATGTCTTTTTATTAAAAAAAATGCAAGTAACTTGATACGAGCCAATCTGCCTTTCTCTATTGTTTCATTCCTTTGTTCCCACGATACAAAGCCAACACTATCATCCAGAATAGAATGCCAACTTCATTTCTAAATTCTAAAATCACAAATAAAAGTCGATTGGATCTTTCAGTAACCTTGCTGTGGTGTTATGTTTAACACACGTGGGACATTTAATGGACTAGTATATGTAAACAAAGTGTATTGTCTTCTTGAGGCTTCCTGTGTAAACTTAGCAGAATGAGTGGAGCAGCTACATGTTAAGACTAGAACCTTCGTAGTTCCTGGAAAGTTAAATGATCCAAGAGTCTAGGATCTGGCCTTCTTCAAGGCTCATCTGAACATACGAAAACTGTGCTCCAAATGAATGAGGGAAAACAGGCCGAGTGCTTCTGAAGAACGGGAGAGAGCACAGGGGATGGGTAAAGCCACAATTGGTGGAGTGGCGATACCTCACAACTATCAGGAAAGAACTCAAACACTGTGTGCATCCCTACTGACAGAGGCTAGCTGGAAAGTTCCAGCACGCTAGACATACCTGCAGGTGGCATGAGCTCACACAGGCAGAGCACAGCACATGCTCTGTAAGCTATAGCAGTTCCATTATGGAACACAGCAAGAAGCCCAGAAGACTCTGCCTTAAATAAGCTAAAGGGTGCTGCCCATTCCGAGTTCTTGCACTGGTCAGAGCTGCCATGCTTTTGAAGCCCAGGAAAAGATGAAGGGGGCACTGAAAGGAACTTAGTTAAACTTCAGTAGATGGGTTAGAAGGAGTCAGATGGAATGGACTCGTCCCGAAAGCCAGGGATGCTGGGGTGACTTTTAGCACCCACCTCTCTCTCTCTCTCTCTCTCTCCTTCCTCTCCCTTTCCCTCCACCACCCTTTCCCTTTCTCATCTATGCAGAAAGAAAATATACTATAATAATAAATGACCATTGCTTGCATCTTGTTAGTGGTCGACACTCTGAGATGTTTTTGCAGCCAACATGCATCAACTTCAAGATTACAAAACTATAGAGGAAAAAGCTGAATTAGAAGGCAAACAGAGCACCGAGCGCATCCGACTCTCCAACAACGCCTTGTGATCTGCAGTCACACACAGCTCCAAACAAACTCCGCGGGATGAGTTTATACAGTCAGAACCAGAACAGGAGCACTGACGCCAGGTTTTCCCCCAAAGACGAGAAGCTGCTGCCTGGCATTCACAAAGGCTGGCAGTAAGCATGCGGTTCGTATTTCACTATGCTCACTAGCTCTCTTTGCTCTTTCCAAAAGAAAGGAGATTTATCTCTAACACATTCCAGGAATGTGTTTATCACTGTTACTATCAGCAAGTTAAGCTTTCTATATTTCTGCAGAATGAAACATTTTTAAACAGTGTTCATTTTATTTTTATGTCTCTGGGTCGGCTGGGTTGTGGAGTGCGAGAAGGAGGAAGGTGGGGGGCAACAGAAGGGGAGAAGACTCTTGTCGAGTTACTGCTTAGAAGAAGTTAGGCATTAGTGGCCCACTCCTGTAGTTCAGCACTTGGCAGCAATAGTCAGGAAGATCCCACAGTCAAAGTCACCCTCAAATACAAGGCAAGTTTGAGGCCAGCCTAAGCTACATGAGACCTTGTCTTTAAAAAATACTGAAAGAGAGGCTGGTGAGGTTCCTTAGTGGGTAAGGGTTCTTGTCACCAACTTTGGGGGCCTAAGTCCAACCCTAAACTCCTCTACCGTAGTAAAAGGGAAGAACTGACTCTTATGGGTTGTCCTTTGATGCACACACACACACACACACACACACACACGAATAAAACAAAAAGGAGGGAGAAGAAAGGGGTATCATTCTAATGGTATGATAACAGTGTGTCTAACCTACAGTATACTAAGACTCCCGAGGTGCAGAACAGAAATGGTGTAAAGGGAATGCCCACCCTGCTTCCTCAGCCCATTTAGGATCAAGAACAGTGATATGGGTGTGCCTGGAAATGAAACAGGAAAACACGACTCAACCATATTCAGTGACTTTAAAGGGTATTCGGTCATACCAACTGAATTTGGGAGAAAAGAAATATGAGAATTCTCCAGAGAGGAAATGGAGATTGGCTCCCGTGGTGGTGAGGCTGTTGTCCCATCACGGGTTACAGACCAGGGAAGAGCTGATGGTTTAGCCTTGCCACCTGGTTCCTCAGCTCCACAGCTGCAGCCAATAGGCCATTCCTTCTGCAGACTCTCTAAACCAGGGCATCTTCCATTGTTTCCACTCAGGATCCCCTGACCTGGGAGGAATTTTTAAGTAACTCCCATACATATAAATAGGTGTACAGAACAAACATTTACTGACATTAATCATAAGGAAAATGTGTTTACTAAAATCTTTATTTAGGGTACATATAATTTTACCCCTTGGCAAAGGGAAAAAGCTAATCTGTGTGCGATATAAACAATCAAATCTTTGCTGAATATTTGATACTGCAGGACACAGACCAGAGCATATTGCACGTTTTCGGACTCACTTGCTACTGTAATTCCATCATGGCTAGTGTTGAGAACACTGTTTGTGCAGAAATACACCGTACAAAATGGCAGGCATTTATTTAGCGACTGTTCAAAAACTCTGCCCAATAATAAATAAAACAGTAATGAAACAAGTTAGCAATCAAACCGTGGGATTTAAAATTCAAACATTCTAATACAATACAGCTCAGAGTCATAGTAATCTGATACTTACACATGAAAAGTGTGTTTTCTATAACTGAGTCACCATCTTTCAGTGCAAGATGAGCATTGAGCGTGTTGTGCTCTACTTCAAGACTGCAGTGAAGGCGAATGACGCAACACAGGTGGAGACTCATCAAGGTTCCCAAGGTTAATTTGAATTAACTTTTGGCTGCCTATGGTCCTAGATCCTTTCATCGTTGTCAAATTTGTGTGGACCCACATTCAGGGATATGACCCCCAGTTTAAGAAACTATGCTCTATCTTGTTCCTACGTGGCCTTTGTTTACTTTTGCACCACAGCAGCGTCCCCACTTCCTTCTGTGGGAAGCATCTCTCTCCTTTAGGGTCAAGTCAGGCTCTACTTATTCATTAAATCAAGGTCATCAGTGGAGACGCCTTTACCTGTCTATCTACTCTTGCCAATGGCATGGCTCAGCAGGGCTTTATTAAAGGCCTTCTAACGAGACAGAGCTAATGATGCTGTCACGATCGATACGATTTCATTGAAATTTTTCCAAAATTTTGCTGATGCAAGGATGAGAAACCATAAATATCTCATACAAAGGCTCGCATGATTGTGTTGTTATTTCGGGCATGAGCTAGCCAAGCGGCTGGGGTGTTGGGGACGCAGCCCTGCCGCTCTTTATTTCAACAGATGGCGCCCAGACGTGTGGACAACTGAATCCACAAAAAGCCTGAAAAAGCTTGGGAAAGAGTAAAGCATGTTTTCTTGGTAGCAGCAGTTTCTCGGGTCTCCTCTGCTTGTTAGAAGCAAGCAAGTGCTCTCATCTAAGAGAGGCTTCCTGACTCAGCTTCAGCTGCAAAACCCTGCAGCTCATTAAGAGGTCCTGCCACAAAACACTTAAACGGTGTTGGTGAAAAGCTGAACGCATGCTTTTCGGTTTTCAGCCGTAGCAGGAAAAAAGTTGTGCCGTTTAAAAATGCCGGCTTTCTGGGCCGTCCTGCCAGGGCAAACTCTGACTGAGGCAGGAGGGCCGGTTACAGAGAGAGGACTTAAGTGTTGTCTGTTGTAGCTCGCCGGCTGGCAGGGATCTTGAAATGTCATAGAGTTGTGGCAGTAAACAAGACTACAGCCTATGTATCCGCCAGGAGGCTGGAAAGCTAAGGAATGGACTGGATCTAACTGGCAAAGCCACGGCTTTAATCCTACTCATTGCTCAGTAATTTAAAGGCTTGTGTGGTCAGAAAAAGAGAGATATACAGTAAAGAGAGATTCAAAGATAAAGATAATATTTAAATGATTTACAGTGTTAAAAATATATGCAAGCTAAAAGTTAAAAGTTCTTAAAAGTAAAAAATAGGAACAAAGAGAGTAGTTGTGTGTGGTAG
>NW_026067927.1:30106956-30120807 GCF_014885135.2 Alexandromys fortis | reverse complement strand
TTTCATTGGCTGAGCAATAAAGAAACTGCTTGGCTTAGCTTAGAGCATAGATGGGAGGAGGAAACAGAATAGAATTCTGGGCGGAAGAGGAAGTGAGGTCAGACTCTGCTCTGCTCCCAGAGAGACTCGACAGCTCTGCTCTGGAGCAGAGACGCCATGCTCAGCTCTCCCGGGTAGACGCAATAGCTCTGCTCTCTGAGGCACATGCAATGAAGATGGACATAGGCTAGAATCTTCCTGGTAAGCTCACCTGGGGTGCTTACAAACATTACTAGAAATGGGCTAGTCCAGGTGCGAGAATTAGCCTGTAAGGGCTAGAGTTCATGGGCCAAGCAGTTAAATGAATACAGTTTGTGTGTTGTTATTTCGGGCATGAGCTAGCCAAGCGGCTGGGGTGTTGGGGACGCAGCCCTGCCGCTCTTTATTTCAACACATGATTACCAAATGAGTACAAATGGTAGAGTTATAGGATCATAAAATTTTATTTTCAATTAAAAATATTTATGGCGTTTCATTTAGTACATGTTTATTACTATGATTGTATGTGTATAATTAATATAACTGTATATACTAGACATACAGGTATATGTGTTATATGCGTAGTACATGTTAAATATTGAGCTGGGATCCAGGATTAAAATGAGGGACCACAATCTAATAGAAAAAAAATCAAGTGTATTTTTATTGTAACATGCTATGTAAAGACAGGAACAAAATTTTTGTGTAGAAATCAACTAAAACAGCTTCCAAATTTTATAACCAAAAACACTGAGGCTCAAGATGGCCAATATTTTTAGGTGGCAGACCTTGAACCGAAACTCCGTACTGTTCGGCGGTTGTTTCAACCTAATTAAAGTCTACGGAAAAATAGAACTACAGGTACAAGGTTTGCATAATAGCATAGCAAATTGGCATGGCTTTGCGGTTCACCCAAGAAACATCTCTCCAGGCTCCGAGCCTTGGATTTTTTTTTTTCCCCTAGTTGTAGAGAAATGACCCAGACCGGGAGCGGTAGCGCATTAATCTCACCATTAAGGCTCTGACATTGCTGAGATCTTTACCACCAGTGAGTAGCAATTATTTTTGTAGTAGAGGTCCATGTAGGGAGAATTGATTCTCTGGTGCATATGAATATCCCCCATTAGCCCCGCTTGATAAGTGCGAGCTGGCTCACGCCTGCAGAGGAGGCCTACAATTGCCCAATCGAACAGCCTCTCCTCATGCATAAACATAGCTCCTGCTATCACTAATGGCAAAGGGTTCCCCAGCGCTGTGGAAAATAGAGCCCACAGTCTAGTGATAAATCTGTCAAATGTGACATGCTCTACGCGAAGAGCCGCACCACGGCTGATGGAGTGAGCAACCCAGTGTACAGTGCAATGATGCGTCAACGCACTCCACTGCAGACAGCGGGCTCACCGCTCGGGCAGACGAGCCAGGACTGAAGAGTCGTTAGAAGGAACCCAGGTAGAACTGTCTGCACAGCGAGAGGAACATGCCCTTCACTTCCCTTTCCTCCATGTTGGGTTTCAGACAGGCTGGGCCAGAGTGCCGGAGACAGACCAGAGATGAAAACGTGGTTTCTCTGTGGTCTTTGTGAGCACGGAGAAGCTCAGTGAGGGCTCTGATGATATCTGAGTCTTGTGCAGATCAGCATTTGGGTTCACTGGGAACTCGAGAACTGTTTCCCCACAAGGACTGATTCTTGCTCTTGGTGTCATGGGGGATGCATCTTGAGCTCCTTCAGTGTTGACACTACAGGACATTCTGTGCCTGGCAAAATTTTCAGGGATCTGAACTCCTCCTTGCCTATCCCGTTTCCTCTGTGGACACAAGGACCCACGACCTGCACACCGCTCTACAGGTTCCACTCAGCATGAATTGTTTGGTCATTAAAACCAGTCCACATGCAGCCTAGTGAAGAATTTTATAAAAATGCCTTCTCGAAGTTACAGTTGTATGTATTGACCTCCGCTTTCATAGTCAATACATGCTGCCTTCCACTGTGTGCTTTTACAAAATAACCTAACACGTTATTTATTGTGTTACCCAATATCCCTTACCCAGGGATCCAAATGACGGGTTTGGTCCAGAATTTATTGCAAGTGTCTTCCAGAATAACTTGTAGCCTCCCTAATTACCATTCAATAAATACCAACTAGCCCACTGGGTTTCCTGTCTCACTTTAATGCCAAGACCGCGTTGTGTGCTGTCCCCTGCACAGCAAAGCCATGGCTGTGTCAGCGACAGAAACGAATCCCGGGCCTCTCCTCAGTGTCTCCCATTCCTCTAAATCATCTTTTGATAATATCTAGGGCTTTTTTTTTCTTTTTAATGTTTATTGTCACTGTCAACTTGTGTTTCTACTGTGGCTTCATAAATCATTGCTTACAGTACATAAGAAAGGTCAGAAGATAGCTAGAAGTTTGGAAGAAGATGAAGAACTGTGGTGTTTGCATAATAAATTCTAAGGAATCAGTCGTGGGGAATATGAGGAAAATAGAATGGAGGTGGCGAGGAGATTTGGTAGTGCACAGTGGTCTCTGGGGGCTGCAGGTTCTTCTTCAGGTTACCGGTTGCTTATTTAAATGCTGACCAGACATTTGCCACAAACTAGACAAAACTGTTGGGGAGATTCTATCCAAGATATTGTTCTTTTGAAAAAGAACTCAAAATGTGCCCTACCAACTAGCACTCAACAGAAACAGTGGAAGAGAGTGAAGAAAGCACTAATCTCTTTTTGTCCACCCGAGGACGCTAGGAGTGCTCAACATGAGAGTGTCACGAGGAACTACGGGACTCTTTGAACACGAAACTGAACTACTGCCATATAGACTGTTCAACCTACTGACAATGCTTATTCTCTTGTGCTGTTTCTTTATATATAAAAAAAAGCATGTCTTTAATAATTTAAAGAACAAGCGCCACATCAATAGAATCCACTAGTCACTGATATACAACTGAGTTTTAAAATATATCCTACTTGTAATTCAGCCTTCTACCAAGTCGATGCCAGTGTTGTTTATAATAGCAACATTTTAACAATGAGATTCCCTTCCGCTGTATATCATTAGGAAAAGAAGAAAAGGCTAGAGCTGATCATCTAGACATTTATACTTAATTAAAATAAAAATAAAATATAATATCCTCGGTAATACTAAAATAGCAATGCACCTAGTCACCGGTATAAAATACAGACCAATAAATAGTCAGCCACAAGCCCAAAGAGCTGCACAATGGGGCACCGCTTCTACCCAACATTTTATTGTTGCTGTTTTATTAAACAAATTTCTTAAGTTGTTTCTTGAAGGTATTCCTCTGCACACACAGGAGAGCATGGAAGCCAGTTAAACAGAGTTTGTCTTCGAGGGGTTTATACCATTTAGCCTGTGGACCATACAGTGGGGTTCAATTGATACAGGGCTTCCAATGCAGCGAGCATGCCTCTGCGTATCACTGTGTCTACACTATCGAGCGCAGCACTCAGTAGGTGCTCAATACACACAGCTGGGGGCACAAATCCTCCACTCTTACCAGAGCAGTTGAAACCTCAGAAGCTATGGCTGACTCTGTCCATCTTCTCTTGTTTAACACGGTGCCACTTTGTCCCAGTTAGGGTTTGTTTTATCCTGTCGTAGGGTTTTATGGATTCTGTTCACATCTGAGGTCAGAAGCTTTTGATTGCCTTCCTTATTAGTCTACCTTCAGTCTTCCCGTGAGGTTGAAAAAGAAACGCAGCCCTGGAGGGACATTCCCTGCCCATAAAACACCCCCAGGTCCTTCAGAATGACTTCCTTCTTTGAGGGGTCTCCATCACGGTCAATATCATCACACCGAACGATACTCACAAACTTAATATTCTAGCAACTGACTTGCTTCTGACCCATCAAAGGTGTTTTAATTCATTTTAAAAGCAGCTATTAAGAAATACAATATAGAAGTTACTACGGTTTATATTTGAAATGCCCCCACAGGCTCATGTGTGTGAACACTTAGTCCCCAGCTGGTGGTACTGATGTAGGTGAAGCTTTGGGGACTATGGCCTAGTTAGTAGACATGGGTGGCTGGGGGCAAGATTGAAGATGCAATATGCTCCGGGTTCCATCCCAACCTCTCTGATTTCAGATATCCACCAAGATGTGAACAGTCATGCATGCAGCACACTCCTGCTGCCACGGTCAGAGCCACTTCAGCTGCCAAGCTTCCCCCGACCCCCCAGGGTGGATTGATATTAACCAAAACCATAAGCCCAAGTGAATTCTTCCTCCTTTCCGTCGCTCTGCCATGTAACAGTGACAAGAAAAAGAGAGAACACACGGAGCATTCTGCACAAAACAGTGGATGGCTTTTGACTTCATCTCAACCTCTGCCCACTAATCCCACAGCTGTGTCCCAGGTGTGGGGGGTCGCCACCGCGAACAGGACTTCAGCTTTTGAGTGAGGTGAGTCTCTCCTCTCCTACTGCTGACTAGATTAAGTCCTACTTAAATCATTGTCAGGTGCACTCCAGGTCACCTCAAAAATAGAGAACATAAAGGAAAAGAAAGACAAGATTTCCCAAAGCCCAAAGTCGGCAGAAAGTGGAGTTTAGAATGTGATGGATGTGCTCTGTCTGTGGAGACGCTGTCACCTGGCAACACTCTTAGACACAAGGAAACGCACATACACTGAGTGTGTATGTGTGGTCGGGTTAACATCACGGCTTCTGTAGGATGTGACAATATAACATAATGCGCATTGAAAAAACACACAGTCTCATCGCTTTGCTCTATTTCAAGTCTCAGAGCGGAGGAAACTCAGTAGCACCATCCCTATGGGCTGTTATCCAAACCTCTGCCAGTTAGCCATGTAGCCTATTGCTCTTTAGTAGTGAGATTATGTCTACCGCAGGTTATTCGTGTGTCCTGAAGGCTGTTTTAAAGAATTACTACAGGATTCTCAGTCCCAGCAATATGTCAGATAAGTCTGAAGATTGTCTCACTAGCGACCTCTAAAACTAGTGAATGGAAAGTAAGTCAGGCGTCACTTTGGACGCTTAGCTGAGCTCTCAAGATCTCGAACGAAATCTTCAAAGTCAAGATAAAGAAGGAATAATCAGCGAAGTGGGGCATGAGTATCCTTGAGGCGGCCTTGGTGCACTGGTGAGGATAGGCATTTTGTCCTGGTCACATGGAGGTTGAATTTTAATATCCCCGTGAATTCAAAGCAAGGTTATCCTCTTCAAGGAGGGTCAGTAAGAGACCAGATTGTAATACTGAGATCCTTGGACAGTGCTCAAACTACAGACAACACAGTTGGAATGTCTGCCAACAGCCCCAGGAAGATGAGCCAGTCGAAGGAAAGCCCCCTCCCCTTGGCTGCTCCTGGCTAGAGAGGCAGAGCACACACAGCCCTCTTCAAAACATAAGCCCCCCCTCCCATATGTTTTCTTCATACTCAAATACTATCTCATTGCCCGGGCAAATCCAAACTGAAAATTGATACAAAGCTCAATCATGATCCAGAGACAGCCTTGGGGAACCTAGAAAATTCCAAAGCTCACGACAAAGCGTTTACATGGAAAATTATGAACCCCCTTAAAGATGTGGTCACAGTGGAAAACTACCGAACATAAACAGGGATTAACCCAACATGTACAAAACCCTGTAAGATTTGGTCTGAAAAACTTTAGACGAGAAATCAGCAATGAAATACATAGATAAGGAAAAATGAAATAATTGCAAATATAAACATTTTCACTTACCAATTTATTTAGACCTTGGCAGAAAATATAAATAATCCCAGAAAAATATTTATAAATAAAAAAATATGATTCTGGACTCCAGCCAGGGAAGCAGGTCAGTGCCTTGCTCAGCGATCATCATAGAAGCTTCCTTCTGCAGCAAACGGCAACAAAACCAGAGACCCACAGCCAGACATTGGGCAGAGAGACCAGGAACACTCAGTCCTAAGTGGGATTTCTCCATCAATTCCTTCCCCTTGGGACTCGGGAAACTCTTGGGAAGAAGAGGAAGAAGGAACACAAGAGCCCGGGGGGGGGGGGGGGGGGGTGTGGAGGACACCAGGAAAACAAGGTCCTCTAATCAGCATGGCCAAGAAACGGAGGCAGCAGGCCCAGGGTCTGTGCCAGGTGCCCTGTGTATGTATTATGGCTCCCAGTTTAGCATTTCAATGAGATCCTGAGAGTACAAATGAGCAGCTCGTAAACTCTTATTCCTTCCCTTCATCTCCTTTCCTTCTGCTTGTTTTTTCCGATTCTGATACGTTGGGTTTTTGTTTTATTTGATTTGATTTGATTTTGATTTTTTTTAGTTTACTATTATCCCCTAACAGTCCGATTGTTTACTAATGAGAGACAGAAGGGAGTGAATCTGGGTGGGAGAGGACGTGGGGAGAAACTGGGAGGAGTAGAGGAAGGAGAAACCATAATCAGATGTATTACATGAGAAAAAAAAATCTGCTTTGAATAAAAAGGAAAAATACTGAAATTTTAAAACTCCATGATGAAGTTAAAGACTAGATTAGAATTGGATTAAAGAAGTCTTGGACTGGAGTACTCACCTGAGGAAACTGCACAGGACAAAGTGTTAAAATCACCAAAACCAAAACATATATGGGTAGCAAGATAAATTGGTGGGTAAATGTAGTGATATTTTGTTTGTGTTTTAACAAATAAAGCTTGCCTGAAGATCAGAGTGCAGAGCTAAGCCACTAGAGGCCAGGGAGTGGTGGTACACACCTTTAATCCCAGGGCTCAGGGGGACAAACAGATCTCTGTTAGTTCAAGGCCACTCTTGATCACTCTAAAAGAGAAACAGGCCTCACACAAAGGTGATCCCAGCACTTGGGATCACACTAAGGAGATGGAGACAGGAGTGATAGGACTGGGTGAAGAGAGGAATATAAGGCAGGAGAAGACAGGAGCTCAATGCAGTTTGAGGACTGAATCATCCCTCCGGACTGAGCGTTGGTAGAGGTAAGAACTCTCCAGTGGCTGGCGGCTCTGCTTCTCTGACCCTTCAGCTTTCACCCCCATAGCTGACTCAGAGTTTTTATTATTAAGACCAATTAGAATTCGTGCTACAGGTAAAGGTGCCTGAGTTCAGTCCCTGCGGCTCACATGGTGGAAAAAGAGAATCAACTCCTGCAGGTTTTCCCTGACTTCCACATGTGTGTGCACACAGGATGAATCAACAACAGTGTAGTTGCAATTTTTAATCAAATAAATTTTTACACAAATGTAAAGAAGTGATGAAGAGGCACAACCGATGAAAGGAAGACTCCCCATACTCAGATAAGAAAGTTCCAGAAGGAGGAATAGAGGGAGGTAAAGAGCAAGAAGCGAGGAGCCAGGAGTTTTCCCACAAGGTAAAACAGTTATGTCCTCAAATGGGAGATGTGAGTCCAATCATAGTAGAGCAGCTACATAGGAATGAATCAACTTCCAGACATGCTATCATGGATCCAACAAGACTAGAAACAAGAAGCAAGAATAAAAGGCACCAGGAGGAACAAATTACTTACAAAGAGAGAAGAAAAGATACAACGATGAGAGTTGACGATGATGTCATGTGATCCTAACAAATGAGTACTGTGTACTATAAGGGAAGTACCTGACACTTGGGAATTTGTGTCCAAACAAACCTTTTAAGACTGAGACAAAGGTATCATCTGGGCCAAAAGAATGTCAAAGAAATTGAACACTTACTAAAAGAGGAAATTAAATCTAAGCTGGGGGTGTGTAATGAAAGGAGCAATACAAAACAGATAAGCAAGCATCAATTGTGTGAAATAATGCCAACTAAATAAAGGGATATAAGAAGAATGAAAGTCAGGATTTCACTGTCTATATGTGTCAGGAGTCATTTGAAGACTGAGAAGTATTTTTTTTCTTGACATAAAAAAAATTAAAAAAAATAAATATTTAATTTTAAGTTGGGCAAAGTAGGAAGTTCACTTGCCCAGCTACAAGCCAGGTGTAATGGACCAGGCTTTCATACCCAGTACTTAGGGGTTGGGCAAGATGAAAAATTCAAGGTCAGCCTGGGCTATTTAAGATCACGTACTGCTCCCACCTCCCCACACACATGCAACTACAGTAGGTCCTAATCTTGCATGCACATGCAGATGCACACACACACACACATACACACATGAGGTGGGGGTTCACAGATCTATGAAGACTATGATGACTATTTTTGGTTGTCAATTTTACTACATCTGAATTGAACTACTGTAGGCAGAGACTGCTCATTCTTTTCCCAGCCACCCAGACCCGAATGATAACACAGAAACTATATTAATTACAATACTGTTTGGTCAATAGCTTAGGCATATTTCTCGCTAACTCTTACATTTTAAATTAACCCATTTCTGTTATTCTGTGTATCGTCACAAGGCTGTGGCTTACCGAGTAAAGTTCCAGCATCTATCTCCTTCAGCAGTTACATGGCGTCTCTCTAACTCTGCCTACTCTATCTCTCTTCCAGCCTGGATATATTCTGCCCTATCAAAGGCCAAAGCAGCTTCTTTATTAACCAACGGTAATAAAACATATTCACAGCATACAGAGGGGAGTTCTGCATCAAACTACAATCCAGAATGGGAAGAAGCACCCATGAGAGATTTTTTTTTGTTTGATTTGAAGTGAGTGATTTGAAAGTCCAGTAAGAACCTCTGAGTAGGAAGACACACACACACACACACACACATGTACACACACCTTTAATCTGGATCTTGAGGTGGGAAGACACATCTTTAATCCTGGCCACACCTTCTCCTGGAAGTCTATAAGGACGTGGAAGAAGGAATCTTTTGCTCTTTGCCCGCTTGCCCTCGCCTTGCTAGCACATTTATTCCTTCACTGTCATTAGAACCTACTTCTTCAGGATTCCAGTGCATACTGAAGACCATCTGAGACTTTTAGTCTTGTGGTACTGGGCAACCTAATAGATCCTTGGACTTTCTGTTCAAGCCAGTCATTGTTAGACTAGCTGGACTGCAGCATGTAAGTCATCCTAATAAATTCCCTTTACACATGCACATGTGTATATGTGTGCATATAAACATGTGTGTGACCCGTGTGTGTGTGTGTGTGTATTGAGAGAGAGAGAGATTCATCTTCTAAATTGTTACTATAGATAACCTTAATACAAAGACCTAAATGTGAAAGTTTACTTTGAAATCCTCAGAATAATATATGGAAGACTAAATTCCTTGATATTAGTATAGAAAAAGAGTTTTCAAAGACCAAGATAAAATATGTGAAATCATAGATCACAACTATTTTCATGTCACTCTGAATGAATACTTAAAGCGAAGTAGCAAGAAAATAGAAGTTACTAGATTCTTATAGTACATGTAACTTTTATGTTCTCAAGAACATAGAAGTAATTTCTTTTTAAATGTTGAGAAACTAAAAGCACAAGATATAAAAGAAAAATTTTTTAAAAAGTGTGAAATGTATTTGTATTTGCATACCATCCTTCAAGGGGAAATTTATGGGACAAATTCAATTTATTAATACAATAAAATATTATAAGCAGTTTGAAAAGATGAACATACATTTACATATTTCATATCATATTAAAATAAATAATATATAGTGAGCATTATATATTTATGATGTCAATAACATCAGAATGTGTGAAAAAGTTCACAATTTCTGCAAGATGTCTTCTTTTAAGAAGCGAGAATGAAGTCAAGAATTTGGAAATATCAACAGAGTGCTGTTTATATAGAGCAAGAGAGAAAAGAGCTGAACCAAACATGGACAATGGCATCTATTTAACGTTGCTGTTGTATTTTCTGTGTGTTTGAATTTTTTATAATTTTAAACAGTTTCTCTACAGAAATATAGCATTGAATAAATGTTTTAAACAATGTCAAAACTCCTAGGGCACCCATTTATCCTAGCCAGCAGCTCCATTTAAAGGCAGCAATTCCTTTAGTTAAGTGTTTCTGAAAAAAAAAAAAAATACGGTTTATGGCTATTTTGTGTGTGCCTCTTACAGTAAGATTGGAGGAAAAACCTGGATGTTAAGCCTATCATTAGGAATCTCCCAGGAAGAGAAGGACTTATGAACTGACAGTACAGTTTTATGAATTAATATGTATCTCTTCAAAGTTCTCTTGGTTGATTGGTTGGTTAGTTAGTTAGCTAGTCGGTTGGTTATTTGTTAACGTACAAAGCAGTGGGCTTCAGTAAGGTGTCTTCGTACATATGTTGCTCATGCTCACTCCCTCATTCCTTCCCACCTTCTTCAGTGTCTCTATGTTAGGCATCATGTTTTTCTTCCTCAGGAAATACCAGGCTAACATTTCAGGATCATTTCTTCTTTGTGCTCAAGGAGACAGACTTTAGGTAACGAGATTGGGATGACAACTTTTCACAGTGTGCCCCAGATGGGCTACTCTCTGGCTGATGCCCACAATTTATCCAGTTGCACCCAACAAATTAAAGGATGCCGTGCCTTATTTAATTTTCTATAATTCCTAAAGCTTAATTTTAGCAAAAGAAAAAAAAAGTTTCTCTCTACTTTGACAGTTGCATTGCTATTTTTTTCCTATGCTTTCATGATGCTCTTGATGTGAAAGCCGAGCTCGCCCTGACAACTGTCATCTGCAGCGAAAGGCGGCATGAGTCTTGTCAGCCTCCATCTTACGCTATTTAATTTCTACTCTGGAGTTCACAAAATGGCCATTTCTATAATGCATTCCATGTTTCCGGAGATTGTCGGCACAGTAAATATCCATCTAAGCCTTCTCTCTCATCAACAAAACATGTCGTTTGTAGTACCCACACATCAACAGGACTTCCAGGCCTGCCACTATTGCCTTTTCATAATTATGTTTTATAATCCTCCTTTACACACGAGAGCTCAATTCGCTTCCTCCTGCAATGCATTAGCATCCTCTTCAAACCCATTAGTGGTATCACAGCCTCCACAGCATAGTTCCCTCTTCAAAATATTTTATTATTAAGTTACTGTACTGCGAGCTGGGAGTCTATGAATATTTAAGCAAGGCATTGTATGTTTATATACATTGTGCCAAGACAAAGGGGAAAGAAAGGAAAGGGAAAAGACTGTTCTCTCTAATATTTTGGCAATGATTTAAAAGAGTCTGTGTTTTTGCTGGGAGAGATGCTAGTTCAAGCTAAAGAGCCAGTAAAGAATCTGTGCTTTTGAAATTCCAAACGAGGTCTTTCTTGCCTGCCCTTCAGCCCATAGAAGTGTTGGAGCTGACTAAAAGCGGTGCGGGAGCATCCAAGCTGAGGCCAAGACTCCAAGACGCTGGGACAGTTCCTTGGCCATGGGAATTCTTTCCAGTTTTGCTGTTTCCAAGTTCACTTTGTAACATTTAAAACTGATTACCTCTGCACATTGTGGGCTATGGTGGCATCTGCATTATTGCTGGTTATTGTCTACTATTGCCTAAATGCCACTGCTCTCCTGGGTTAGTTTGGTGTATGGATAAAGTGATTTCATCTAAATATAAAATTAATTACATCATCCAATGAACTACACAGTTGGGATATAATGACATAAACAAGGATATGTTATAGAAGCAACTCAAATGTCCATTAACGTGTGAATGGTTTGGCAAATATAGTGCATCCATACAATGGGATAGTTTCTACCAATAAAAGGAAGCAAAGTACTGGTTAACACACTCTAGTGAGGGTAAAACTCGAAACTCAATTTTAAGTAGAAGAAACTAGATGCATACAATGTGTGTCAAAGACTTTTATTTACACGAATGTCTGAAACAGGCAAGTCTATAGAGGGAAAATTGATTAGTGGTTGGATTGTTGAAAGCTATAGGATTAGGGTGGAAAACAGGAGACAAGAGCCTGGAAGTTCCTACACATTATGATAATGGGAAGATTCTGGAATTAACTGTGTGGATGACTGCAAAAGTCTGTCACTACACTCAAACCCACCGAATTGTTTATAAACTAAATGGAGTAATTGTAACATGCATGAATTGTATCTTAACAAAAACATTGTGTGTGTGTGTGTGTGCGCACGCATGTGTATGTGTTTGTATGTACAACTGTGGGGCATGTGTTCATGGTGTGTACATAATCTGTGTGTGTATGGAGGGTGGGAATAATTTTGTGTACAGAGGCCATGGGAGTTCATCCGGTATCCCGTTCTACTGCTATCCTTCTCTGTCTCCTTGGCACAGGGTCTCTTACTATAGAACTTGGAGCTAGGCTGGCTCTGGCAGTCCTTCTGGCTCTGCCCACCCCCAATGCTGGAGTCACAGGAGTTCATGGCCACATTCGGTTTAGTTTAGATTATAATTTATTGCATTTTATTTTGCATGGGTGATAGGATCCAAACTCAGGTCGTCACACTTGGATATTAAGGACTCTTACCTCTTGCACCGTCAGAGGTATTTTGCTCACCCCTACAGTGAAGGAACCAGAAAGATGGAATCTGCTGATTTAAGTCTGTTTGACTATTAATTCATTTCTTCTTGCTATAGTCAAATACCTGACAGAAACAACTAGAAAGTAACAGGTAGATCCGGGTTCCCAGCTCAGAGGACATAATCCACCAAAGGCAGGAAGGTACTTCAGCTGACAGCTGGCTGCATCCACAGAAGTAAGCAAAGAGCTTGGCTGAGGACCCTCAAGTCTCACCCTTAATGGCCCTGCGGCTCCTGTTAGACTCCGTGTCTAAAAGAGATTCCACATGTTCTAAAAAAAAAAATCACCCACTGGGGATGCAGTGTTGGAACATGTGGGAGTGGGAGGGACATTTGACATTCAAACCATGACAGTTTGCCTCCAGCAGTGCACTGCTCTTAGAATCTGAGGTGGTCCAAAGTGATGCTCTTTACCTCCCGAGACCCCAGTCTGATGTGGGATTCCCCTCTGTATGCTGTGAATATGTTTTATTACCGTTAGTTAATAAAGAATTTGCTTTGGACCCTACTACAGTGCAGAATAGAGCAAGGTGGGAATTCCAAGCAGAGATGGAGGAGAAAGAAGGTGGAGTCAGGGAGATGCCAGGTAGCCGCCAAAGGAGACAGAGGTCCGAAAACCTTACTGATAAACCATGAGCCTCATGGTAAAATATAAAATGATAGGAACAGGTTAATTCAACATCTAAGAGTTAGCTAGAAATATGCATGAGCTAACTGGCTATAAACGATGTTGTGATTAATATAGTTTCTGTGTAACTATTTTGGGTTTGGATGGCCAGAAAACAAACAAGCAGCCTCCGTCTATGTAAGTCTAATTCACAAGACCCCTACAGCTGTTTAACCCACTCCAGCAACACAGGCTGTCTACCATGCTGGCACTGCTTTCTCAGTGTGTCCAGGGGTAGGCAGACAGGAGCCCTCTCAACTGGTCCTTCCCTTCATAGGAGTAAGATTCCCTATTCAGACCATATTCAGAACATGGTCACTCTCTATGTCGTCTCATTAATGAAGTGAGGGAGTGAACAATGAACTCTGAGATGGGAAAACAGGCAGGCATTACTCCAAATTCATTCATTCTCTCTTCTCTCTTCTCTCTTCTCTCTTCTCTCTCTTCTCTCTTCTCTCTCTCTCTCTCTCTTTTCCTCCCTCCCTCCCTCCTTCCCTCTCTCTCTCTCTCCCTCCTCCACCATCCATCTCCTTTGACTTTCTGTCTCCATCCATCTATCTACCTACCTACCTACCAACTACACACACACACACACATTCCCCTCCCCATTTTCATCTAACCTGTTTTATATCTTTTATTTCAGGGAGGTCATTGGAAATTTTCTGATTGATTTTTTTGTTACTTCTAAAATTTTGGTTCAGTACCAACATATATTTTAAATTTAGTACCCAAAATATCCCATATAT
>NW_026067927.1:30002537-30105599 GCF_014885135.2 Alexandromys fortis | reverse complement strand
GTTCTAAAATTAAAGGTCTGCTTTAAAAAAGAAGAAGAAAAAAAGAAGAAAGAAATAAAAGAAATAAGGAAGGAAGGAAGGAAGGAAGGAAGGAAGGAAGGAGGGAGGGAGGGAGGGAGGGAGGGAGGGAGGGAGGTAGGGCGGGAGGGAGGGAGGGAGGGAAGGAAGGAAGGAAGGAAGGAAGGAAGGAAGGAAGGAAGGAAGGAAGGAAGGAAGGAAAGGGTAGTCTTGTTTCCAATCTAACAAACTCTTAATAGATTTAAACATATTTTAAATCTAGTATTAAACAAAAAATATCTAGGATGTTTCAATAAACTTGCTTTTATGTTTTTCTGTTGCATGTCTTATCATGTATTGATGTGTTTTCTGTCCAGAAACCAGCTCTGGGAGGAATATAGAGAGGTTTGAAGAGAAGCAAGATAAGAAAATACAGCTGTAATGCCATGGGATTGAGCAGCAAGGAAGAATCTATAAGCCACGTCTGTGAGGGCATGGAAGACTCCAAGGTTGCTTTGAGTGCTTGCTATCTTTGGTCTCTCAGCCTCCCTCCCCATGCTTATCCTTTCTCTAGGTCAAGTCGTCTGTTCTACCCATTACCACAAAGAGTTGTCTTACTGTTTGCTGGTTTCATGAAAAAACAAACTCCAATTACCTTGGCAGATACCTGTCCAGATAAGTTACTGCAGGACTGAAGTTCCCTTGAACTAATTCAAGCCAATAGCTTCCCTCCAGCATGATCCTGAAAACATTTCCAGCAATAACACTATAAATCCCTTGTGTGTGCTAGGAACAATGCGGTTGTTGTGGCTCATACCACATTGCTCTCGCTAGGCAGAAAGCTGATGGGGAACCTCTTCAAGCCAATAGTTTTTGAGAGGCTGGACCAGGTTGGGTACCCAAAAGCCCGCGATCTGCCTGCTTGTTCTCTCTCTCTCTCTCTCTCTCTCTCTCTCTCTCTCTCTCTCTCTATCTATCTATTTATCTATCTCTCTGTCTCTGTCTCTCTGTCTCTATCTATTTATCTATCTCTCTGTCTCTGTCTCTCTGTCTCTCTCTTGTTCCCCACAACTCACCACACCTAATGTTGGATTTTGTTTTTGTTGTTATTTGTGAGTTTTTTTTAAAATAAAGAACCCCTTATTATACCCTGCTTGGAGCTAGTGTAGGATTCTTTTATTTGTGTTTTTCCTCATCTGACACATTTCTCCTTATCTGGCTATGAGTTTGAGACCAGCCTGGGCTACAAAATTAGAACTTGTCTCAAAAAGCAATACTGCTATTATTTTTAGTTGTTATTATTATTAACAGTTATATAGCAATCAACATGTAACATGTGCATGCACAAAATCTTAGGGAAAATTCCTTAAAATTAAAACCGACAACAAAATAACAATATTAAATGTAGTATGGAATTCAATTCCAAAAGTTAGGCCAGTCTTAGCCTTTGCTATGTACTTACTATGCTTCCAAATGATAGAAAATTTAACAGTCTTTATTGCATTGTTTTAATTTGACCTCAAACCATATTAGTTTAAAATGTGTCTTGTTATATGAACAGTAAAATTTATTTAAAAAAAAAAACAAACTTCTTCAAGTAAACTTACTAAGGAATGTGCAGGCAAGGGTGAAGTCAGAAGGGAAGGAGACACGGGCTTCATCTTAAAAACTCGTCTTCCTTTAGCTTACTTAAGTGCAGTTTTCTAAACCGTGCATTGTGGGCACAGTAAGAGTAGCGTCAGAACAAGAACACGGGTCTGACCCTTAGCATGGGTCCTTCTCATTCGACCCTGGGTTTTCAGTGGGGCACAGCACATGCCCTGCACCCCAGACTGATCATTTTGTTAAATGAGAAAGGTTGCATCAAGCAATGGATGTTCAAAAGGAGGCAGCATGTTTTACAAGGTGGGAACTCTGAGCAGGACCCTGCCATCCCTACAGCTTGGTTTCATCTTACAGTTTCATACCTGATGGTGGTTCTGTTTTCAAAGACAGAAGCAACCGGGTATCTCTACAAGGTTGAGCACAGCACCTGGGAGAGTTGTTATGGCTCGAATGATATCTGCTTGGCCCCACTTACACGGTAGCAGCAGCAGGATTGTTCTAGGTATAATTCTTACTCTAAAACAATGGAACCCATTGTCTTAAATCTTCCTTTCATGTGAACTAAAATATCTGTGTTCGTGTCTCAGCCTGAAGGCAGGTATTAGCAGATCACATTTTTAACTAATCAGAGTCAGGATGCGTGATAATTTAACTCAAATTAATGTTAGTGTTGCCACTTCTATTGGGATGGAATAAAAAGTGAGAATGTTACCAGAGACTCAGCTGGGTTCCTGTCAACGCGGATAATGCTTCAAGTTCATCAGTTATTAGTGCAATTTAACAAGCCTTTCAGCCCTTCCTCGCAACCACACCTCCTACTAAGAAATCTCTCTTGATCACAGCGAAGCATCCCTGGCTGGACTGCTGACTTCATCAGCTCATCAGACTGAGTATGATAAACAACGACAGTCACACTGACCCCGATCCCAGTCACACGCCGAGTGGTCCACCGGCATGAGGAGGAGCTCCTGTATTCTCCCGAAATAAGCAAAGGGGGTTGCTCCTAAGAATTCCTTTCCAAGCCTCTTGATGGGAGACACTGCAGGAGTCCCCCAGTTACTACAGGGCAAATTAAACTATTTCCTTTTCTTGATCTTAAGCCTATCATGCAATATTTTAAACAGATTATTGTTACCCAGCAGAGTTTCATGGGGCACAGAGTGAATGGAAAGCCACACAAATATTGATGACGCAAGCATTTCAAAATAAATTAAATTAAATTAACAACCAAGCCTTGGAACAATGCAGTACAGGATTTTGGCAATTAGTTATGAGAAAGTTAGAGCAATCATACATTTCTCAGTAGCAAATTTTATATCTCCTTTTTAAATTCCATATTTTGTCCACAGTGACGGATCAAAATAAAGTGTGAGGCTGAATGGATGGATAGATAAATAGATAGATAGATAGATAGATAGATAGATAGATAGATAGATAGATAGATATAGAGAGCTAGATATAGACAAGTGATAGATGATAGTAGACAGATTAATGGAGAGAGAGAAGAAAGTAGAGTTAGATGAAAAAAGATTGATAGATGATACATATAGATAGATGATAGATAGATAGATAGATGATAGATAGGTGACAACTATAAAATATAAAAGGGTTTGACTTCAAATAAAACATTTTTGATGCATACAAATTCTGCAGTAACTCTGGATAAGACTGACTTCAAATAAAACATTTTGATGCATAAGTATTCTGCAGAAACTCTGGATAACACTGATAATTAAATCTTTTAAAGTTGCAGTAGATGAAGCTTTTTATCACTTCATAGTAAACCTAACCTAAAGAAACTAGACTAGGAAGAAGAGATGGTGAGAGTGTTCTGGTTCTCTTTGTGGGTGATACGAATGTGGGTCAGAAGTTTTCAGAATGTGGGTCAAAAAAAAGCAAATCCTAGTTCTATATGCAAAAGATGGTTTGTCCTTTTAACAATTTTGAGAGAGTAGTAAAAATTTTTGAGATTTACCCTACCTCCCCATTTTCTCAAACCTTGAGAAAGCATTCTGATTCCCCCCCACCCCCCATGTGCCATTCTAACAAAGGAGCAGAGCCTTTGAAAGGAAACCATTTTTTCAGCTCCCTTCATGGTAGTGTGTTCTTCCAGGCCGGTATTCAGTGTGCAGGACTGCACAGGCAATTACATGCAAATTTGTTGGGAGCGAGGAGGTTCGTTTACTACATCCAAGCCCACAGAAGATCAATAGAAATGCAGAATCTAATCCCACATGAAAGCTCCATGATCAGGTAATGGTTGCAGAGTTAAGGCCTGCAAAAGAATGTTAGGAATCAAAGGGGCACGTGAGAGAAAGGCATTGTGCCTAAGTGCTTTTTTGAACCATATGGGAAAGACAAGAGACAAAGTGAACCAAAGCATCGGAACACAAGAAGGTAGACACGCAGTTCACCACAAATTGTTAGTGGTTTTCAAAAGATATGAATGAGGACTGGACCAATTAAAAATGGCTGCCTGGAAAACCTTTTGTTGGCTATTTAAAGAATAGCATTGTGCAAACTCTTGCTGAAGTTTAAATCCTGCAAGCTACGCCTGCATTTAGCTCCTGAGTAAAAGAACCCCTTAGAGCGAGTTTTACTTTTTTGTGATTTTTTTTTCCCGATTCTTTCTCCCATGCAAGGCCATGTGGCCTGCTGGCATTCAGTGAAAGTTGAACATTTCACAATTAAAAGCATGAGAAAACTATGTTGAGTTTAGAACTATTGGGATTGCGTGCAACACCGATAATGGAAATGAGCAGGGTGGGAACCAGGTCCTGTTGCAGAGGCCGGCGGTCATCCTGCCTGATTGGTTGTTAAGTAACTTGACACACAGGGAATGAATTTGAACACAGCCTGCATCCCCCTGCCTGGGGGGTGAGATGCTAAAAATCTGTGGCATCAATAACTTCAGAAAGTATTATGTGGATACTTGAACTGATGGCCAATAAATTGTCTAAGGATCCTCTAATGGTCTCCAAAATTTGTATGCATCTATTAAGATTGCATGCAAGTTTTTATGTGCTTGCATTCCATTGCCATCTACTAGAGACAGAAATATTTAATAAGATGCTAGGCTATTTCGTGGAACAGAAAAAAAGTTAGCTAGAATGTCTAATGAATAAGATAATTGACCAGCAATCTCCCTCTGTATTATTCTGGGTCTCCTAAGAAGTAACATTTTAAAAAAAATATTCCAGCATGCAAAGATTTTATTAGAGCAAATATCTGCGGTAGAGAGGAAATGTGGGGAGAACCTCAAGAGACAGAGGGAAGGCATCACACTAAGCCATTGTGTAGCTTTGGAGTTTGGGCGAGCCTCTAGGAAGGGTTCTTGAACCCAAGCTAGTTATTGGTATAGTTAGCATCTCTTCTGCACTGAGTCTTGAAGATATTGCTGGGAGAGCAAGCTGCGTGCAAAGCTAGGGATGGCAGAGCCAGCAGAGGACCCTTGTGAGCTTCCCTGGCGCTGGGTGGAGCTCTGCAAGACAGACCTTACTTCTGACATTCCCTACACCTGCCAGCGTTCTCCAAATTACCAGCTACTGCTGCCCAGGAAGTGAGACTGAAGTCTCTGCAGTTTGCAGGCAGTCACTCACTCATGCTGTGTTCTGCTCTTTTTATCTGTTGCATTTTGGAAGTCATTTTAACCTGGAATCTTTTGTTACATTCTAGAGCACTGGTTCTCAACCATCCTAATGCTGTGACCCCTTAACACAGTTCCTCGTGTTCTGGTGACCCCCAACTATAAAATAATTTCATTGCTACTTCATAACAATAATTTTGCTACTGTTATGAATCATGATGTAAATATCCGATACGCAGGATGTCTGATAGGTGACCCACAGGTTGAGAACTGCTGCCCCAGAGTCTAGACATTGCCTTTATTTAGGATTGCTTTTATTCAAAACTGAAAATAACAATGTCTTAGTTAGGGTTTCTATTGCTGTGGTTATAACCACAGAAACTCTTACAAGGGAAAACATAATATTGGGGGTGGCTTATAGGTTCAGAGGTTCAGTCCATTATCATCATGGCAGGAAGCACAGCAGTGGGCAGGCAGATATGGTACTGGAGAAGGAGCTCAGAATCCTACATCCGACCCACGGGCATCAAGAAGAGGCTGCCACACTGGTCCGGCTTGAGCATTCGAAACCTCAAAGCCCCGCCCCCCCCAGTGACACACCTCGTCCAGCAAGGTCATACCCAATCCAACAAAGCCATACTTCCTAATAGTGCCACTTTATATGGCCCTATGGGAGCCATTTTCTTTCAAACCACCACCACCAATTCTTCTGCTTTTGTTTTTAATAACTAGTTTCTGAATTAATCTTTCAAGAGCTAGCTGATGTGGTAAGACACTTTACAAAGCTGGGGTGAAGCTCAACTGTAGAAAGTCTACCTACTGTGTGCAAAGTCAGAGGTTTCATACCCAGTTATGAAGGGTAGAAGAGACTATATGAGCTACATAGCCTATGATGATATATAGATTTGATAGTGGCAGGCTCCAGACTGAGCTGTTTGCGATTGAGTGGAACAAATATGAACACAGACCAATATACGGAGAAACTTAGTGGTCACGTCTTAGCAACATACTGAAGCTGTCCCAACACGACACTGAAATCACAATGTCATTCAGAAAACTGCTGTGACAGTACTTCAGTAATAATACATAGACTCTGCCCTAAAAGGGAACTATTCTGACTGCAGGGCTTCGGTTCAGGGACTTTGGCCCAGTTCTTGTTTTGTAAATCTCCAAGTAAATCTCCATTCCCACATAGAATCTATAAAAGATAGCTATTTTCATGAGAAAATAAAGCCTTTGCTTCATTCTCAAAACTGAAATTTATGGGGGGGAGGAGGAGGAAAGGCAAATAAAACTTAGGAACAAATGGGCTAGGTATAATGGACTGAATGAGAAAAGCCTCTCGTAGTCCTGGGCATTTGAACACTTGGTCCCCAGTTGTGGCACTGTTTGGGGAAGTTTAGGAGGTAGAGGCTTGCTGGAGAAAGTGTGTCACCAGAGGCACGCTTTGATAGATAAAGACTGCACCACGCCCCATTCTCTGTCTCTCTCTCTGCCTCTCTCTCTCTCTCTCTCTCTCTCTCTCTCTCTCTCTCTCTCTCCCTTTCACACTTGTGCTTCAAGGTGCCAGCTCTTCACTCTTTGTTGCCTTTGCCATTCCTACTGCCTATGCCATGCTATCCCTGCCATTACGGACTTTAGCTCTCAGGACTCATAAGCCAAAATAAATGCTTTATTCTATAAGCTGTCTTGGCCATGGTGTTTTATCACAGCAACAAAGAAAATAACTAAAACACTAGAAAAAAATTGACAGTCCGCATTGCATGTATTAATTTATGAGCCATTTCTGCCAGTCAATAATATTAAGCATGTTACCTTAAAAAATGGGCAAAAATTTTAAATAAATAGGCAGAAGAAACACACAATGATTCATTTATAATGGTTAAAGTGCAAACTGAACACTAAGTTGCCATTTTATGTATATAATTGGTTTTTTTTTTTGGTTTTTTGAGACAGGGTTTCTCTGTGTTTTTTTTTAAATTTATTTCTTTATTAATTAATTAAAGATTTCTGTCTCTTCCCCACTGCCGCCTCCCCTTTCCCTCCCCCTCTGTGGTTTTGGAGCCTGTCCTGGAACTAGCTCTTGTAGACCAGGCTGGTCTCGAACTCACAGAGATCTGCTTGCCTCTGCCTCCCAAGTGCTGGGATTAAAGGCGTGCGCCACCACCGCCCGGCTTGTACCTAATTCTTTTTTTTTTTTTACAGTTCTTACTTAGTTTTTATTCATAATCATAAACTTAACTCTGCAATCCAGCTAGACTTGAAGGGGAATGAGGAAAATATGGAACCCAAAGAACTTCAGTGAGAGCAGAGATTACAGGGTACTGCGAGCAGATGGGGCTGGGGTGCTCTCCTGAGCTACAGAAGGAATGGTCTGGTGGGTAAGAAGCCCGCAAGTCAAAAGAATTAGAGTTGTCCACAGTCGGAAATGGTGATCTTCTTGCTGGTCTTGCCATTCCTGGACCCAAAACGCTCCATGGCTTCCACAATGTTCATGCCTTCTTTCACCTTCCCAAAGACCACATGTTTGCCATCCAGCCACTCAGTCTTGGTGGTGCAGATAAAAAACTGGGAACCGTTTGTGTTTGGTCCAGCATTTGCCATGGACAAGACGCCAGGACCTGTATGCTTCAGGATGAAGTTCTCATCCGCAAATTTTTCTCCGTAGATGGATCTGCCGCCAGTGCCATTATGGCGTGTGAAGTCACCACCCTGGCACATGAATCCTGGAATAATCCTGTGAAAGGAAGAACCCTTATATCCAAATCCTTTCTCTCCAGTGCTCAGAGCACCAAAGTTTTCTGCTGTCTTTGGAACTTTGTCTGCAAACAGCTCGAAGGAGACGCGGCCCAAGGGCTCGCCATCGGCCGCGATGTCGAAGAACACGGCGGGGTTGACCATGGCTGCAGCAAGCGGCGAGAGGGGACAGCGGCGTCTGCAAAGCCTTGTACCTAATTCTTAAAGCACGCACCAGGCAATGGTGAGTTCGAGACTGTACCTGTACGAATTTCATTTGACCACTACAGATGCTTCGGTTCTGATGTTTCCTCAAGCAACATGACACTGTACATGGACAATGGCCTGACGTGAACTACCTAGAGAGGCCAGAAAGATGTGCCAAAGCACAAAGAAAGATCCAGGCTTGTAGTCGAGAGATCCCAGGGAGACCCCAGTTCTGCCGTCTCCCAGGGTGGAGCTCAGTTACCGTGTGTCTGGAGGTTTCGGTGACTTCACTAGTTAAGATACTGATGCCATCTTCCTCAAGGAACACATGGTGATTAGAAGGGGCTGTGCACAAAAAAAAATTCTTTTCCCTCCCTATATTTAGAGGGTATTTCTAAAGTCCTGGTGACATACTATGCCCCTGCACCCCAGACCGCAGTCAGTCCTGCTGAGCGCCTGACGGAGCCACAGCCCCACCCAGCCAGACTTGAAGGAGGATTCAGGAGGCAAACAAATGAGTATTCATTCCACCTGGGGGAAAAGCCTCAAAATCCACTTGCGGTCCCAGAAATGCAGCTCAGGTGCTTGCATCGTCATTTGTTCAATGATGTCATATTGTGTAAATCTCACCCAGACCTGTTTGTCTTCTTAAATTCAGCCCTCCTCCAACAACCCACTAATGCCTGCATGGTACTAATGACAGCAGCTGCCAAGTTACTCAGGAATTGCCATGAGTCATGTCCTGTGTGAGCTGTTATAAAAGCATCCTGTTCCCCCCACCTCCGAAACCCTCAGAAGTGGGTGCTGTCCTCATTTACTAGGTGGGGAAGTCTGTCAGAAGTTCAACATCTCAGCTATGGTCACTTTGGTCATCATGGATTCCTTAGCACAAAAGACGGGGCTCCTTTTGGCCTTGTAAGCAGGTCACAGCTTTCTCCTGTGTTAGAGAAAGAGGTGGCAGTGTCCGAGCACTGAGGGGAGTGGAGAGTGGTGTCTGCTCTGAGATGTATTGTTTCTTATTCATGTAAAACCTGATGGAGGTGGGAAAATGTGTGGATAAGTGTGTGGAGGGTTTAGAGACACAAAAAGACTCAGATGCATCTCATGCATTAGGGGACAAGAGCAACTCTTTTCATAAGGGACCATTCACCCAGGTGAAGAGCATCAATCCGTGGGAACTTGCAGCAGGCCAGCACCTCCTACGACTCAAGATGGATGCTTTGCCTGTAGCTGAACTGGACAACTGAGACTTCCTGAGTTTCAACAAATAAAACATTCAACGACCATGAGAGTATGATACAAACTCTGCTTTTCGTTTGAAATCCTGCCATTTCCAGGAGGTGAGGGCACAAAAATGGGGAGCTCAAGGTCAGCCTGAGATATACAGAAAGAACCTTACAATAAAAAAAAGGAAAGGGAAGGGACGAAGGTAGGGGAGGGTGGGGGAGGGGAAGCAGTTTATGGGAAGTTTGGGTCAACATTAAATCTAACGCAGATTGTCACTTGCTTCTAAGTCTATGCTATTGTCATTAGTAAATCTTAGAGCTATCCCAGCTTACTGGTCCTCACTGCAGAGATGAAAACTTTCTGTGGGACAATGTAGGCATCAATAACTCAGAATCGAAGACGATTTCGGAAGTGCCACTCTCTGAATGTGGAGAGTTGTGCCATCCTGACTTGCCTCTAACGAAAATCTCACAGTGACGTGGGATTCCAGCACCTTATCTAAGCGTTCTCAACGGGTATGAAATAAAAACTCCTTAGGTGGTGAGAACGCATTGTGTCCGCATTCAATTAGCAGCGTGTTTTCAACTTGGTGTGCGGGACACTGGCACATTGTCCAAGGCATGGCACCTTAGAACCGGCTGAATAAAGCACTCCCCGAAGAATACCTTCAGTGCTTTCAAAACTTCTTAATCCCCATTAAAACAGAAGGAATACCGACTAAAGACGCCGGCCCGTCAGCTGGTAAACACAACGATGCCGAGGTCACACTGTGCAATTATCCCTCATTACAGCAAGCAAGATCCTTTTGCCCTAAGACAAGTAAACCAATAATGAATTTGCTCCAACGTAGTTTCAAAGGGGGAATTTTTCGGGGGGGGGAGTATTTCGTTCTTTTTGCTTCGTTTTGATCAAGGAGAGAGACGGATGTCATCTAGATGACTCTCAGATTTGGACACCGACCTGAAATCCAGCATGGCGTTCAAACAGAACTGAATCCCACTGAACGCTGTTGTCAAGGCTGGCAGAGTTCCTCTCGGACAACACCTCAGGATTAGATTGTGTTGGGGTATGGTTTGGTTCAAAGGATAAAAGTGTGAGCAGGCTAAGGGTCTGAGAAGTCCCAGGCTCTCGCTCTTGAGTGGCTGTGTGGGGACATGTTGGCTAGCTGGCCTCTCCTGTTGCTGGGAGAGCGACTGCCGCTCCATGGTGCAGACCCAACCGTGCCGACGAGGTTAGGAAAACGTAACCACACTAAAAACAGGAACATTTGCCCACTCTCAGAAAACTGCAAAAGATATGCCCAAAAGGTGTACTTAGATAATTACGATGACCTACTTATTAAGTGAAATTTCTAAGAGTTGATCCTATCGGAGCTCACAAAGACTCAGTAGGAAGCAGAGGGCTAGCGTCAGTATCACCACAGTTCAGATGAGAAACATGACATCATTACGGGCCTGGTGAAATGACACCCACAATGAAAGGAAATGTGTTATGTTCATTTCTTACTTGGAAAATAATGTTTCCTGAAATGTATGATAGCTGTGAGTTAGTGCGTGGGTGCGTACATGCGTGCGTGTGTGTGGGTATGTGTGTGCAGGTGCACATGGAGGCCAGAAGACAACCCTGGATGTCATTCTTCAGGCACCATCCACCCTCTCTTCTTTAAGGCATGGTCTCCCACTTGCCTCAAATTCGCCCTGTAAGCTAGACCAGCTTGTTGGCAAAGATGCACCTGTGTCTGTCTCCTCAGTGCTGGGGTTGAAAGCACATGCCATCTATGCCTCGCTTTTCGAAGGGACTCTAGAAAAGGACTCAAGGCTCCATGTCTGCGAGATAATACCCTACCGACTGAGCTGTGATTCTAGCCTGCATTTCACATTGTTATAAAGCTGCCCTATTTGGTTCTAGGCTCTCTCCTAGGGGCCCGCATGTCAAGGACTTGGTCTCATGTGTGGTTCTGTTGGGAGGTAGTCAAATTCCTATATGATCGAAGGTCTCTGAACTCTCTCTCACACACACACACGTGTACACACACATGCACATGCGCACACGTACACGCATGTGCACACACACACGCACACTACCATAAGATGAGCAGTTTTGCTCTGTCACGCACCTTTCGACAGACCCCAAACCAAAAAGTCATGGACTGGAACCTCTAGAATCATGTACTACGTGAACCATACTGTGTTTGGGCTTTTGCTTTTGTTTCTTATAAAGTATGGCAGATAGTTGTTAGTAGGGAAGGGCTAACACATAAACAGCAGGATGACTTGTGTCTTCCAGGAGCTCTGTGGGCCAATTTTTCTTACCATTTGCTAGCACTTTGCAGTATTGTTGACACCTGTCATTTATCTGATACTGAGTTCATCAGCTGATCAATCAATCGTCTTTCTATACCAGCTCAGAAAATCCTCTGTACTCCTGCGTGATAGCTCAGAAGTTAAAAGCACTGTTGCTCTTGCAGAGGATTTGGGTTCAGCTCCCAGCACCCAATCAAGAGGCTCACAACTGCCAGTAACTCTAGTTCCAGGGGACCCCCCACACCCCCTTCTGGACCCCATCAGCGTTCATATGTCCCTACTCATACACAGCACATGCATAAAAACTTTTTTTTTTAAGTTCTACAGAAGACAGAACTTTTGGAAAGAGAGAATGAGACTCGGTGCTTTACAGGCAAGGTTATTAAATACAAGTGAGAGTCAGGGCCAAATCTCACATTGCCTCTTCAGGCCCTAAGCCTGCACCTCCAACCTCTACACTATGCTCGCTGTCCCTGGTGGCAGCTTTCTCAGAAGCACGTTCTCTGCACATTCACACAAGTTGTTTTTCCTAACTCCGACCTTAGCTCACGGTTTTCATTCCCAGAAATACAGAGGGCCTAAACCTGAGAAGCAATCAGATGCCTGCCTTTGAAAGGCAGCGATGACAACAGCCAGGTACAGTTGCATAGTGTGGACCTGTGTGTGTGAGGACAACAACTGGGTACATTCACGTAGTGTGTGCCCGTGTGCAATTGTTCTAGAATATACAAACTCTAGCAACTCTAATTATCATTGTGTGGCTCCCAATAATGAGCCCAGAAGAAAGGACCAAAAATCTGACTTTTAGTGCATATTGTAAAAGGAGACTGCATGTTGGTTTCTTGGCCACCCAGATGCGAATAATCACACAGAAACTATATTAATTACAACACTGTTTGGCTGACAACTCAGGCATATTTCTCGCTAGCACTTACATCTTAAATTAACCCATTCCTACTAATCTATGTATCACCACAAGGCTATGGCCTACCGGTAAGTTTTAGACGTCTTTCTCCTTCAGCAGCTACATGGCATCTGCCTCACTCTGCCTTCTTTCTCCCTGCATTCAGTTTAGTTTTCCCGCCTAGCTATATTCTGCCCTGCCATTGGCCAAATCAGCTTCTTTATTAACCAATGGTAATAAAATATATTCACAGCATACAGAGGGAAATCCCACATCAGCATATTTGTAAAACTGTTTTTTATTAAGTACCAAATTGATCCAAAGAAACAATTACAAGCATCTACAATATTAAGAGAGTAAAATGAACATGTATCTATTAACCCTGCAATTAAAGCCCATGTTCCATCAGCAGCAGGCCCCTGTCTCTCCTACCTCAGGGGCCAATGTTTGGAGTTTACTCTTGCTCTCTTTGTAGTTTCACCTGTGCCCAGACTTTCCTTGTGCATGTTTAGTCCATGTGCTCATCTCTGTTTCTCTATAATTTGTTTTCTAGTTATTATTACAAGTTTTTCCCTGTAGTTTCTGGCTATAATTCATTTTTAAAAATTAATTGGCCTGTAAAACTGTATGTATACTGCACATACAACAGTAAGTTACGACATAGGCATGTGTCGTGGACTGATTATTTTATTAGCTGTGCACACACACTTATCCCTTGGGCGGTGTCAGAACCTTTGGTTCTGTGTTTACTGCAAAGAGCACTAGCATTGCTTACGGGTTTTTGTTATTTGTTTGGTTGGTCTTGTTTTCTTTTGTTTTTTTGTTTTTGCTGGTGCAAAGTTGCCATGCTAAAGATGCTTCTGTTCAAGAACTTTCCTGGAGATGAGCATGGACAAGTAAACGTGCTGACCCTGGGGGTGTCTGCCAGGTGACTAATACCAGTCTGAAGTACTTGGACCAATGCACACTCCTACGGCAGTGTATAAAGGTCACAGTTGCTCCCTCAAACTCCCAGGGATCATTTTTGGTCAACCTCATATTTGCCTGACGGCAGAGTGTGAAACCTCACTGTGGTTATATGTTGCATTTTTTTGGAAACTACTGTCACCAGACATATTTGGACTTCTTCATAAACCACACAACTTCTTCTATTTCTGTGTCTTGTCTCCCTGGTGTGTGTGTGTGTGTGTGTGTGTATCTGTCTGTTTGTATATGTGTGTGTCTGTGTCTATCTGTGTCTGTGTGTTGTCTGCCTAGGCCATATGTGTCCATGCTTATGTGTGTGTGTGTGTGTGTGTGTGTGTTTGTATGTGCAACATGCATGCACAGTGCCTTTGAAGGCCAGAAGAAGGTGTTGCATCCTCTGGAACTGAAATTATAGGCAGGTGTGAGCAGCCTGATGTGAAGAGGAGAAGAGAGGCGAGGTGAGGCGAGGAGAGGAGAGGAGAGGAGAGGAGAGGAGAGGAGAGGAGAGGAGAGGAAAGGAGAGGAGAGGAAAGGGGAGAGGAGGGGAGGGGAGGGGAGGGGAAGGGAGGAAGTGGGAGAGAAGGGAAGAGGAGGAGAAATCCAACATGAAGTGAGTAGATCCTCCCACATGCCTCCTCCACCATAACCATCTCCCTCGCCATGGACAGAGAGTCAATGGCGCCAAGGACTACCAGCTAAAACTCTGAATAACCTTTCTTCCCTGTAAGCATTTCTGTCAGGTAGTTTGTCATAATGGTGCAAAGACCAAGGACCATAAGTGCTGCACTTTGGTCCTTGAGGTCTAGGTTGTATGTGGGATTTTTATCAAGGGACTCATTGTTGTCTTCCTTGATACTTAATTGCATTGTTCACCTTAAACATTATTGGCTTGAGGTTATTGGGACCATCCAGGTATAAAATTCAGATACCAATTCCTGGAGTTAACATCCTCTCTTTTTGACAACGAGCACTGGGCTTGGGGTCAGGATTATATTGTTACTGATAGTGCTTATACATACAGATGCAGTCAGGACAAGGGCTAGGTTTAACTCTGAGTACTTACACAATAGGCACGTGGCCTTTGTGGTCTCTGATGTATCCAGTGGGTCTCCAGCTTGTGAGAATACAAAGCCGGGAGCTGGATGTCAGCTGTATTCATCAAGCACCTTCATGGCAAAAACGTCATGAGTGGTGTTTGCATCTCCAGATTCCTGCCCCTCAGTCAGTCCTCAGCCTGTGAACAGCTTGTTAGATTTAGCAAGAAAAATACAGAATGCCCCATTACATTGGAGTGTCAGATAAACATATGGGTTTTTTAGTCATAAGTGTGCCTGGTCATAATCATAGTAAGAAATTATTTGTTGCTTATTTGAAATTCAAATTTGACTGCATTTTCTTCTGTATTTTTTTTTTCTTCTGGTAACCCTGTACTGAAGAAAGTCTTGGTTTTTTGCCAGCTCACTGATGCATCTCATGGACCTTTGAAGGACTGTCTAAGACAGTTTCTTTTTTCCCAGTTGGTTCCTGAAGCATGGTCAGTCATTGTATCATGTTAGTAAACTACCACAGCCCACTCTTGCCTGTGTCCTACCGCCTGCCTCTGTGACCCTTGGTCACTCACAATATTGCTTTCTGCATATTATTGAACCTGGAAAGAGCCCGAGGACCCTCCTATCACACCCTTTTACTAAGATGAAGAAAACTCAGATTCAGAAAGGTGGAAATCTGTGGTCAAGGGTATGCCTGGTTTAATAGCAGGGAGGAAACCAAAGTCCTGGCTCACTCAGCATTCTCTGCATACCACAGTGTTGACTGTGAGCATCAAACCGGCTAAGTAATATCAAAGCAGAACCCATGGAACGGAGAGCCCACAAAACATTCAAACAAAAGTCCACAGAGCATTAAAAATGCTTTACATTACGGAATCTCCCTCCAAAACCCGGGCAGCTTTGGGCATGAGACTTAGCATGAGATAATATTTAAGGGAAGAACCTCATAGGAACTCGATTACATATTTACACATTCTTTTCTCCCCAAGAACTGTAAGCATAACAATGAGGAATTCCTATGAATATTTAAAGGAAATAAGTTAACGATATGAAAAGAAAATTTCCGACAAGAAATGTACGGTTATTAAACGAGAGGTTTTGACCTCGAACATAATAATTCTCCATAGCAAATAAGACAAAAACCAGAACTTAATTAGCCAAAGCCCGCTCTTCTGTTCTTCCTTCCCCTTTCCTTACAAAGAAATGCTTTCAGGCTGCCTGAGACTCTCACCACGCTGCTTTCTCCCCACAATCAGTGCGTGATTGCCACTCAAATTGCTATACTGGTCCTTTCTGCCTCTAGCGCTGCATAAAAAGAAGATGCAGATGAATGGATTTTCTGTGGGTTAATTTATTAGGAGTGCAAAGCAATTATCAGCAAGGTAAATCACGGAACATGAAGTACACTGTTACACGCTGCTTGCAGGATAATGCGGGTCCCTTGGCCACAAATGCAATTAAAGCGCTATATTTTATTCCTTTTTCATTTCATCTCCTGGTCTATCCTTGGCTTAACCCAGACAGGTTTGACTGCATGTCAATATGAGATCAATAGACAGGAGGGGCTGATAATGTTCTCACGTGATTTCTTCTTTTTGACGCTAGTTGGGAAATTTTCATAAATCTACAAAATGGGGAATTTAGCTGTAAGATTCTGTTCCCGGGGCATTGGGCTGTCAGTTTCTTATGTGGCTATAATCGGGTGAAGTTATATTACTGTCATGTGACCAGAGACTGCAGTGAGGTGGATCATGCTTGCAAATGCCTGTCACATTAATAGTGTCTAAATTTTCTGGCTTTAATTTTAAAGGACAAGTCCAAAGAAAGTCATGTTTACTAGGCTTTCAGGACTCATAAAAGAAAACCTTGACAACAAAAGCAAGCCTTCTCCCTCCATAGACCAGTAAAAGCCCAAATACTATAAAAAGGTTGGAAAGGGGGCATCCCCAACAAGGAGGGCAAAACAAAGGAACTCTGTCCCAACATTTCCTTGCAAAACTGGTCAAATAGTCTAAGTTCTCTCTGCTTCTGCTTTCTCGTTTACAAAATGAGAATGATGATTGATAATGTATAAAACATTTACTCGGAGAGTGAGCAGGAGCGAGGGCGATGTCCCTCCCTGTTTACACCATACACAGCAGCGGCAGGGCTGAGAGTAGGGTCTACAAAGCACATATCAAGAAATACAGAGTCACTATCAGATCAAGTGGTGTTAGAAAGAAAGAAGACTGGGCAAAGGGAGGCAGGGCTCTGAAGCTACCAGCATGGCTGGAAGGACTGATTCAGGCATGCATGAGACAGGGAGGGGTTGTCAGGGCTTCCTCGGTGTGTTGGCCAGTCTCCCATCACTGTAGCGGACATAGGAGATGACAGACTTAGAAGAAAACAAGTTTCTGTCAGCTCACAGCTCTGGAAGTTGCAGGCTATGGCCATGGCTCATGGCAATTGAGGCCACACAGCATGGTGAGAGAGTACAGCCTTGCAACACGTTGTTCTCGTGACCAGGAAGTGAAAGCAGAAGAAGTTGCAGGGTGCGATCTGTGCCCAATAACCTACAGATGCTCCACGGGGCCCACTTCTTAGAAGTTCTGTCACCTCCTGGAGGTGCCTGGATCAGAACTTGACACAGGGACCTCTGCAGGACACTCCAGAGCAACTCTACAGCAGTTGGCTTAGACAGTGTAGAGGAATAAGGTGAAAGAGAAGCTTATATTCAAAGACCTCCCAGGAGCAACCAAAGAAGCTAGCAGTTTGGCTACTATTCTGTTATACAAATAAATGGGGGGAGAAATTAGCTTTTCTTCTCTCTTTCTATGTCCATAGCGGAGAATCTGACCTCAAAAAACCCTGTTAACCCCTCAAAAATACAAATCCATTTAATCTAACTTTTCTGTCAGTTTAGACAGCCTACCTAAAGTCACACCTGAGTCTGGGATTGTTAAGCAGTGCATGATGGGAAAAGGCAATAGAATAAGAAGAGTATAATGTGATAGGGATAAGTAGGGAGACTTAGCAAGCGCTGCCCGTTGAAAGTCTTCCCTTGGCCCTTAGAATTTAGTGTGCCCCTCTCCTCTGGGGACAGAGAGGACATCTCTCACAGGAGGGTCTTATCACATGCCTAGGGAGGGCGTCAGAGGTCCTTTCTCCAGTTTAGTGGTCTCAAGGGACAAAGAGATGAGCGCCTGGCTGAGACCTTCCTGCTTCTGTGACTTTCCTCAAGTTCCTCAACTTAGAGTATTTAGAGGTGGCTGTCTCTGGAACAGAGCACAGGCTAATATAACCCTTTTGACTCCAGCTAGGTAGAAGATGAGGAGTCTAACCAGAAGGTTGTCATTGTCATGACTCAGATAAGAGGTGACAAGGGGGATAAGGAGACACAGCTTCAGCGCAGGTGACTTTGCAAATGACCCATGGAGAGAAGCAAAGCCAGCTTCTCCATCTTAGCACTTGCCAAGTGAATATCAGCTTCTCTATTCTTCCTAGGGCAGCTGTGTCCAAAGGGGATTGTCAGGCGGGCGGCAAGAGCCCAGCGCCCTGAGTGCCAATGACGGATACGACAGAAAAGCTCCTGAGGTTGCTTGTTGCTGTTCGAGATTGAAAATGTATCACCGTTGGCCACTTCGCTGCATGTTGATAACATGTAGGCAGCAGTAGTGACCACCTCCCAAAACTGTTTTTGAGTGTACAGTCACACACGGTTAACTCACATCACATACTCTAGTACTGGTGTAAACGTGTCGCTCTGCTGAGCTCCTGCTCAGCAACTTGAGGTACGAAAACATGTCCCATGTTAAAAATGACTTGTGTTAAATGCCTACCCCTCCCCCCAGTCTTGTTCCTTACTAAATTCTACTTTCCCCCAGCATTCAGTTCTCCGAGTCACTTCTTGAAACCTCAAGGAATTTAGTTGTCATTCCTGTCTTCTCCATCACTTGCCTAGAAGGCAAGTCATTCCTGCCTGTTGCCACACAGCTTCCAGCACATCCGACTCCTGTTGAGAGCAGAGTTATCAGGACAAGTGCCTTTGCTCCAGCAGGGCCAAAATGCCAGTTCTGGCCACCTTTCCTAATAATTTATAAACTCTGCAATACTGAAAAGGCCAATGAAGTCATTTAATCAACGTGTTGGGAAGAGGAACAATGAAAAATGTCCAATGACCCTCCATCCACAACTTCATTTACAGGTACTGGCGTGAGCAGTGTGGTTAAGAAGAGGAAGGATTGGGAGAAGCAGTATGCATAATTAAGAAGTCCTACTCAGAGTGTGATTCTGCCCATCACTGTCTGGTCTCCAGTTCTTCAAGGCCAACCATCCCGTAAGTCCTTATTGCAGGAGAAGATAAGTTAGTTCTCAAAACAGTGTGACTTACTTCGGGGTACAGCCCCCTCCCCATCAGAGACAGATTATATTTGACTGGCGGTGGTTTGTCCTCTGGGCTTTGCTCTTCCTGGAATAAAGGTGACTGCCGCTTTAGGACAATGACTTGCCTATTTGGTGCTTCCAGCCTCAAGGGAGTGAGTGGGTCACTTAAGAAGAAAGACCCTCCTTGAGCAATTAGCAGGCCCCTGCGGTTCAAGCAAGAGCCTGACCCAAAGTAAAGGCAGCAGAGGTGAAGTGGACACAGAGAGGCTGTCTTCCATCTTGGTCTTTGCTTCCTTGTGAGCTGAATGAGGAGGCAGAAGTCTTTGGCAAATGTCCCTTCAATGTGTCTGCTGGATCATGGCTGCATAGACCATTGAGCCGCGGTGTCAGCAGGCCCTGCTACTTCCACGACAGGCATACACGATGCTCCAGCCTTCTCCTACCATTCCTGACTACATACTACCCATGCAATATTTCCACATCCACCATGAAATGCACAGACTTGTCTCTGCACACTCCACTTGAATGTCCTTCCTCCTCTTCATACACTTTGTCCACCCAGACAGCCATTGCAATCTCTCCTCCATAACACTACCCCAAATAAGAGAATTATGCACACGGCCCTTTCTCCAGGCCCCATAGCACACTGTCACGGGAACACACATCTCACTAGATGGTAAGTAACTGTTGCCTTTCTCCTTGCTAGATGGATCTTGAAGCTCCAGGTAACACTGAATGACAAGAAACCATATAGGAATCTGTACTCCGCCAAGCAGGCTCTCTTAGACATTTTAGCAGCTCACCAATAGTCAAGGCTTTTGTTGCTCGGTTCATTATGGCTCGTAATTAAAATGAGCTTTATGCCATGATTTAGTATTTGACCTTGATTTCAGTCCAAAACATATTCTGAGAAAAAAAATTCTTAAACTATTACATGGCTATTAAATTAAGACATTTGGGAAGGTCGAGGGGGGGGGCTGTAGGTAAGAACATATAAGGGAAGATTTCTGGTAGATTAGAGTTGCCTATTTAAATTGACTCAACTATTTAAATGCTCCAGAATTTTTTTTTAAAAATTCACTATCAAAAAAGAAAAAGCCAAGAACTCCAACGTTGCTATTCAGCATAATTTTGCTTAGAAAAATAGCATTATTTCTGCTTGATTTGATTTCGTGTGGCTAAGATTGGAGGAAATGTTATTGGTTATATCCACAGCTAAGCTTATGTAATTATCCACAAATTTTCTATTGCAGCCCACTGCCAATCACCTAATGCTCATTGCATCAATTTGAAAAAGAGAGGGGGCAATTAGCCACGTAATAGTTAATTCAATTTATAAAATTAAATGTATATTAAGAATATGCCTGGTAAATACTATATCATGTGCACATGCTCAAACAGGGAGCCTGGTTAATATTTTATAGCTTATCTGATAAAGTTAACAAAAGAATTTAGTCAGACTGGAGACATACACTGAATATTTCATCACCTTCTTAATTGCAAAACACAGACGAGGCCTTTTTTTTCTCTCCTTTGGGAGAAATAAATGTTAAAAGTTATTACAGATGAAATCAGTTTGGCAATTAGGTTGAAATCCAACTGAACCCAAGCAGAAATTGATGGCTCCAAACATCACGGTACCGAGATGTTTGCCGCCAGCTCCATCACTCCACAGATGAGGCGGGATGGTTGACAGGAGCGCCGCAGAACTCGGGCTAGCAGAGGTTAGATGAACGCAGAGGAAAGCCTGGCTTTGTGCCTTCCTCTCCCCGGTAGTTAATTCACAGCCATCAAGAACTGTCATTCGTGGGCACGAGAGACAATGTGATATACCTAAGGCTTTTCATCGGGACTCCTGATTTAAAGGTCTTCGGCTTGTGCTGTGGACCTTAACCTTGAAGCCAAGTGCAAATTAGCTTTAAATCAATGAAGCTGACTAAAGCCCCATTGTGGAGGAGCCCTTCATAGAAGAAGGGAGGGGAAGCACTTGAGCCCAGGGAGAGACTGGCCTCTCTTGACTTGGAACATATGTAATGCTTTTCTGCTCTCCTTCGCCCTGACAGCACCATGAATGGCTCTAAAGCTATTTACTCGCTGAGAGAATGGAACCAAATTTTCCAATTCAGCAGAAGAGGCCGAGTGTGAGTCAGAGGGCTGCTTCCCAAGCACCAGAACAGAAAAAGTTAGCTCTCAAAGAAGCAGAGAGGAGACCATCGTCATTCCCCACGAGATGACAAGAGAAGCATGTTTCCAATTATGCGAGAAAATTATATGTATTTAAAAGCATCTTAATATAATATATATATATATATATGATACTTGGAGTTTCTGTTTGCTTGGCATTGTATCATAAGATTATTGTTTCTCAAAAGTGCAAGAATATTGCAACTACTCACCATCTTTTAAAAGGATTTTTCTTCTTCAAAACCAAACCAACCCACAAAGATCATCCTTTGAAAATGGCGCTAATAAAGCCCAGACATAGGCAGAGTTGCCTGTTGCAACTAGACTCCACCAATCCCATCTTAGTGCCACAGAGAACTCTGTGATGGTGATCTCCAAGTCTTGCTCGTTTCTATTAGAGTCTACACAAATTCAACCTCTACAGAAGAAAAAATAATAATAATTCATTTTATAGTATCAGAAATATTAAAACTGCTTGGCTGAAATGAGTATTTTACCTTTAGAGCAAGGTTTGTTTTTATTACCTAATTGATTGTTTAATGATTCATTCAATCTGTCTCCTCCCTCAACACATCACCTCACAATAGAAAATGACAGGCACCCTCCCATTCAAAGTATGCATGAGTCCTTGTCCTTTGGTTTTAAGTATGATGAGTTCAAAATTACGAAAAAGAAAATCAAATTTCTTTTCAATTCTGTAGAAACTTAATGGACAGGGGCGGTATCTGGTCTACTATCAGCCACCTCTAGATGGCCAATGACTAACATCATGTCCATACTCCCCAAAGACAAAGAACGATCAAAGCCATCTTCTTCCTTACTGCATTATCTACTCGGCACATTGCTGGAACAAAATCCCCAACAAAAGCCTCATTAGGGAGGAGAGTTTATTTGGGCTCACAGTTCAACATGGTGGGAGGTCATGGCAGCAAGAGCATGAGAGGGCGGCCGGATCCTGTACATAGTCAGAAGGCAGAGAATGGTGAATGCTGGGGCTTGGCTTCTTCTCTCCTTTTTATTTGGTCCAGGATCCCAGGCCGTAGGATGCTACCATCCATATTTAGGGCAGATCTTCTCACCTCAGTTAGCCTAATCCAGAAAATCCCTCACAAACTTGCCGAGAGGTTCATTTCTGTTGTGCTTGGTATATACCACCAAGGTCATGAGATGAGCCTCTTCCCACCCTCCCTCCCTTCCTCCTTTCCTTCCTTCCTTCCTTCCTTCCTTTCTTCCTTCCTTCCTTCCTTTCTCCCTTCCTTCCTTCTCTTTCTGAAACACGGTCTCATTCAGAGCATGTTGTCTTCAGACTTGCTTTGTAGCTGAGGATGACTTTGAGTTCTGATCCTTCGGCCTCCACCTCTAAGGTCAAGATTCCATCATGTCCCATTTTATGTGATGCTGGGGTCAGACCCTGGGCTTCAGAATGATAGACAAGCACTCTACCAACTTAGCTATATCCTCGGTCCCTCTTCTCTGCTTATGAAGGTAAAAGAGCTGTCTCCCTGTATGTACCTTTAGGTCCCTAGTTCAGCCACGTCAGTCTATAGCACCAGACAAATGAAGGGCGGACAGGAATCTGGACTGGCAGTGGAGAGGGAGTGAGAATGTTCCAGGCTGTAGAAAGCCATGAAGAGATGAATGAGATGCAAAATGTCAATTCTGAACATGGGGAGAGGAGGCAGTTAGAGAGAGGCAGAATCAACTAGTGGGATGTTCCCACCGCGGCTGTAAATGCACATTCTCAGAGCTGTGGGTACCAAGTTCTAGTGGCCAGATGAGTCACGGGAAAAAGAAGTGAAGGATTGGCAAGACTAGACAGCCAGCGTCCACAGAGGGATAATCATCACCATTTCTTAAACCACGGGGCTCTCTGCTATCAGTGAGGTGTTGCAAAAGCAAGCAAATGACTGTCTGATGTTGCTATCTCTGGAAGAGTGGCCACGCGAACCCAGTCTGTTATTATGGACGGCGGTGGAGATAAACCTGAGGGTGATTGTGACCGTCTCTGCTCAGAATGCCCTTTAGCTGGTACTGTCGGCCTCAACGGGGCCCAAGAACCTTTCAAGTCTCCTTATCGCTAGCCTACATTTCCATTAATCATCATTTTACGGAACCCTGAAAAGCGTGTTCAAGGGCCTGGAGCGGTGACTCCGTTGGCGAGTTGTTTTTGTGAGAGCATGGGAACCTGGGTTTGGATCCAGCAATGATCTAAAAGGCTGGATGTAAAAATATTTCTCTGTAATCCCAGCGCTAGGAATCTGGAGACAGGAGGAGCCTTTGGGTTGCCTGGCTGGCCAGACTAGCCGATCAGTGAGCTGCAGGTTCATTAAGAGACCCTGCCTCGAAAAGATTAACCTCAGCGGTAACTAAAAGCAATGCACTGAACGACGTGATTCAAGAGTTCCTTATCCCTGGCTATCTCTGCTGCCCAGATATAAAAACTATCTAAGGAATCGTCATTAAGGCCTGCTGCTCTGAAAAATTCCGGCAACCATATCTATTTTATAAAACGCCAACGTGTCCAGATTTTATCAAGAAGTTCTGCTCTCCTCCTATCCTAAAAATAGCTGTGGCGCTATTATCTGATGCTTTTTACTTCTCTGAGGAGGTATCCCTGGCTGCGTGGAGTGATTAGTCATCTAGAAAAAGTCAGGCTGGTACCAAACAGAGGGAAATGCCCTTTAAAGGCTGATCTCTTTTATGGCTTTGTGTCAGGCCAAATACAGCTCTAGCGCTAGAACACACAAAACTGTGTGTCCAAGGACAGACTCAGGGGCAACAGAGATGGCTAAGCAGGTAAAGTGTCCCTCTGTAATACAGGCATGAGGACCCAAGTTCGGGGGGTCCCATATGCATCTAGACATGATGGCTCACATCTGTAATTCCAGCTCTCCTACAGTGAGATGGGAGGCAGAAGCAGAGAAATTTCTGGAAGCTCACAGATCAGCTAAGCCGGCATGAGCATCAGTAAACAAGGGTGCTGCCTCAGACAAGATGGAGGGCTAACTTTACTCTAAGCTGAACTCTGTCCACATGCATGCTGTGGCAGGTTAGCACTCATGCTCACCCGCAAACACACAATTATAGAACACACACACACACACACGAAGAAAAAGCAAGATGGACTCTAACCACACCTTCTTTATAATTCTGTGAAAACCAGCCTGTGGTGAGGCCGTTCACCAGCTCTGTGTGGCATCTCCCACTCATATTCAAACCAGGACAATGAACGGTTCCCACTATAACCACCATTCTAGATCTCAGTGGCAGACTAGTGGGACAAAGGCCTGCGACCGAGTGACCAGGACAGATGTTCCCCCACCCTGTCATCACCAGGTGACCCTGCAAACTCATACTGAGTCCTTTTGTGCCAGCCCTTATTAAAGAAATCAGAAAATAATTTACCTACTTCCAAAGTATAATGGAGTAAAGAGCACAAACCCATTCTGAAGAGGAAGAATAAGAACATAAAGCAAGTGTGAGAACAAGAAAGATGAAAGCCCAGCAAGGCAAACATGAAATCCTGTAGTTCTGCGTTTATCATGCAGATCAGTCGCCACTATGACCATCCTGGGAATCCCTGTTCCTATGACTTTGCTGGCTTTAGCCTACATGACTTCTCTCTTCAGCTGGCTCTTGTTGCTGTCGTGGATTTCCCCAGTAAATGTTCCCCATTTCTGCATCTTTCTAGGGTTTCCATTATGTCATCAGCTCCATCTTAGAGCTGAGTTTGCCCGCAGGAATCTGATGCTGCCACACACCACTGAACCTCCAAGACTTTCTTTCCGCTGAAATCTGGGTGGAAATCTTTTGTGGTCTCGGAACTCATGCATTCTGCAGAACTGTAAATTCAGAATTATGTAGCTGATACCAAAGTCTGGCATCAGCTGCCAGCCCTACCCATTTATCTAAGGGATCAGAAGCTGTGGAGTACCTGGGTAGCTGAACCTGGGGAAATCATTTCTTAACTGATCCTGTTTAAGCAGGGTGTCTAAGAGCTCGCTATCAAAGTATAGTTTTGAACTCTTTCCATCCTTGAGCCTGTCATGGGTGGGGTCCAGCCAACTCCTGACATGCTATCAAGACATCTTTCCTATTGTGTCAGTGCAAACTCCACAAGTTTCACCTGGGTGAAGTCCTACCTATACTTCTTTTTTTCCATATCTTTCTCTTCTGCTTTTAGTTCCCAATTCTCACTGTAAATGTGGCTAAAATCAGCCAGCATTAGCCATGACACAGCCCTTACTGCTGTACTATCTTGAAATCTCCTAATCTCAAATTCAATCTCACTCAAAAAGTCTCAGGCATGAACACAAGGAAGAGAAATGCTTTGTCATAGTGTGATGCAAATGGCTTCTAGACTATTCCCAATAGTGGAAACTGCAGATCGCTCATTTCCTGAGCAAACCTTCGAAGCACAGCTGTTGCTATCCATGTCACTTTCTGCATTCTTGTCTCTTGAAACCCCACCAAATTTTTTTTCATTTCTTTTGTTTTGTTTTCCACTTAGAACATCCTAAGGTTTTTGACCCTCCTTCTCCTGACTTTCTCAAATTCCTCCCACAAGCCCATTCCAAAGAATTAGAAGTCACATGCTTAGGTAGTCATAGCAACCTCACTTCTCTGAATCAATTTTCTGCATCTCTTAGCCTCTTCATCTGTGACAAATACCTCAGAGAAGTAATCTAAGGGAAAAAAGATCTGGTTTTGGCTCATGGTTTCAGAGGTCTCTCCCATCGCAGCAGGATGGCATCCAGGACACAGAAGTTCACTTCATGTTACCTTGAAAGCCTGGGGAGAGGAAGGAGCAAGGAACAGAAGGAGAAGGGTGAGAATGGTTACGAAGAAGTTTTCTTCCCTCTGGGCCCAGCCTATAGAGTGATGTCACCACCACACTCAGGCGGTCTTCTCCCTCAGTTAACCACCACAGGAACACTCATGAATGCATATTACCAATCTCAATGCAACCAAGTTGACAACATTATCCATTATTAATGTCTATACCATTAAACAAAGCACATTATATGATGGCAAACAAATGAGTTACATCCATTCTATAGAATGTAGGAAAATCTCCAAAAAAAAAAGTGGATAATAATTACTTAATTGTGATTAAGAGAACTTTTGTCTGATTTCCTAAGACCCGCTCCTTCATCAACTCAAGAATCAAGGGATGTACACTACAGAGTGAAAAATAGTTTAAGGTAATTACCTTTCTTTTAGAGTTTGAAAGTATAGGCCCATTTGAATCACCTGCATTAATTTTAATTATGGAGGGTGCAGAATTTGCTAAGAGCCTAAATCTTCTCTGTTACAATCTGAAAGTTACAGCCAAAAAATTACAGTCATGTATAAGAGAAAACATAGGAAATATTAATCGTGAAAAACTGATTCTAGAGAAATATCTATATTTAGAAAACATGTGCCCTATAAATTTTAAAGCTGAGAAAAACACAATATGGTGTTTTCCCCCTTAGGAATGAATAAGTGACCTATATACAAAGCACCCACAAGATTCCTCGATTCTCTCAAACATTCTTGGGACTTGAACGCAAGTCAATCAAAGAATTGTTATGTTGACAATATGAGCAAACTAACTCTCTGTCAGCAGGAAATTCCACCCCATGGAAGACTGTAAAAAGGGGAGGAAGATGTTTAGAAGAAGTATGAGGGAGGGAGGGAAGCCTGGGTAAGTTGAATAAGTGTCAGTATTGCTGAGAAACTCAAGAGGGTGATAATGTGAATCCCAAGGCAAGTGCAATAGGGCAGCTATTTGAAATTTGTTTTTCACACATTTGGTGCAAAAACAACAGCTCTTACACGAAAAGTCAATCCACCCACACGTTAATCTCCAGTCAAGCCACACTTTGAGAATCCAAATGAAGCTGCCAATGTCTCGGAGGCCAGGATAAGGAGGGTCTTTGCTGCAAGCTCTGTGGCCAGCATCTTGCATTCACTGTGGTCAGGTATGGGAGGGTGCACAAGGTACACGGCTGGCACTGAGTTCCAGCACTCTCCTGGTTACCCTAAAGTAGAATTAACATATGGGCACAACTCACATATGCATTCACACATACACGCGACTGTGCCTTGGTAACACAAAGGCTGACTTCCCCTCACCCAGACACCAGGTTTCCTCTCCAGCTTTCTTTATCCCTTGAAACTATTGCAGGGACTTCTCTGCATTCCTGAGCTGACTTCATGGGCCATACTAAGAGGCACAGCAAGTTGTCATTGGCAGACACTGTCTTTGCTCTTCTAAGTTTAAATTATTTGAACCTAATAATGTCTTTGCCATCTGTTATTGTGTCTTAATCTCATTTTAAATTGTTTGGTTACTTTACAGCATCAAGTATACACACAGAGAAAAGTACATCAAGCAAACCACACATGCCCCAAAATGTAGTAGAATATGGGTTTTCAATTGGTGTAGTTCAACTCATACAGAGTATATTGTCTGGCTTATGTCTTTCTGGTCAACCCACATTCTTTCACATATCTTGGTACGTGTCATATTACCAGAGATGACTCCTGTGCATAAGTATGTCATTGGACCATTGTTGGGGAGTCAGACTTCTAGTGAGTGAGTGTGGACACACAGACATTTTAGCATCCATTATAACGCTGTTGGAAAGTCTTAGATCTTTTTGGTTACTTTGCAGCGGGAATTGCTGGGGGACACATACAGCAGAGTGGAATCATTTGGTCATAGATATATTTTGCCTTTACTCAGAATTTGATATTATTTTCCTAAGTTTCCATCTCATAAGCAAAGCATGCAGAGTTCTTGCAGATTTTCCTTCCTAGTGCCACTTAGGAGACCATTTTTTTAATTTGGTTTTGTTTTATGGTTTGGTTTTGTGTTGCTTTGATGAAGGATGTGGAGAGATGGAATATTGACTTGTCTTCTTTCTCTTTAAGCAGAATAGTTTAAAGAGAAGTCTTTCTTGGATTCCCTGAATCTTTTAGAATTCATAACCATTGGCCCACCCTGCATCGTGTCAATGCACACATTGAAAAGACCCTTAACTTGGAGCTGACAGTGATCCAAACTGCAAAAGTATATTACAAATTCAAAAATCTGCCAAAGGTCTATAGACAAAAAGCTAAACGTATCAATTTCCAGAGATCAAATTCACCAAAATCCAAAACATCAATAAAACAAGAAGATAGCTCAGTGTTATCTATAAATAGAATAGATAGGAGATTGGGGAAATCATATCCTACTAATGTGTCTGAAAAAATTCATCACAAAAAAATAAATCTAGGGAAAGTGGTATGAGAATGTGGGAATTAAATAAACAGCCTTTTTTGCTTGATTTCTGCCTCCTCCTGCATACACACATACATTCTCACACAGATGCATGCATGTGCACACACACTTACACACACACACACACACACACACACACACACACACACACACACACCTCCGGCTTAGAAGGACTCAGCTTAGTACACACCACACTTAGAAGGTGATTTCTCTCCCTTGAAGTGCTGGTGAGTTCCAGATGAAGCTTATAATAAAAAAGACAATTGATAATTATATGAATACGTGTGAACATTTTTCTAAGAATGTCCTTTCACGGCAGACGTCTACCTGTACAGAGGAGCTATGCTCAAAATGCGTATTTTCTTCATGTGATTCCTCCTGTACAGAGGGTATAAGATGATCCCAAATGTGCTTCCTAAACAACGCTCTTCTTCTCTATCTAGAGAACCAACAAGAACAATATATGTTCATGTAAATGTGTAACAACCTGATACAGTCCATGGCTAACACTGTGGTATTTAACTATTCAAATCTCAGGCTTCCAAAATAAATCTTAAGTCTTTTCCTGTGTCTACGTATGTAGCGGCGGCGGGGCTGCGTCCCCAACACCCCAGCCGCTTGGCTAGCTCATGCCCGAAATAACAACACACAAACTGTATTCATTTAAAGAACTGCTTGGCCCATGAACTCTAGCCCTTACAGGCTAATTCTCGCACCTGGACTAGCCCATTCCTAATAATGCGTGTAAGCACCCCAAGGTGCGCTTACCGGGAAGATTCTAGCCTTCGTCCATCCTGGGAGAGTGTAGCATGGCAAGCATGGCGTCTCTGCTCCAGAGCAGAGCTGTCGAGTCTCTCCGGGAGCAGAGCAGAGTCTGACCTCACTTCCTCTTCCGCCCAGAATTCTATTCTGTTTACTCCTCCCATCTATGTTCTAAGCTGAGGCCAAGCAGCTGGTTTATTATAACTTAACCAATGAAATCAACAGATTGATATATGACACTCCCACATCACGTATGTATCAGAATTAATTAACCAAAGATTTCATTTATTTCTTGTTTTAGAGATTATTTACTATTTTGTATTTAATTCCCACATCAACAATGTATCAGTTGGATCAATAGCTCACTGCGAGACATGAACTTTTTAATTGATTGCCCTTCTAACGTGAACTCACAACCACAAGAAAGCTACCTTGGGTTCTATTCACGGGTGAGGAGTTCGTGATTCACAATCACCATAATTAGCCAAAGAAGCCTTTCAAAATGTAAATGTCCTAAAACTTCTCATTCCATAGAATGGGGATAGCCCAGACATTTCCAAAAATCACCTTGGTGTCTCTGGAATGCAGCCAATGTTAAACAACAATGAGAGAAGACAGACGAAGAAACCTGTAAGAATCAAATATCAAAAGGACAAAGGTATTCAGTCTGATGTCTTTTGGGAGCTTATTAACATTGGACTTAGAATGTCAAACATATTGGTAGGCCCAGGACACACAGCCTGCCTCCTCCCATCCTGCTCTGTCACTGCACTAAAGAACTGTGTCCAAGAGTTTTTATCTAAATCTGATTTCTGCTCATAAGGGCCAGACTGTGGGTTAACTAATTTTGCCCTTTTCGACAACAACGGGCCTGCTACCATTCTGTCTTTATCGTGGTTCTCTGAATCCCAGTTACACCCAAACACTTGTTCTTTCACAAATATGAAAAGAACTGAGGAATCAGATGAGACAAGTTTAAAGTTTGTTTGTTTGTTTGTTTTAAGCCACAATACCTGTAATATACCTTTTTTCCTAAAAAGAAGAAGGAGAAGGAGAAGAAGAAAACTATTACTATTACAAATGAAGTGCATAACCAGATGTGGAGACCAGATATGGTACCCAGATGTGGTACCCAGATGTGGTACCCAGATGTGGTACCCAGATGTGGAGACCAGATATGGAGACCAGATGTGGTACCCAGATGTGGTACCCAGATGTGGTACCCAGATGTGGAGACCAGATGTGGCGACCAGATGTGGCGACCAGATGTGGCGACCAGATGTGACCAGATGTGGTAACTCAGGCCCATTATCCCAGCACTCAGCAGACTAGGGTAGGAGGCTTTTGAGGAAGACATCAAATTGCGCTAATGTGAGGAATTAGAGCCAGCCTGGGCTAGGGAGTGTGACAAACAATAATCATTTTCTAACGTGGGGTGATTCCTAAAATCACACAAAAATTTAGAGTAAAAACCAGTGTATTCTAACAACCGGGTTATCACAATTAGACTAGGGGGCAGCAGGTATCATCATCAGTGAAACTCAGTGATACTCTCTACCTACCCAGCTCACACACCAACAAGCTTCCAACCCAGACCGAAAGCAGTGATGCCCTTATCCTATCTATCAATAACCAACTATTCATTTGAAGATGGGCAAGAACACAACAATGAGAAAAAAAATAAGCCATGAATATCAAGCTATAAAACAGTTTACCATAGCTGCATGTTTCACCTTTTCCAGTAATATAAATTTCAATATTTGCCCCAGGCAAAATGGCATAGTCTGTTAGACTGGTAGCCTCAAGAACATGGTCATTCTAAAAGACTGTAAAACAGTAAAACATAAGGCAGCAAATGATTGCTATACAACAGACCTAGGAGGTTATGATCAACTTGATAAAAAATAACAATACCATCTGAATGCTAACCAAGAGATAACCATGCACAATAAAAGAACGCGGACCCTCACTGATAACAAATCATTGAGAGACAATATGCTTTCCTTAATAATAACAACATGTTGTTTACTTTCCACTAAAAAGAAAAACAAAAACTAATAGCAAGTGCATTATTTGGATGGTCCATTAAGCCAAATAACTAATACGAAGCCTGAGTGATGGCTGATCACCCTTATAAATGTACCCAGCAATCTGAAATGGCTTTGAAGGAAATCACATGGGCACACTCTGTCCCTGGAACGGGAGCTAATTTCTTCTCCTTTATCGCCAAAGCTCTTTCTCTACCAGAGGCATTGCTTTTCCCCATCGTGGGGTGGGGAGCACTCACTCACACATACTTGGAAATGCAAGCAACCCTAACGATGTCGATGCCGTGCTCAGCAAGCGGTGCCATTGGTAAGGACAAGGGGTGAACATCCCAGGTGGATGAGATAGAGCGGTTTTTATCCTTTTCTTCTACTCTGGGAAATAAACATTCCAAATGTCAGTCACTATGGGTAAAGAGAAGCCAAAAGCTACTCAAGGACCTATCAATCAATCAATCAGTCAATAAATGCCAGGTAGGGATGGCCTACACCTCAGTCAAGTGGATATCTCTTCGAGGTCAGTCTGGTCTACAAAATGAGTTCTAGGGCAGTCAGAGCTGTTACACAGGGAAACTCTGTCCTGAAAAAAAAAAAAGAAAAAGAAAAAACTAAAAGCTATTCAAGGCCTTTGAGAAAAGTCCAGTTTATTGTCATCTGCATTTGAGAGTCATCAGAGACTTGTCTAGAATATTTGCAAACCAACGTGTCGTATTCCTTTAGATTCCTAAAGGGGAATGATAGTCACCTGCATAGAACACAGCCATGTCAATATAAGAGTGTTTGCCCACCCCAGCATGACTGTACACTCGCATAGCTAAGTGCTACTGCCTTCCCCCAAACTGCAGGGTCTAAGCAGGCACAAGCCTTGGCTCCAGCGCCCCATTTGATGGCTGTTTTGTTGAAAATGTTGCATGTCAGAAAAGTGCTAGAGAATGTAAAGTCATTTCGGGTTCAGAAGAAGGGTGTACTTCTTGTCCTATTTAAATAAATAACTAACCTTCCATTGCACGGTCAGTGGATACCTGGGGGTGGAAAGAACTAGAGACCTGGAACCCAGAATTAACTAAGCCCTGAGATGGGCACATGATGTAAGACAGCTGCAGTATCAGAGGGTGGCACACGTCCTCAGGGAAGGCGGGAAGCCTCTAGCATCTGCTTCTTGCTTCAGGCCTGTAACATCACTGTGCGTCATGGTAAGAGCATACAGCAGAGATGTACTGACCTCATGGCGGCCAAGAGACAAACAGAGATAAAAGAAGGGGCTGGGACCCCGCATCCTCTTCAAGGCTATGTCTTTAACCACTCAGTTTCTTCTAATTAGGTTCCACCTTTTCAAGCTTCTGCTCCTGTCAGTGGCAAGAGCTGAGGACCAAGCCTTGAACTCGTGGACAATTGGGGGATATGCAGGATCCAAAGCGGGGCATGGAGTCTTCTCAGGGAGTTAAAGATAGGATTGCCACACAATCCAGCTATTCTACTGCTGGCTGTATGGTCAAAAGATCTTCTGAAATCAAAGGATTTCAGAAATATCTGCAAACTAATATCCATAAAGACAGTGATCGATGGCAACCTAAGCACCTGCTGATAAACGGAAGGAGAGAGAAAACATGGCCTGTACACACAGTGGCCTGTGATGCATCCTCGGAAAGGGAGAGAATTCTGACTCAGTGCTCCACGTGGGGGACCTTAATGACACCATGCTAAATAACACAAGCCGGTGAAACACCAGTTCCCCCAGCAGGAACTAACAGAGGAGTCAAATTCACAGAAGCGGGGTTTCCAGGGACTGGGGACGGGAGAAAATAAAGAGGTGTGACTTAACAGAAACTGGGTTTTCATTTTTACAAGGCGAGGAGGTCTTGAGATTGTTGAACAAACAGCAAAGTGAGTGTTGTGGACTATGCACATAACCATGGACAAGATGGTAAGTCCCTTGTGGTCTGACGTTTACCTCAAGAAAAAAATTTAAATAGAGATTTTAAATATCAAAACTGTAACTGTTTCAACTTTGGAGACATATTACCAAGCCAGATACGATGTCACACACCTGCAATAATAGCACTGTGAAAGCTGAGGCAGAAGAAGCTACCTAGTGAAGCATCAAGAGAAGGGAGGAAATAAAGAAGGGGTAGGGAAGGGGTGGGGGAGAAGAAGGGAGGGACTGATGGACTTGGAAGAAAGGAGGGAAAATAATAACATAATTTTTATATCAACAAATTAAGGGAAATAATATGGTTATAAGAAATAGAAAAGTTCATGCATGCTACAGGAAGAATGCCCACAACAGTAGAACCTTAAAAGGATTCCTTTTAAAGTCACGGGTACAGCACTCCTGTCTGCTGACATCACTTCCTGCTACACACACTCTAACAGGACACATGCGGTGACATGGCCTCTGCAGTAGGTATTCGTTCCACTCCTGATGACCATTCTCATCTAATGCAATGGCTGTGTTTCACGGTGTGCTCTGGAGAACTCTCCCTCCCCCTCTAAAGAATAAAGGCAGTCATGTCGGGGTATCTGCCTTCCACATTATGGACTTGCATATAACCAATATAAGAGAGTCGGTGTGTGGTTTATTTCAGAATTAGAAATACATGAGCATTCTGTTTACTTATTACTTCTGCACACACAGGCTCACACTTTCGGCACACTATTCTCTGGCCCTCTTAAGAACACATCTCTCAAAATACACAAAAACACCCACTGCCTCTTCCTGATGACCACCAACGCCTTTAAAATTCCAACCCTGAACCATATTCAGCGCTGAGAAAGCTATTTTTCAACACCAGAATAAAGGCAGAGAATGATTAAGATACAAAATTTATGTGCTAGTTTATTTTATTTCTAATTATATTCTTAGTAAATGATGTTAATATTTAATAGGCATGACTTTGACACTCGGCGCTTCCCCCAGTAAAAGCAGAGCCCTTTCCATTTTATTGGCCCTAAAGCAGTCAGCTGTGACATAGGATGACAGCAAGGGTAAAGAAGAACAGCTCTGTCCCTAAATTAAACGTCTCCTGGGTGACTCGGGTGCTCAAGCAGGGAAGGCAGTTGCTCAAGAGAACACTTACAAGAAAACACAATCAACAGAGCAAACCAAGGAGACGGTGACACAGAGGGACCAGGGACCTTAATGGGTGTTGAAAGCATTGTCATAATAGAGGAACCTGCTCGAAACACTGCTGACCCTTGACATGCATATGTATAAGACAGTCTGAGAAAACGAGGCAGAGAAAACCGTGAGGATCCCTGAGTCCTGTTGCTGTGATGACTCCACAGTATTGCCCTCCATCCTCAATACCCAAATGACAAAGGCACTTCCTGTGGGGGGGGGGGACTCCTTTTCCTTCTGGATCGGTGCTCCCCAGGTTGTAACGGTGCCCATCACACAAAGGTGAACCGCAAGTGTTTGTGTGCTGTGCAAAGCGATGTACGTGCCATTGCTTCCGCTCTGCATTCCCTTAGCGAGCACAAAATCACAACATGGAAATCCTTCTCCAGCAGAGATTTTCTGTTTGCTTTCACCTCCTGTGATAGATTGCTCTCTACCCACGCATCTCAGACACAAAAGCCAGCTTAATGTCGATCCATTAATGAGACATCATGGTCAGTCTCTGTATGTCCCTGACTGACCTGGAACTCGGGATGGCCTCAAATTGCTGCCATCTTCCTGCCTCTGTTTCCAAAGTGCCAGAACCTCTGGTGCCCACCACCACACCTAGTCCTTCATACCATTGGTTTTATACATCCACCAAAGACCCCGGTTTACATGGTTAGAGAAGCAGATTTAACAAGAAACATAGTTTGATCATTGAGCTTTTCTTTTTCCCAGGCTAGTAGCTCTGGGCCAGCCTCATGACTGTGAGAGTGAACTATGATGTCTCTGCTTGGCTAGGCTATTGGGTAGGGTTGGTTTCAAGCCTATTGTTGTGGAATATTAAAGGTGCGTTACATTTGGTTACACGGCGGGATATTTGTGTAAAGATGCAAAGGTGTGTCGCGTTCTTTTAGGTTGCATTTGTTTAACTCTGTGAAGCTGTGCCCATCTAAAACACCTGATTGGTCTAATGAAGAGCTGCACAGCCAATAGATAGGCAGGAGAGATAGACAGGGCTGCCAGACAGAGGGAATAAATGGAAGGAGAAAAAGAGAAGAGAGGGGAGCAAGAACGGGAGAAGGAGGGGAGACTCCAGGGGCCAGCCACCCAGCTACACAGCAAGCCAGGGAGTAAGAAGTTGGTTTAAAAAAAAAAAAAGGTGTATAGAATAGAGAAAAATAAAAGCCCAGAAGCAAAAGATAGACAGGATAATTTAAGAAAAGCTGGCTAGAAATAAGCCAAGCTAAGTCCCGGTGTGATTATTTGGGAGCTAAGTGGCAGGCCCCTCCCCAAAGAGTAAAGAGAAAAACAAAAACAAAACAGCAACAACATATATTTTTACTTACAATATTTTCCATTTCTGATGACTTAGTATGTCAGTCCCCTGTGATTGTGTGACTCCGTGCTGAGCACTACGAAGCCAAAGGGAAAATGTCTTTCCCTTAGAAAATACTGGATTTCAAACAGAGCAGAGGGAATGTGCTTGAGATCAAACACCAACACAACAGAAGGAGGTAAGTGTATCCGATTACAGCAAAAGGCTGGTGAAGGGGTGTGAGGTTTCACTTCAGGAGATCAAGCTCTCCAAGGGTCTCTGCCCCTCTGTCTTGAAGGTTTATTGAAGGTGTCTGGCGTGGAGGTGGCCTGGTGACGTGAGAGGAAAAGTGTCATGGCGAGGAGGCCAGTGTGGAGAGTGGGTGACTGAAGAGGCATCATTGCTAAGACAGACAACGGGCATTTCAGAGCTGTCCAGCACAGTATGTCCGAGAATTAGTTAAATCGATTATACCACCGTTTTACAAGGACCCATTCATTTGCCTCACGGTTCCGAATAATGTTCTCCAGCATTTACCTGTCACCCTAGAACATTTTTCTGGCGCTAAATTCCTAAACACAGCCACCCATCTTGAGAGCTTTCACCAAAAAGCTATTTCAGTTTAAGAATCAAACTCCTCAGTCTCAGGCAGGTCTGTGCACCTATGGTTCAATCAGCAGCTACTGGTTCATTTTACTCCCCCCTCCCAAAGTAAAGAGAGTCCTACAGTTCAGGTCTCTCGGAGCTCTAGAAATGACACTCTTGTCCCATCCTTAAGCTGATGATTCTCCAGGGGTAATCAGGAACAGAACGTCAATTCCAGGGTAAACATGAAATGTCCCTAATGTGTCCTGTGTTGAGGTTACTCTCCCGGCTAGTGGGGTGCCGGTTTATGGATGGACTCATTCTTTTATGGATTCATAATCCTCTGGCAGTGTTGGAAGGAAGAAGACATTAGGAGAAAGTGCCTCGTTGGAAGAAGTAAGTCACTCATGGGGCGGGAGGGGGGAGGTGTTTCCTAAAGATGTGCTTTGTCTTACCAATCCCATCTCTTCTCAGCCAGGAGGACCAGCAGCCTCTTCTTCTCATACTCCTGTTGCCCCGTGATTTGTCTTTTCTGGGCCCAAAGCGATGGATCCATCCATCAATCCAACTTTGGGTTGAAATATCATGTGTGAACCATGAGCCTAAATACATATTTCCTCCTTTTAAATTGAGATGGTTAATTTTAATAGTCAGTGTGACTGGCTTTAGGATCGCCTCTACAGGTGGGTGGGGCATACTTCCGGGATGAGTCTGTGGGTGTGTTTCAAAAGGATACACTCGCTCGTCTTAAACGTGACTGACACCAACCCATGAGCTAGGAGCCTGGGTGGCATAAAAGGAGAAGGAGAAAGGCAACTCAACTCCTGGCCTGCTCTTCCCTGGTTCCGATCATGAACTATATGACTTTTAGCGCATTCTCCCTTCAGACAGCCAGATACAGCGGTCCTGAGGGCACGACAGCAATCGCTGTGACCAAACACTGACTCGCTGACACACCAGCTAACCCGTGAGGAAGAGACGCTCTCGGGTTCCACCCCAGACCCACTGAATACTTCATGTTTCAGGTGAAGCTCAACAATTCTATTGTGCCCAATAGAGTTGAAACCCCCTGCCTCATACCTATCAAGCCAGGAAACACACAGGTTCATGCCGGCCACCGTCAGAAAAGGCATCTGGACTTGTCTGTGTCAATATAACAAGAAAAAAAAATAGTTTTGAACCATCTTGTTGAAAATGGCTTACAGCAACGGGGCTTGGTAACACACACTTGTGCCCTCAAAAAATTGGACTGGGCTACAAACCCTGACTCAAAAAAAAAAAAAAGAAAAAAAAACATATTTCCCATAATCAGCACATTCTCCTCCAAAATTGGATAACTTTGTTAGACTTTTTCCGAACTTGCAAACATTGTAGATCATATAGATCATAATGTTTTACACAACAAGGCAAATGGACAAGGGAGGAAAGGGGGGGAGGGGGACATCCTTGGGAAAAGGGGGCTGTCTCTGAAGCTACAGATGTGATGCTCTGGGAACTGACTCAACACAAGGGGACCTGACCGGTTCTCACTCTCATTGACTATAAATTAAAGGTTTTTTGAAGAAAAAAAAATTGAGCTAAGGCGAAAAGTAATGTGGTTTCTTTAACAGATATACTACTAAAATATTTTTGCATTCATATCAAAAATCTCTCACACATAAACCCCTTACTTCAGTTTCTGGAAAATTCTCTACCTCTGCTAGTCCCATCCTGAGTTCTTATTGTCCTTGCAAAAAAAAGACCTTCTTGCCTATCGCTGACACCAATTGGCCTACACCAAAGTTTACAAGAAGAAAGAATTTTTTTTTCTATTTCAGCAGCGGTCATTCAAGAAGAAAATGAAAATAATGTGGAACTCCCTCCAGAATTAGCCTACGCTGTGGTATAAATTGGTTTTCTTTGTCACGGAAAATTGACTCGCAGTTCACTAGTTAGTTCACTAGTTAGAAAATAGTTGTTCAAAAGCCGGGGCCTCCTAGCTCCTGGGTCCTGCCCGCCTTTCACCGAGTAAACAAACGCGTCAGATTTAAAGCTTTCCCATAATTGTCATGCTAACTTTGGAGCGCAACCTCTCCATTTGCATTTGAAGGAGTTAAATATTAGGCCGGAAAGAAAGTGTTCTTTTTGAAAGCCTGAGAAAATGTCCCTGCTTGGGGCTGCTCTGCCATCTGGGCCCGGGCTGTGCACCGCTCCCGCCCCCTAGACCCTTGGCAGAGGTACAGAGTCTTGCTGGAAAGGAATGCAGGCATGCGCGCTGCTTCTTTGCTGGGGACGTGGGAGCAACAAGGAGGCGTCCCTGATGACAGACTGAGCATCCCTAGGTCTCAAGGCACATTCTGAGGGCCAGTTACTTTGCAAGCTGCAGAAACCCCAACCGTGGTGCACCTGAGCTTTTCAGGCTGCAGGGTAAAAGGCGTCATGTGGGCGCATGTGTATATAAGCATGCATGTATATGCATGCAAGCATGTGTGTGCTGCGTGAGCATATGGGTATTCATGTGTGAGTGGTGTGTGTGTGAGGGTATATTGAGTGTGAGCATATGTACAAGTATCAGTGAGAGCTTGCTTGCACACACGTGGGATGTGTGAATATGTGTGCATGTGTGTGTGCATGCACACACATGTTATAAAGGAGAAGGGCATCTTTTGTAATCGCTCTGGCCCAAGTTTTTTATGAGTACCATGATTCGGTCAGTTTTAATATAAGCAAACTTAGTGACATTAAATTTGGAGTCAATAACAAAAACACCAGGCCAAGGGGCTTAGTGACAAGCAGGAAAAGAGCCCCAGACTCTCACTAAAAAACCTGCACATCCCTTTACCTTCTCATGTGACCTGAACTCTGTACAGAGTCCCAGGAAAACAATTCTGGGCTATGTATGAGGCTCATCCACCCCTCGAGGAGGGTCCGCTGTGTTCCCAGAAGGCATCCACAGTGCTCACTTATTTCAACCTCTTTTCTCGTGGAATTCAAGGGTGCTTTGATTTGAAACTACTTCCCTGTGGTCAGCATTAGCATTCCCCTCTAGTCCTGGGAGACATTCCAGAGGACAGCGGTATTTTTATTTTCCTTTCCCTCCTGGATTTGACAAAGGTTTCTCATGCATCACTGGACTGTATTACAAAGTTCAGAGAGTTTTTCCTTTCCTCAAAGAAGATCATTGAGGCTGTAAGTAACCCTGGTAGCTGCTAGGAGATGGAATTCTTTAGACCAAACCACATGTTGCACAGAAGGGAGAAGAAAAAAAAAAAAAAAACACAGAAGCAAAAAGGAATGCACAGAAGCACTTGAGTCCTCCGCAGTGCCAAAAAGTGGCTCACTAGTGACCCAGAGGTGTGTACCCACAGAAGAAGGGAAGCTGTTTGCCCTGCTCAGAAATAATCTGTATGTGGAAGTTTCTCAAATGCATCATTGTCTTTTCATTTCTTCACTTCCCAAGTCTTTATTAACCAGTCAAGCTGCACTTGCCTGTTTATCAACAGTGGGACCTGGTCCTGGAACAGACGCAGGCTCCAGTTCTGGCTTCCCTGATAGATCAGCTAAATTCCAGCCCAGAGGCTTTGGAAACAGACTGCTGCCGTATGTAAAGAGAGTGTGGGGTGCCCATCTCAGAAGGCTCCCGAAATGATGGAACAAGTACATGGCAGGCACTCCGCAAGCCATTGACATGGCTGTTCATATTATCAGCTTACACGTGGGAAAGGACAGTCAGGTAGATTTGTTTGGTGTCGGGTTCAATTCTAGTCACTAGAGATAGAGCAGTTGAAAAATAAACATGAGTATGGGGAGCAGAGGAAATCCTGAGTGAATGTACATTATCAACATAAGCACAGTTGCATCAAGACCACAATGCCTCAGACCATGGGAGTGGCGAGCCCTCCCCATAGGAGGCTCAGAGGGATGACTGAGTCTTTCTCCGACCCAAGTATGAATGTTTAAAAATGACTGATCAGTGTGGGCAAAAACTAGCAACCAGAACTTCCTCCTGCCAGATGACTGCAACATAGGACAATTCCCCTATAGGGAGCTCCTATTAGGACTAGCCAAGCCCTCCTCTGCCGCTGTACATAATGAATAACCCCACATCTGTGGATGCCGTCCCTCCAGCAGAGAGAGTACAACCCATCTGATCCCAGCTTTCCTACACCTGTGTCTGTCTGTCCTTCCTTCATTCCCAAGTTTCTAGGACAAGCCACCGCCACCAGGATGTGGGGGCATGGAGGCGTTCCCAGAGAATTGATATTATAGTCATAGGATAGACGAGAACAGCGATAAACAAGAAAATTCTTAAACCACAGCAATGCCTTCCATCCAGAGAGTAAAGCAAGGAGTTGGGGAAAGAGGGTGATTGGGGTATGCACAGCAGGAGAAGACAGGGCTTTGTGACAGGGAGGACAGGACACCTCACTAAGGATGTGACAGGCAAGAACACAAGCAGGACAAGGTCTTTGGAGGGCAGAAGAAACAAACCTAATATGGACAATTCTGTCAGAGTTTTGCTATAGTTAGGAAAAAGAAAAGAAAAGAAAAGAAAAGAAAAGAAAAGAAAAGAAAAGAAAAAGAGTACATGGAAGATATTTTAGAGAGTGTTGCTGGTTCAAGAGATGAGAATCACTAAACCGAACATCTTCAATAGTTTTCTGAACATTAGGGTATTTTCTGTAGGAATAAAGAACTTGGGGATAAACTGTAAATCACACAGGGAAAAGGAATGTTCACTCACTGGAAGAAAATACCTAGGAAGAAGGATTCTGAATTAGAAATTTGGGGCTAGAGGCAAAGATTCTGGGAAGATGGCATCTTCAATGGAAAAGTTCCTGAAGGACATCTTGAACAGACATTTTACATGGCAAATAATTGTGAGGTTTGGTGGAGTAAACAGCTTGTTAATAGCACACAGCAAAGTTGAAGCCAGAGGCAGAAACATGATGATGTCATAGAAAGACAGCTAATGTGTGCCTTATGCTTTATATATATTAACAGTGACCTATGCGCCAGCAACAGGAGAGAGATTTTTGTTTTGTTTTATCTTTGTTTCTGTTTGGTTTGTTTCTGAGAGAACAAACTAAACAGAAACAAAGACAAAACTATTGAGATCACATGGACTCCGGGCTGACTTTGAACTGACTATGTAGTCAAAGATTATCTTGAATTCGTCCATTTCCCAAGTTCTGGGATTATAGCATGCACTACTATGCCTAGCTTCCATATATTACATTTATTATATTTATTAATTTATTGTGTGTGCTTACACATTTATATAAATACCAGGACATGGGTGTGGAGGTCAGAGGACATCTTACATCAATCAGTTCTCTTCCACCATGTGAATCCCGAGGATAAATTCACTTTTTCAGGCTTGGTGGCAGGTGCCCTTGCCTGCTAAGCCTCTCACCAGCCCAGATACAGATATTTTATGCCACAGTTACCAATAACTGAGATTGTTAGATGTTAGCTACTTGTGTTTGTATCTGCTTCGAAACAAATCCCCTCACAGTTAGAGTTGTTGTACATCTCTCAACAGGGCAAAATACACAGCTCTCCAGTTATAAATGAACGGAAACTAACATCCATATTCTCGCCTCAAGACTTGCCTTTCCAAAGAGGCCATTAACTGCTGGGTACCCAAGCGGCAAATTTTAAAGAGTAAAAAATTTCAGCTTGGACACATTCACAGCTCTAAGAGTAACCACAGTCCCGCAATGTCAGAGGGGTTCGCCTTTCAGTTTTATGAAACATGGCATACTGACTTCCAAGTGCAGCAAATGATGCAGTTTCCCATCTGGATGTGAAAATTCTAAGTGACTTAGACAGTATTTACAGAGAAGGATTCGTGGTCAAGTACAAAAGCCCCTCCCTTTTCTGTCTACCAAGATCAAATCTGTGACCAACTACAACGTCTCTTGGTTGAATGGATAAAAATTTAATTCTGAGTAATCACTATTCGTTTCTGTGTATAAAGTTTACAGCGTCTAGAATGTTCTAAAATTAACGAAAATGGCAAGTTTTAGTAACTGTTTCCTGTTTTGTCTCAGGTTGACAGAAAGAAGCTTAATACTTCCAACTCCACTGGAAATCCTATTTAAGTTTCTAGGATTTCTTTTCTTGATTTGTAGGAATGTGTCTGTAACGTGCTTTTTAAAATAAGTCAATATTTCTCAGTGCCTTAGACCATTATATTCAATAATATTTTACAATATCTCTGTGGAATTCCAGAGATGGATACAAAAAGCGAGTATTGGAAAGGAGACTAGATCGTTAATGTTCCTCAAAGACATGTGTGTTGAAGGCTTGTCCTCCATGTGTCTCAGAGCTGGGAGGTGATGAGACCATTCAAGGAAGGTTGGAAATTGGAAGTCTTCGGGTCCCTGGGGTTTCTGCACTTAGGCCAATTACAAGACCCTCAGTCCTGTTCTTTCCCCACCTGGCATGAGGGGAGAGATTTCTGTCTTCTGTGGGTTCCTTTCTTGAGGTGTGCGGCCTCACTACACCACAGATCCAAGGCCATGGCACCAACCAGTCATGGACCAGAGCCTCCAAGTCCGTGAGTCAAAACACACCCTTACAGATGGAGCATCTCAGGTATGATGTGTTGCAACATAAAAAAAAGTCAGTGGAAATTCTGTGACGTTTATTTTGAAAGGGTTCTGTCCGTGTCCTTATCTGTTATGAAGTCTTCTCCTGAAGGTTTGGTGAGATAAAGTGCCCAGTAAGAAGGTTACCTCTTCATTCAAGTTTTCTCGGCCATTATTCATCTCTTGAATATATAAAGATAGGTTTCTGTTCACTTGTCACTAAGACTGTATGTTAAAGGGTTTGAGTTAATTAACATCTATAGTGAATTTAGCACACCCCTTACCCAGAAATTATTATCAACAGCAATGAATTCTCCCAAGATGGTAGCCTGAGTTGAGTCAATCTGGGGCTCTGAGGGGCAAACTTTGCTGTATTTGAAGGTTGAAATAAAGGGCTTATTTGCATATCAAAGCGAGATATATCCCTTTCATCCATATTCACCTGGCTACTGACCCTTCCTGGTTGATCTGTGGCTTGTACCCAGTCTCCTGACTCCCTGTCAGTACTCCCCACCCCATTATTTTTCTCAGTTTCCCAAGAGTCTCTGCTGCAGTCGGATCCTTCACCAGAAAATCCAGATGTCTAAGCTCCTCGTGCCTCCTTTCCTCCTTCCTTCCCTTCACCTCTGGGGCTCACTCACCAGTCTCTCCCTGATGGGAGTGTAAGATGGATACAATGTCAAAAAGCGCTCAGGCTCCCGGTCCTCTAAGCCTTCTCTCCTATGTCTGGATTAGCCCATCCCTCTGCTGAACTCCAGCTGATGCCAGGACACTCCTAAGTCAAAAGTTTCCTTAGCAACAAGCACCCCATACATAGAAACACCTGGGTGCTTCCACCCGGATATATTGAAAGTTACCTTAACTCGAGACACTCAAAAACATACTCACTAAGCAAGGTGTTCCTTTATCTGCCACATGGACTGCTCAGCAACCTACTCGTGCAAGCCAGAAACTCCTTGGTTCCCTAGACCCTGAAGTCAGCTGTCTTTAGATAAACTATATAATCAGACCAATCTGAACACGTACATTTTGTACATATTATATTCCCTCTCTCTCTCTCTTTCTCTCTCCCCGTGTGTGTGTGTGTGTGTGTGTGTGTGTGTGTGTGTGTGTGTGTGTTGGTTTTTCGAGTAGGGTTTCTCTGTATAACAGTTCTGGCTGTCCTGGAACTCACTCTGTAGATCAGGCTGGCCTCGAATTTACAGAGATCCACCTGCCTCTGCCTCCTGAGTGCTGGGATTAAAGGTGTGTGCCACCACCGCCAGACAGTATATATATTTTTATAAATACAGTCTTGAAATCCCATGTACAGTCTGACTTTGGATTGTCGCCATCCCCGACCCTCTGGCTTTTCTCTTTGTATCTCTTTTGTGGACAGTCACTGTTCCTCTCCCATCCACCACTTCCTGGCTTATCCTTCTGAATCTCAAAACACAGAACTGAAGGACTGTGGCTCTTCTGAAGAAACTACATCAACCACTTCCTCAGCTCCTTCACCCACAGCATAATGTTCAGGTATTTCTCCAAACATACCACGTCCTTACTACCTTCCTCTACCTTCCCTCCCTCCAGGCTCACACGCCCTAGGCTGTTTCTTTTCTGTGGAGTTCCTACTCCACTTTCAAGGCATCTTGTTTATGTTGTTTACTGTTACGCTGTTTAGTGCATATTTCTTATAAAGCATTCGTTACCATGCTTTATATCTATCTACTCATTTTCACCTCTCCTCTGCACTCAACTGTAATTATTAAATGTCGCAAGCTGCTTAGGCACAGCAAGCACCCATCTGCTCACTGTGACCCCTACATATATGAAGCATCGTACTCAGTAGGTGCTCAATAGATGTACTGAACTTGAAATGGCCCAGTAGTATACTCAGTTGAAATGAGGTAACCATGTTAATGCAACGAATGAGCTAACCTTCACTTCAATTGCACGCTGAGAGGTGTCTTCTTAGACACAGAAAGCAGGTGATCTATGATCTCAGAGACCCTGGTGTACATGGAAGGGAGTAGTCTCCTGGTTTCTTCTTTCTCCCCAGGAGAATGAATTGCATTACACAAGCAGGAGTCAATTGGCTTGGTCAAGGGTATGCTCTGCTGAGCTGTTCCGGTCCTGTGTGTCTCTCTGGTTGCTCTTTCTCTGAGACGGCTGCCCTTCTTCAGAATTGGACATGCCATAAAGAATCTCTGTAACCGTCAGCTGTGTGTTATTGTGTTAGCCACAGTTATAGAACAAGGGGCTGGGGAACCCGGCTGTGCTTTGCCTCACAGCCAGAGGGGAGAAAAATGGGGCTCCATCGAGAAATTTATATATCCAAGTGGAAACTTCGTAATGCAATTGGAAGTTATGAAACATAAGACACATCAGAAGCCGCATGCTGCTGAGCTCTCAGAAGGGAGAGGTAGAAAGGCGTTTGACTGGAGAAGCTTCTAGCAGGGACACACTTAGGACTTGAGAAAAATGGCCCAGCGCAGGCTCTTGCTTGCTTCACGCAGTCACTTGTCTGTTTTGTTTTTGTCTTCACTCGAATGCTTCCCTTTGGAAACCACTTTTGAATATAAGAGATAAGTAAAAGGGATCAGTGGTCAGGGAAACCCAAATATGGACAGCATCCTTCCAAATTGTCACGAGAGCTTCAAAAAGACTTGGGTAAATCTGGTCCATAGAACAAAACACTGTCATCCCATACAGTGTGGAAAGTGACAGACTGGCTGCTTATGTTCTCAAACTAATAAGCAGGAAACTGTACAGCCAGTGAAAGAGTCAGCACTCCGTTTCCATGCAAAACAATGAATAAAGGAGACAAATCTAAGTGGCTGCAGCTTCCTGCCTTTGCCCGGCAGTTCTTGCGTGACAGTCATCACGCCAAATTCAAAGAAAACGCTAAATGGAATTTTCCTCCTCATAATAAATCAAACTTCGGCCGGACTTCAAAGGAAGAATTAAATAGTCCTTCTCTTTTCTCCAGAAAATTCTGTGTGTCTAGCACTAAGGGGGAAGGATAAGCACATTGACATGTAATCCAAAAAGATATTCATTCTGTCATCTCATATGTTTGTTTAGAAAGGTTCATCTCTAACCTACATATTAGATATATAGACAATAGATGTTCATAGGCACATCACTACCATATGTTACATATATTAGAAATACATTATGCAATTATTATATTAAGTATTATCAATATATTAATAACTGTTAGGAATGGTATTATAATAGTTTTCTTAATGGTAGAAATTATTAATTTTCTTTGAGACAGAGTGTCCTGTACTGCAGGTTGGCTTTGAACTCACTATGCAGCCAAGGATGGCCTCAGACTCTGAATATCCTTCCTCCACCTCCCAAGCGCTGGGATTACAGGCATGCTCCTCCACTCCTAGTTCATGCGGTGTTGGGAATAGAACCCAGTGCTCCATGAGTACCAGGCAAACGCTCTACACACTGAGCCAAATCTCCACTCCAACTTTAACTGATATATTTATTAATATTCTTACATATTGTAAATATATGCTATACATACCATTATATATATATACAGCTATTGAATTATTAGTGGATAAATGATGCTTTCTAAGATAGGAAACAAAAAAAGAAGTTTGCTTAAACTACCTCTTCAGTAGTTTACTCCATTGAGTGTGAAACTCTGACCTGAGAATTCCCAGTGTGAGTTAACACCAAGTGAGTATTTGTGGCTTTGGGGTTGTTTTAGCAATTTAATTATTTGTAATTTATGTATGAGTGTTTTGCTTGCATGTTTGTCTGTCTGTCACGTGTGTGTCTGGTGCCTGAGGAAGCCAGAAGAAGGTATCAAACCTCCTGAAACTGGTGCTATAGGCAGTTGTTAGCAGCCTGGTATGGGTGCTGGGACTCAAACCCAGGTCCTCTGGAAGAGCGGTCAGTGCTTTTAACCTGCGAGTCAACTCTCCATCCCCCAGGGTGTGAGCATTTGCAGTCGGTTCCTGTGTGCACTCATTCTGACCACGTGGAGGTTTTATCTACATCTTGTCCTTTGGATCAGTGTGCTCTTTGTGTCCCATCGTCCTTCTTTCCATTCTCAGGATCTGCTTTGTGCAGGGGGCGGGGGGGGGGGCTGCTTCTGCACCAAGACGCCACAGCTCCCACTCCCAGCATCTAAATGCCACAGCTGAATTGTAGCTTGGGAAAAAAATACACACTGTCCCAAACACTATCTCTATGTAGCTTTACATGGTGGAATAGAGATTGGTGGACCTGGAGAGGGGGGGAACCACCTTGGAAGGGGGACAGGCAGGTGGTACTAATTCAAACTTGAATTATATAGGGGAACGGCTCATCTTGGTCTGTGGTTTGTGGGCAAAGCTAAAGAGCAAACAAGCACTGCGGGAGGTGTCTTTGTCTGTGCAGAGTCAGGACAGAAACCCAGTTCCCTGCCCGTGAGAGGAGCCCCTTTATCATAGCAGGTGGGAAGCAATCAAGACTTCATACACTGGCAAGGTCTCCTACGGTGTCCTGCCCTCGCGGGCTCACCATTACCGCTAGTCACTGCTTCCGTCCTCACAGTGTGTCTCTGTCCTGGTCTGTCCCTGCCTCTCTTTCCCTGTGCACTTAATGCCAGAGTATCCCAGAGCTCGGGGACCCACTTACGGGATAGGGAGCTTTATATCCAGGAGGCCGTTCACATGCCAAATCCTTCAAATGACATTATGTTTAAATATTCTTATTTGGGGGAGAGTAAGGGTTATAATGAATTATTCCTTCTCTTTAAAAAAAAAATCTTTTTGTAGGGGTGATAATGAATTATTCCTTCTCTTAAAAAAAATCTTTTTGTAGCTCAGCTGTAGAAGTTTGAATGTTGGGGATCAAACAAGGTCAATGAGTTCTAAAAGCGTTTTACACAGAGTAACATCCTTAGGCCCTGAAGCCACCCCGGTGATGCTGTGCCTCTTTTCAAGTGATGACCAGCTCCATGGGAATGATGCTTTGGTTTGATCTTTGTCCTGTGAGTTTTCAAAGAACAAAACCTTAGTGTTTTATTTCAACTCTATATGCATAGATTTCTTCATCCGAAAATGATGGATAGAAATCAGAACAATAGCCCTTTGGGCTTATTAGGAAATATTAAATGAGAAAATACACATGATATACTTAATACAGCATCAAGACACAAAAGTAAATAGTGTATGCTGGTTATTAAATGACATTATTGGTAGTAATGATTACAATTGCTAGGTAACAAGACTATTCCATGATTGAACAGGTCTTGCTTTAATGCTTAATATTATCACTAAAATATGTAGCAATCTTTACTACTTTATCATGATGATGGATTCATTTTATATAACTGTTCTAAACAAAAAGATCAATAAGGAGCCAGCATCCACTGTGGATGACAAACAGCCACATGGCATCATGTACTGACTTCCCATCACTTCTCTGTCCGTTCCACTGGAAATGTCTTTTGGGACTTGGTCATGTCTGTACTCAAGGTTCTCCTGGACCCCAAGGATTTTTGTTTGCTTGTTTGTTTGTTTGTTTGTTTGAGACAGGGTTTCTCTGTGTAACAATTCTAGCTGTCCCAGAACTAGCTCTTGTAGACCAGGCTGGCCTTGAACTCACAGAAATCCGCCTGCCTCTGTTTCCCCAGATGTTGGGATTAAAGGCGTGTGCAACCTTTAATTGCGCCAACCCCCAGGATTTTTAATCACTGTGATTTGTATTAGGCACAAGCTTCTGAGACAGAGGAAAGATCGGTGCTATCCTTTTGAAAGCTTTGAAGTGTATTTCCCTATTCCTAAAGAAAGATGGGCCCAAGTCTGGCAGAACATGGTACACTGCAAAGGGACTATAGATATCCTTTTCCTAGGAGAGGGTGGCAGGCAGGAGAATGAGAAAACAGAACACAGAATGATGAGCTCTTGCCGGGGCCTGTCCCTGGGAGATAGTGCTAGGTAATCAGAGAAAGGGCAGAAATCATACGCATCGCTTGAAGTAGGGGGAACAGACAATGTTACTGGAGAGTAGACACCTGAGTTAGGTAGATTCTCCCAGCTGCCAGACAGGTGGGTAGACAGAGACACTCTTTACATGCTGAAACTATTTATTTATAGCCCCTAAAAGAGCAAGGACACGTGTTAGAGTCGAATTTGAGGTCCTTATCTTGCAGGTCCTCTGACTCACCTATGAATTGTTGCGTGCTTCCAACACTGAGTGTGGAAACATTTTCACATTCAACTATTTCAATCACCTCGTCAATCCCCCGTAGACAGCACCTAACTGGTGACTAATACGTTCTGCTTCTATTAAAGATGGTGAGATTGATGGCTGAGTCACGGTGCTGGGACATCCCGCTTGGTGTCAAATGTGCTAATGGCAAACAGAGCTTACCTCTCACCTGCAGGGAAATGCCAGTCAGCATTTACTCTGTCACCTGGAGCTTCTTTTTTTTCAACCTCTCCTATCCATTCTAACAGCCAGACTCACGTCAGCGGCAGGAGAGCACACGCCCACTCTACAGCTGGCCTTGATCTCTCCCTAATGAAGGGTAGTCACAGCCTTATTGACGACTATTTGGTGATTTTGATTGGGGAAGAGAAAACAGGAGCTGAAGGATGGTCAGGGAAGGGAGGCTCTGTGAAGTTGGTAGAGTGATCATATACCAGAGGACAGGTGCGCTCACATAGTCTTCACCATCTTAGCTCTGGCCCCACTCTGTCCATTCACGAAGGAAATTCTGTCATTATTAGTCTATTCTTATCTCTTTGCATGTCTTGGGGAAATATACAAATTACTTTATAACGGCCTTTAGCAAGCTTAAATGTTTTATGCTTTATGTTTTCCCATCAGATTAAGAGAGACAGATGTTTCAAGTTGTGTGTTTAAGCCATAAGACTGCCCAACCCACTGTGAACTCCAAATGACCACATCTCTCTTGAATTGTGTCAGAGGCCTGGGCTTCCAGAAACAGCTTGTGACATAAATGACAACCAGTGAACGCAAGGAGAGAGCCCACTAAGTGGACTGGATTGATCCGAGATCACCTCGAGGTCTTGAGACAATCCTGTAAACAGTGATTTTGAGTCAGTATTGTGTTGGGTTTTCTTCATTCCCAGTATTTCTTGGCATTTTCAGAGCTCTGATGGCTACTGTGAGTTGTCCTTTGTCAAGAAAATAATGATTCTCCTCGGTGTCTTGCCTATCATTGGCCCAGGCATGCCAAAGCCCTCTGTGAAAACTAGACCATCACATCTCACTGCCCAAAGAACAGAAAAAAGACTAGATGGCATAGTACAGTCGAACGGATCCCTAGAGCGACATCCTCCCTAAGAAAGAAAGTCCATCACCATGGACTGATCACCATGGATCAAAAGTCAGGGCCCTCCCATCACTAAACAAACATTCATGGAGCAACTCTGACACCTGAGGCACCACAAGTGATGGAAATACAAGCACAACACATTAGCTTTTAGGGGAGACAACCTCACATCTATGAATAATCAGCATAAACCACTCTTTTATGTGTGTTTTCCTATTCATATTTTCAGTAGCATTATGGGCCTGAAAATACCATCTGTTTTTGACAGGTTATAAAAATGGCTTGAAGAATTTTATTAACCTGTTCAATAGGGTCATAGAATTGGTCAATAATAGAAAAAGGATTGACTCCATGATGCACCAAACTTGAAAAGATGGAATAGGAAAGGAACAATCAAGACATAGTATAGAAACAAACAAACAAAAAAAAAATGGGTCATGACTATGGAAGGAAAGGGATGAGAACTTGATTGCACAATAAGTAAGTTAGTCCTCAAGAAAGGGAGAGCGCTTCATTGGAAAGTCCTTGCAAGAACCTGGGTTTAATCCTTAGATCTTATAGGGGGAAAAGAAAAATCCAGTAATGGTGGTACCCACTTGTAGAAGTGGAGGTAGGGGGACCCCTAGGTCTAGCTGACTGCGTGGTGGCACCCACTTGCAAAGGTGGAGGCAGGTGAACACAACAGGGCTAGTTGACTGGGTGATGGCTCCCACTTGTAAAGCTGAAGGCAGGTGGACCCCTGGGGCTAACTGGCTAGCCAGGCTAGCTTACTTCCTGAGTTCCAAGCCAATGACAGACTGTCTCAAAAAACAAGGTGGGTAGTACCTGTGGGTGGCATCTGAAGATGTCCTCTGTCCTCTCCACACACACGTACATGTGGACACCTACACACAAACACACATAAACACACAGTCCCTTGAGCTGTCAGTGACTGTGGAGTAGCAGGATCTCAGAACCATATTAGAACACAGTTACAAGGAGAAAGATGGGGCCTGGTGGGGCACACCATTAATCCTAGCATCCAGGGGTCAGAAGCAGGCAGATTCTTATTAATTCCAGACCAGCAAGGACTGTATTGTCTTGAAGGGGAAAAAAGGTTTAGAGAGAAGACCCTTTACATTTCTACCCAGAATCCTGGGCTGGGAAACCAGCAGAAGCTCAGTGGGACCCAGTCAACAGGACCTCTTCACCCCTAGGCAGATTTATAACATCAGAAACCCCTTCAGAAGAGCAGTTTTCTATATATGTGAAGCCCTGATATTTATTTCCCACACTAGATAAAGGTATTATTGACAACCTGGTCTTGAGTTACCTTGTATCTCTATAAAATTAAATGCAAGTTATAAGAATGTGTGACAATAAGACCATTTTCCCCATATTCAGTAGACAAATCTTAATTACATTGTATTTTTGATGTTCAAGTGTCATAGTTGAGCTCAAAATAACGTGATACAATAACATGCTTTTAGAGTAGCTCACAGTGCAATGTAGTCCATTCAGTGCCTTAACCCTCCAGGCATATGTAGGACTTCTTTTCCCAGTATAAGAGGTGAGAATACTGGTTCATAAGAAAAGTGAGTCTCTTCCCACACCCCCAAAGCTGGTGGGTACACAGGCAGAATTATAGCCCACACTGACCTATTGCAAACTGTCATAGAGTTTCTGTTGCTATGAAAAGACACCATGACCACAGTATCTCTTATAATGGAAAACATTTAAGTGAGGCTGGCTTACAGTTCAGAGGTTCAGTCCATTATCATCATGGAGGGAAGCATGACAGTGTGCCAGCAGACACGGTGCTGGAGAAGGAGCTAAGAGTTCTACATCTGGATCCAAAAGCAGAGGAAGAGACCTGTATGCCACACAGGGTGTAGCTTGAGCATATAAGACCTCAAAGCCCATCCCACAGTGAGACATCTCCTCCAACAAGGCCTTACCTCCTAATAGTGCCAACTCCCTATGGGCCACAGAGCCAAACCCATGAGTCTGCGGGGGACATTCCTATTCAAACCACCACACAAGGAACACCGGTGCAGTGCATCATGTAGCCTTCGAGAGAAGCAAACATGAGAAAGATCATACATGAGTATCAGGTCTGCAAATGAGGGCAGCCATCCACGATCCTACAGGTCTAGATTTCCTTGATATGATCTGTCTTTGGATTCCTTTTCTAATTCACAGTTCTCAAATGTAGAAAGAAAGAAATCAAACAACTGCAGGTCCTGAATCTGAGCACTAGACAGTGAAAGGTAATTATGAAAATTGTATAATAGCTAAGACCCAGAAGACAATTTCCCATGAGACCAAAAACCACCGTGTGAGTGGACAATTCTTCAAGGGACATTTTGACACTAGCCTCTCACCTGCCCAGTGATATTTTGGAAATACCTTTATGTTCCTAGGTATTGGCAAGTGAGGAGAAGATAAAGACGAAGGAGAAACAGTGCGCCCTCCGTGTAGACTGCCACCCAATTTCTAACCTAGAAATGATAGCATTGCAGGGGTCCTGACTATGCCAACGTAAAGATGAAAGCCAACTCAGAAGTAGCATGTCAGCTAAAAACAAAGCTAAAACCTGGTCTAAAACATTCCCTAAGCTATTTCTAAAGCTCATATGCAGCTCTACTAATTGGTGGTAGCATCATTTTTAGCTGTTTAATAGGATATCATCAGCAGAAGCAGAAATGTCAAGGAGCGCATAGTGACATTGTTTCTATTTTTGTGAAATGGTCAAGTGATACTTAACGCCAGGATAACTTAGTCTCCACTCTGGGACACCACTTTCACAGAGAGCTGGAAATGGCTCGTGGCTGGTTCAGAACAGAACGCTGGGCAGAAAACCAGTCCCCACACCTCGGCACCCTGTAGTCACTGTTTCCTTTCTTACAAGCATGTTGGAAACAAACTTTAAAGCCCCAGTATTAAGTATCCGAGCTTCTGCGAGCTGTTCCAAAAAATCCAATCAGAAGCTCACTCATCACACAAGGGATGGCTGATGCTCTATGAACCTGATTCATCTTGCTTACCTTCTCAAGAGCAAGAATCATGTTGTTCATGATTTCCCTATGCTGGTGCAAACAGGTTTTTGGTGGGTTTTTTTTTTTTAAGAGCTATTATTGTTATCAAACTAGTGTCTGTGATCCCTAATTAGAGTTCTACTTTGTTAATCTTGTTATAAATTGGGATTGCCTTAATTTTTAATGGACAAAATTTTATGTATCAGATCGAACTCGGTGCTTTAGGGCTAGAGAAATGGCTCAGTGGTTAAGAGTGCTGGCTCCCCTTGCAGAGGAGTGAAGTTTAGTTCCCAGCACCCACTTTAGGTGACCATAAGTACCAGTAACTCCTACTCCAGGGAGTTCAACACCATCTTCCGGCCTCCCTGGGAATGTCTAGTACACCCTGCTGTGCCCACGGAATGTTGCTGCCTAAGCTTAAATGAACAGCAAGCAACTTTTCAAGCTCAGCGAGCCATATTTTTTTCTTTAGTTTATTATTATTCTTGGTGGGGGAGGAGCACCCACTGGTGGTCACTCATAGTCCACTAAGTCCCATCCTTGGTGGGGGAGGAGCATCCACTGGTGGTTACCCACAGGTCCCTACATCCCACTCCAGCTTCTGCACTTTTTCCTCTTCCCCTGGGAGTGAAGTTCATGAAAGGACCTCAGACACAGATCATTTTCTGCAAACAGAGCAAAGACCTTAGATCCTATATCCAGGCTCTCTGGTTCTTTGCTTAACATCCAGGATGCTTTTATTGCCACAGCCAGAAGTAAGGAACACAAAGAAATAATGGTAATTTACGGGCACGTTTCCCAGGGGGACATCCTGGAGGTTTCTCCTATTTTGACCAACACATGCTCCTCCATCGACAACTCAGTTCCTTAACTTCCTGCCCTTTGAGGCTGGGATACTATTATTCATGTGCTCAAATCCTTACAGAGGACACAGTTCATTTGGTAGAGTGCTTGTCTAGCAAGCACAAAGCTTTGGGGTCTATCCCCAAAACCAGAAAAGAATTGGGGTTACAGTTGGAAAGCTGAGGCAGGAGAATCATTGTGAGTTGGAGGACAACCTGAGACCTCTTCAAACAAGAAGGAAAACTGGAACAGATTTGGGTGAGTGGGGCTTCATCCCAGCGGGTAGAGTGGTTGCCTAACATGCAAGAAGCTCTGGGTTTGGCCCCTAGCACCGCGAGAACTCGGCTTCTATCCCAGCACTCCACGTGGAGTGGGACAGAGATTCAAGGTCACTCTTGCTGTATATCAAGATTGAAGCTGTCTCCAAAAATCTCCTCAAACACACACACACAATCCAACCAACCAAATCTGCATGGTTGGCATGACTCAACCACCCTCTGATGCTCCAGACTGGGGTTTCAAGCTTAAGTAACAAGTTCTCTGATAGCTGCTCCCTCGCTTGTTTCCTTCTTGCCGGAGTTATAAAGAAGAGCGCAGGGGAACTTAATTCATGAATGGCAAAGCTCACTCATATAAGCATTTCCTACCTCCACACCCATGAGCTGAGAGACAGACAAAGGGTCAAAACCGCAGTACCAGCAAAGAAGAGATATTAATTTGAGTCTTGCATCGGCGCCTCAGAAGTCATTATGGTGGTCAGGTCTTAGGCTGGTATGTAGCAACTAAGTATGTAATGAATCATTTTGCCAAATTTGCCAGGCTCCAAGGTATGCGCTAAGAGACCTGTGGTAGGAAACCCAGGGCACAGAATTTGATGGAAGAAAAGAGGTTGAGGCTCTATCCTTGGGGGCTTCAGGATGTGAAGAACTTGAGACAAGGGAGTGAAATGGGACAACCACTTTGCAGAGTTTTCCTCACCCACAGAGGAGCTGTCTTCCCTCTTCTCTGGCTAGGCCATCACTGTAGAAATGACTTCCTGCAGCTAGTTAATCGGTTTTCTTTCTTTCTTGTTCTTTCTTTCTTCTTTAAGTCAGAGGATCAGAGTGGTGTAGAATGGGAAGGGAAGGAGAAGGGGATGAAGCTCAGCTTCTAAGAATGCCTATTCCAGTATTCTGCTTTTTGTTTTACTCTGAGACAGGGTCTCACATAGCCCAGGCTGGACTTGAACTTGCAGCAGAAGATGAACTTCTACATCTTCCGATCCTCCTGTCTCCACCTCCTGAGTTCTGGGATCCGTGGCTGGTACCACCACAGCTGGTTGAGTTTGGGACTGGGAATGGAAACTAGGCAACACTCTGCCAACTCGCTGAGCCACATGGCAACTCTATTCAGCTACTCTGGTTGCTTTGCCATCCGGATGGCTTTACTCAGCAGCTGCCACCCTCATTGGCATGAATTGCCCCTAAAGTCACAGGGATTCAGCCTCCTACGTCTGGTCAAGGCTCAGTGTGTCTCCAGAACAGAGAGGCACTCGGTTCCACTCGGAAGGCATTATGACGTGCATTAGGAGAGAAAGGAAACTGTGACCAGAAACGTAATGGGAACGTTCTTTTCTCAGGAATGGGGTGAAGGGGATGCGAAAGCGAGCTCCCCCAACTGAAAGCTTTGAGTTTGTCATTTGACTTTTGTTTCTCTTCTCAAAGGTGTTCTGGAGAGCAAAGCATGTAGGTCCCATAATAAAAAAGAGTCTAAGGGGAGGGAGGACCCCCACCAGGGGACTGGCATTTAGAGAGAAATGGACTGTGAGAAGGTTGCTGGGATTGCCATTCCCGGGCCAAGCTCCTCTTTCAGGCAGTGGAGAGGCCACGTGAAATAAAACGCAGCACAATGGCTGCGGAGAAGCCTTTGTGAGGATAAATAGGACAGGAGCAGACTCTCCTAGGCTATGCTTTTCCCATTGCAGATTAATAAGAGAGGCAATTATGTAATAATAAAATTTACAGCTAATTGATACCAGTTAAGCACGACTACGGTTAGTCTTATTAAGTCCTATTAGGACTGGAGAGATTTCTTTCCTTTTCCATTGCGTGGAAATTTGACATCTTCCCTGCCTTCTAGCTCATCCCCAATTACAATCTGCTAGAAATGGGACAAGAAGAAGAGCCATTTGATGTATCACAGCACAGGGGAAGGACCGGGAGAAGTGGGGACTTTTCACAGGGTGGAAGCACCTTACAGCACAGTATACCAGAAACCATTCTTTTCTTCTTTATTTCTTGCCCAATTTTTGCATGGTTTTGTTTTGTTTTGTCTGGGTTTTAGTTGGTGTGTGTGTGTGTTGTTTTGCATCGTTTGTTTTTATTTTGCTGTTTTTTTTTTTTAATTTTCCAGCCCCAGCATCACTACTGTAGAGGGTACATTCTCTTAGGGTTAGCCGCCCCCACTAAGGGCGCCACTCTAAATAACATTTTGATATTGTGAGGTCTATACCTTCCCTTTAATGAGTCGGGTCTGGAGCCTGCATTTCCCAGGATTGAGATGGTAATGAAGTCATTAGTTCCTTCCTACTTGAAGCCCCGGCTAGAAAGCAGGATTCTATGGGCAAAGCCTGAGTGGGTTTTTTTTTTTTTTCATAAATCTCACACCCAGCATAGCTGTAACACCTGTTCCATTTTCCCAGGAACCTGCGCCTAAGACCATTTCCAATTTATTTGCTCTTGTCCTCACATAGGACACTGACAAAGGCTGCGCCCTGCTTTCCAAGGCATTGCTAATTGAAAATCTCTGGCTGCTGCAAATGTGAAGTCAGACCCACAAGAGCTCCAAATCGTGCCCCGGTGGTCTAGCCTCCTCTTTTTAAAATTCGCCTCTATAATGCAGGTTATACAAGATTAATTTGTTCAAGGGGAAAACAGTCATTGAACCCTTGCCCCTAAAGAACTTTTACTTTCCTTGCACTGTTCTTTAAAAAAAAAGGAAGAAGGAAAGAAAGAAAAAGAGAGAGAGAGAGAGAGAGAGAGAGAGAGAGAGAAAGAAAGAAAGAAAGAAAGAAAGAAAGAAAGAAAGAAAGAAAGAAAGAAAGAAAGGCAGGCAAGCAGAGATCAGCTAACCCTACAAGGCTGTGTTTGTGAGAACAGGAGGCTGGGGGGTGGGTGAGGCTGGTGCATTTGATCTTGTTACATGCTTCTGACATCCTCCCTACTTACTAACGTCGAATCCAAGAAGGGGGAGCCTGGGGTGATCGAGGATGTGTGAGCCCAGGACAAGAATAGTTGTCAGGTTTAAGGGGAAATTCAAAAACTGAATAGGTTAAAGGAGAAGACATGTTCCTATAGGAGCGTTGAAAGGGGCCGGGGCCTTGCTCCCCTCTAGAAACGATGGGCATTCCTGGGTCTATTCTATTCACGTCTGTGTGCAAAGGATACCTGGAAAACAAGGCCATGAGGAGATAACTCAGCTCTTCACTGTCAGGCGACAAGTGACTAAGGGTGTGTGCTTTTGGGGGGGTGGGGGCGGAAGGTCAGAAGTGGAATTGATGTCGGCACCTTCCTGGCTGTGCATTCTTCTGCCAGTCTGAACATCAAATCCTGGGGACCTAAAAGTCCCAGCAGCATACCAGGTCTTCCCCCGGGGCCCCTTGAGGAGATTCTCGCCCTTGGATTTTGCATTATGCTTCACTGACATATTTTTGTTGGTTGTTTGGGCGATTGGGGGTTCCTTGTCCTCTGTGGGGGTATTTTCCTCGTGTTTACTGTCATTATTTAAGCTACTCTCATTCTTAAAGAGTATTCTCAAACTCTCCCTTTTCTAGTATCTGTGAGCATGGCCCTTTATAAGTTTTGACTGATGAAGGGGTGTGTTAATAAACAGGAAGCGGCTACCACTTTGCTGAAGGCATAAAAGTCATCCACCTTTGAAGCAAATACCTGATGAACTGTGTTCCTTCGGCATAAGTGGCTGTGGCCCAGCTATAAAATGTGCATGTAATTCTAAGTCCAACATCGAAAAGAACTGAGATGCTCGGGACCTGGGGACTTATTCAAAAGTTCTTAAGCTTTGTCAGAGTCCATTTAAAGTAGACTTGGGGGAAGGGACTAGACAGATGGCTCAGTGGATAAAGACTCGGCTGCATGCCATGAGAACTGGAGATCCCCAGCAACCATGTGAATAGTTGGGCAGCTCTGGAAGCCACCTGCAATCCCATCACTTGAGAGGCAGAAGCAGGGGGGCCCCAAGGCAAATCGGCTAGCTAGACTAGCCAGAAACGAGCCCTGGGTTCAGCAAGATACCCATCCTGACTCATTGGGTACAGCAGAGATGAAGATGTCTAGCATCAATTTCAGACATATGCACCCCCAAAGATTTGCTAATCAACATGCAAACGTGTATAGACACATGCACACACACCACAGAGGAAGGGGGTTGGATTACCTTTTATTGGAAAGGTGAGAGGCTCATACTAGATCAATGAATGAAGCACTTTTACTTTATTCTTCCTTTTATTATTTTGTAGGCATGATGACACATGCCTTTAATTCTAGTACTCAGGAGACAGAGGGAAAGAGAAGGGAGGGAGGGAAGGAGGGAGGGAGGGAGGGAGGGAGATTCTTACATTTTTAAAAGTCACAAAGGGTCAAATTTCAATTGTGTATTTCAAATGAAGTACTAGTTACACCTCTTCAAGGTTTCTCTTTGATGGTGTTATCGTGTAACTGGTACTAGGCAATGTTAGCAGGAGCTAGCCCTCAATGGTGGATGGTGGTGTATTTTATTCTGTTTCTTGTATAGTAGTGCCTGTACACTTTTTGCTTTGCCTGAAATAAATTTCAATTTCCCATACAGCTTCAGTTAAAAAAAAAACTGAAATACTTGAAAAAAATATCAGCCACTTATTTTTAACCAATGTCAGTCTTTACCTAAATTCTGAGTCTACTTGCATTATCCAAGGTCTCCCTAACTAGCCCCCTCCAACATGATTTCCCTAACCCCCTCCAGCATCTCCCTAGCCCCCACCAGCATCTCCCCAGATCCCTCCCGCATCTCCCCAGCCCCTCTAGCATCTCCCCAGCCCCCTCCAGCATCCCTCTACCCATCTCCAGCCCATATTGCACCAACTCTAATTCTGTAAACTATAGGGCTTTAACAGTGCATGAACTCCAACTTAAAACAAGTTAACAATTTAAAAATCAAGTGGATTTGTAAACAAATCTAAAAAGGATTTCAATTTCTTTCCTCCTCTGACATCCACTATAAACACAGTGTATAACAATTTTATCCAAAGAATTTTATATTCTTGTCCATTAAGCTGAAAATTAAAGGTAGACTCTCAAGGAGGAAAAGTCCCACAAAGCCAGATTCTCAGCAGACCTAGTAGAAAATTGTAAGCAAGCAAACAAGAGCACATGGTTTGGAGAATGTACTCTTCTTATCTATCAAAAAGAATCACTATCATTGACTCACTTACGTATACCTTTCCCTGTTTCCAGAAGTTTAGCTTATATCTAGACTTTTCTATCTCCTTCCTACCCTTCTTTGCCCCTCTTATTAAGGGAGCTATTCTCTGACTCTGCTGACAACAGCCATGCCTTACCCTTCCTTCCTCCACATTTGATAATGGCTGTCTAAGAGAATTCAGCTTGACCACCCTCTCCCAAAGGGCTCAGTACTCTGTTGCAATGATTTCTGTCAGATGTTAGTACTTTACCTGATCCTTTTGCTACTTTACATGTGTGCTATTGATGGAATACCTGGTTGTTGTAATTGTCCTTACAGCTCATAATTTATTTTTAAAGAAACTGCTAAGTTCTTCAGACTAGTAAAACTCTTCTTCATCATCATCACCATCACCATCATCATCATTACTATTATTGAAAGCTGAGCAAAAGTAAGCTGGAGTCACACACCATTACAGAGACACAGGGGTAGTGCTGAAAGGAAACCATCAGTAGACAAGGGTACAGCTCAGCTTCTGTGGAGAGACCTATGTGACTTCGAACATGTCACTTGGCCTCTGAGCCTAAAGTGCTATCCTCGAAAAGATGAGAGATGTTCAAGAGGCAAGAGAGGAGTCTCACTATGCATACCTTTGTTCCTCTCTCCATCCATTAACCCCCAAAGCCTATTTGGATTCCTGTATGGTAGACACAGCATTGATTTTCTACAATGACCAACGGCCAAAGCCCACCAAGCCTGTGATTCCTGCACCTCATGGACCTGGCTGACTCTGGTCTTGTCTGCACCCAGAAATCTTCTTTTATCTCTGTCCTGTTTCCTATGCTCCTATGCTGTTCAAGCAGATACATGAGTGCGTGGAGGTCACCCCTCTGAATAAAGCCCTGAGAAACACCCGAGGAACCTGAGATCAGCTGTGCCTGTAAGGCCTGTGCCTCACTATAGAACTGCCCAGACGCCTATTCTTCCTCCAATTCCCATTCTTCGCCTAATTTCCACTCCTCTGTGGAACAAGAATGGGGATTCGAATATTGACCAGAATCAGGCAAAAGTTCTCTCTATTTCGGGTAATAAAAGTCAAACGACAGAGCACTCTGTAGATTTTCCTGGAGGAATTTTCCAGTGCTCCTCATTCATCCCGACGGTGCCCCCAGGAAAGCCTCGCCGCTGCCTCCCTCTCTTTAACATTAAGGCTTCCCCTTGCCCAGCTCCTTCAATGCAAGTGAAAATTCCGAATTCCTCATTTGTTTAGCCTGAAAACCCCCTACACATTCCCACAAGCTACTTCCTTTTCTCTCTTTTTAGCAGGACTCCCCTCTCTTTAATGAAGCGAAGTTCAGAGGGTTTTTCCCATGAATAGATGGCAGGCACCTGGGAGTTATGAATTTTAAAGTGATCAGTTGCTTTCAGGCACGCCGGACAATGGGCATCTCCTTTGACTCACTTCCACAGCTCCGAGAGGCTCTCAGATCAGCCACATTCCAATCGGGCTGGAGTCAGCTCAGAGCTGCGCTGGACAGCGTCAAGGTCTCAGGGAGAAAGACAGGGAGCAGATGGCCGGCACCAAGCTCTCCTCCCCCTTTCAGCAGGCAAAGACAGGCAATGTGGGAAAGCCTTCGCCCCGGTTGCCTATTGATCCCTGAATAGAACCACCACATGCCACCAGCCTGTAGGTATGAACCTCTGTTAACAGATGGTGAGATCATTATGAGCAATTAATTCCTTTAATGTATCAGTGGGAACATGTTGGAAAGGATGATGCAAGTGGTAACTGAATAGTGAGCTTCTCGCTCCTGGAGAGGGGAGCAGGCAGGAGCTACCTTGGGGGGGGGAGCCTCTGGGAACATCTTCCCAGGCAGTGGCTATGTCCCAGGCTCTGGAGAGGAGCTGGGAACCAACTCTAGGGAACCACAGTATGGTTTTCATTAACTCATTGTGAATCCCTCCCTTCCTTCCTGATTAATGCCAGATTTATCTCTAGGTCATTCTTATAAACAGGAACCATCTGAAAACACAGAGACAAATAAAAACAGTATCTGTCTGTAAATCCAAGAAATGCATATGAGGAACCATTTGACTGAAATCAGCACAGGGTCAGGCCATGGGTCACTTTTGATAAACACTGGAGCCCTGACAATTCTAAATTTAGAATGAATATTTCAACAGAGACAGAGGAATGGTAAATATATATTTATATATATATATACACAACATGGGTATATTACACACACACATGCACACTACTGATAGATCCTGAAATATTGTATATCAATACATTATTAGTGAGTTGCTTTAAAGCAGGCATTTTAAATACAAAGTTGCAAATCTCTAGAACTTGAGTAAAGAACATACATAACAAATTAACTCATATAAGCTGGGATCCTTTATAAGCCAGTAACCACTGTGAAAATGGTTCTCATTGGCTAACAGGAAAGCTCTGGGTTTGTTTTTCAGATATTGATCAATGCAATAAAACTAGCATTGGTGCATTTCCCCCTGTTTTCTTTAAAATAAGAGCTAAGAGAAGGAGTGTTTCTCATTCGTAGGAAAAAGTAAAATCTGAAGCAATGTAGGTCCTTGGACATTTAGGTTTTAGGAATATATAAAACTCAGAAACAGGAAATTCAGGCAACCACTCATATTTAAGTGGCACCTTTTGCTTGTAATTAAGATACCCCAGTATGGTCTCTGTCCATGAAATTTACATAACTGTACAATAGCTTGCCTAAATGAACGGCAACTGACAGTTAACCTTGAAGTATAGTATCTTAGTTGAATAAATCTGGCTTTAACTCAGTAAATGAAAAACACAGAAATCATGGCACAGAAGACTTTAAGAGCAGAAGCCCTTTCTCCATAAACACGGCCCAGGACTGCTGGCAGTGGTGGGCAGACACCGTCCAGGGTGGTTGGTTTCTGAGTCTGAAGAGCTTTCCCATACACATTAGCTGTTTTTCCATCATGGCTTCCAGCAAATCAATGTCAGTTTCCGGAAGTGGTTGGTGAGAATATCTGAACACTAAATTAAACATGTGGGCCTACTGTGTGGGGTCAGTCCTTCCGTCAGCATGAGATACTGGAACTTCATTAATCAAATTCTGCATCCTGTATTGTGAGTGTCTTACACACACACACACACACACACACACACACACACACACACACACACGCAAATGCTAAGGAGAGAAAACGACTTTTCTCTCCTACTTTTATTTATTTATAGTTATTTATTTTGCATAAGAAAGACAAATTCTTACCACTTTCCCATTTAAATCAGATTTACATGGATCATAAATTCCCTCAAAGCAGGGGAATTGACAAAAGGTGCAGAACTCTTTCCTCCCAAAGTTTGTTCGTTAATCAATGCGGTCATGTTTCAGTGATTATGTAGTTAAGGAGAAGAAACCCTGCAATATGTTTTTATTTGCATGAAATAACTTAATGAGCCGTCACCTGTGCCTTCCACCCGTGTGCTGGGGGAAGAGAGTGAGGAGCACAGGTGTTCTCCGAGCACCGTGGTAGGTTTTCGACATCAATTTAAACACTCTAAATCTAAGCCATCTATGGGAATCCAGCGGTGCACACTGCTAAGAAGTCCCTCACATGCACACAAATAAAGATCATTGTGAAGACATTCTTGCTTTCTTGGCTGGCAAGAGGGAAAAAAAAAAAAAAAACAGGTCGTAATTCATTCTTTGCTCGTTCTCAACAGCGTTTGCTATTGTACCATCTGCGATATACAATGTACAGGCTCAGCCATAACCCGTACGGCGGTTAAAAAAAAAAAAAAAAAAAGAGGCATTCACGCTGTGAATTACCATTTTTCCCAGCATCTAGCGCTAGTCAAAGACAGCACAATAATAAGCTAGAAGCTCCTTTGTCTGGTAAACATTGTTCTTCATTACTACATGAAAAGCAAATTGTCTTTGTATAGAGAAGAGTGGTACACACGGCCATGGGAGTGGGGGGAGGGGCTGTCCCTCTGCCTGACCACCTCACAGCCACCGAGGTTGCTCTTCCCTCTTCTTTGCTGGCCCACCCACCTGTGCCTTGGAAATTATTTTACCCACAGGCTGGTTGGGGATAGATTCCTTGTTCAGCCGACGGATAGCAGAAACTAACAGGAAGGTTTGTATTAAAGGTTCTGAAGCTTGTATCCACACAGGGATTTTTTTGTTTTAAATCACTTCTGAGCATCCCATTTACATGTTTGGAGCAGGTGAGACTCACCCTGAAGCAGTTGCCTTTCTTGGGGGCTAAATAGACAGGTTAGAGTAGGCTGTTTGGGCTCTTAGAAATCAAAGGAAAAGCAAGCTAATGGTAACTAAATAATGAAATAGTAGAAACACATGGAAAATGTGGCTACATGACAACAGCACATGCTGAGTGCTGTTGTGAGACTTAAGGAAGTAAAGAGCTTACAGTTTTCACACAAATTAAGGGACGGTCCTTACAATATAAACCCACCATTAATAAGACATTAATGATCAAAGACCTTTCTTTCTTTTAGGTATCAAAAAATCCCAACAAATTTACAACAAAACAAACTTGCCTTGTAGAACTTTCTTAATTTAAAAAAAAAAAAAAGTGCTCACTGTCTTCTCTTATGCAGACAGTGGTCCAACTCACTTCCTTTTTCTTTTTAATGATGTCTTTGTTTGCATTGGTGTTTGCCTACATTTGTGTCTGGGTAAGGGTGTTGACTCTCCTGGAGCTGGAGTTACAGACAGTTGTGAGCCACCATGTTGGTGCTGGGGATTGAACCCAGTGCTCTTAACCGCTGACCCGTCTTTAGTCCCCACTTTTTAAATATGTGTTTTGGTGCGCTTATGTGGACCTGGGTGCCCCAGTACATATGGGCACAGACCAGAAGTCAGTGCTAGGTAACTTCTTCAGTCTCTCAGCCCCTTAGTGTTTGAGAGAGGGCCCTTTCACTGGAGTTCCAGGGATCCTCCCATGCCTGCCTCCCTGGCACTGGGGTTACAGGTCAACACTGCTCCATCAGGCCAGGCTTTTCGCAAGGGAACTTGGGGATCCATTCAAGCCCTCATGCTTTATCAGGAAGCATTTAACTGACCGAGCCATATCCCTAGACCCGTCAATTCTTCATTTCAAATCCCAAAGAAAATTCTCAATTCTGATAATCCTCAATAAGCCATTACCAAGTGTGTAGCAGGATGAAGTCCCTTCCATTTCCTGGGCCGGCAGGCGTGTTCAGCTCTATTTCAGCTTGTGTGTTTACTGTTTTAAGGAGTTGAGAGCACATCGGAGATTGGAAAAGACATTGGGCGGGAGAATATCCCAAGACAAGCTACAGACACAAAGTCATTGATTCCTCACTGGTGGGGTTTTTTATCTTTTTTTTTTTTTCTTTTCAGTGTAAATCTGTATACAGCTGTGTGTAGATGGATCACTGAGCCATACCGAGGCTTTGAAAATGTCACACCATTACCCATACACAGTAGGTTGACAGCAAACGCTATCTGTCTTTCGGATATAAATTAACTCTTGATTTTAATTTAGGTGAAACAAAAAATAACTACCAAGAAGTGTGTTCACATTTGTCCCATGGCAGGGTCTCCCTCCAGAGTCTAGGCTGGACTGGAACTTATTCTGTAGAGCAGTTGGATCTTGAATTCATTGCAAGCTTCCTGGCATCAGCCTCCTGAGTTCCAGGATGGCAGGCACCAGCCACCTCACAAGTATTCTTTTGTAGATTTTTCACTGTGCCATCCTTGAAATGATAACTTGAGAACCTATGTAGTGTTTATAAAGAGAATCACAGTAATCCCTCTCGATCCTGAAATGTTGTTAAGCATTCCACAATTTCTGAACTTGCTATACCTAACCCTGAAACCCAGCCCCCCACCTCAAAGTTCAGAAGTATATTCTGTCTAGAGAAGCCACTGGTATGTTTTTACCATGCACTTAAGGCCAACTTAGACTCCAGAAGGCTCATCAGTCGTGAATATGATGTATATGTCACCAGGTGATAGGGGTGAGATGAATTGTCTAAATTCATATGCATGAGAAAGTGTAAAAAAAAAAAAAAACTCTGCCTTCAAAAGCAAGGTCATCGTACATCAAGGGACAATTTTTGGAATACATGATCTACTCACCAACTCAAACCGTTTGCTCATTGGTCTTAACTCACCTAACACTAAAAGGTAATTAGTGTTTCCTCTGCTTTTAGAATACTTCATTTCCTAGAAACTTTGTATGCTGACTCCTAAATTGTTGCAACGAATATATTTTATTCTTTTACTTTTCAGCTTGGATGTCCCTTCTTAATTTAGATTGACAGCATTTGTTCTTCAACTCATAAAACGAAGCATTTATTGGAAATTCCTTCTAGCTGTGGCTTTCCTGACTCTCGGGGAAACCCATTGAATTTGGGACTGCAGGTCCTCAAACCGAATTCCTTCCTTTCTCCCTCCCTCTTCAGCAGCTCCTCTCTATTGTTGAAAACATACATAGGGCACATCTTAGAGCAGTCGTGCCCAAACAGGGACAAATTTACCTCCAGAAGACCATCTAACCAGAGGCACATGTAACTGCCACACTGAGTTTAGTGGCGTACAGAGGCCGAGGCCAGGACAACTGCTGAATGTCCTGCACTCAGAGAACAGCCTCCTCACTGGCCAGCACCAGCAAGAGTTACACAGCCCAAGATGGGCATAGTCTCAAGCTTAATAAACAAATGACCAAACGAACCTTAGTTTTACGCAATTTTGTGTAGTGTTTATCTCTACACCCCTTGGCTTCATTGCCAAACTCCTTCAAAGCATTTTCCCTACAGCCCTCTCTTGCCATTTCCTTCTTCCTAATCCACAGCAGGCAATGTTCTTCCCAAGTCACTAACCACCTCCTCGGGAGGATCTAATGACCCAGGGGTCACCCTCCGGTCCTTATCGTAGTTTAATATCTCTGTTGAATTTAAAAGTCGATCATCTCCTCCTTATAATTTATCTTGACAAGCTTTCATGATCATCACCACCACAGCCACCATCATCAATCGCTATTATCACCATCACCATCATCACCTGATGTTAGAGTCCCCTCTGTATACTATGCATATGGTTTATTACCATTGGTTAATAAAGAAGCTATTTCGGCCAATGGCTTAGCAGAGCAAAGCCAGGTGGGAAATATGAAAAGAGATATAAAGAGAAAGTAGGCGGAGTCAAAGAGATACCATGTAGCTTCCCAAAAAGAAAGGGAATCTTACCGGTAGGCCACAGGCTCGTGGCAATACACAGATTGATAGAAGTGGGTTAATTTAAGATGTAAGAACTAGCTAGGAATATGCTAGGGTCACTGGCCAAACAGTGATGCAATTGATATATCTTCTGTGTGATTATTTGGGTCTGGGCGGCCGGGAAAAGAACGAGCAGTCTCTGGTTACAATCATCGTCAGTCCCCTCCTTAGTCATCACAGTTTATCATCAACATTGATCACCTTGATCACCTCCACCATCATTCCCCTCATTCTCACCACTGATCAGCACCGCCATCACCATCATTACCTCCACCATAAATACCGTATATTGCACTTCATTCTATTTTCCTTTCCATTCATTTTTTTCACGTTTTCCCTGCCCAAAGAATCACTAATCTTTCTGCCTCCTTAAGGTACTTCCTATTCTAGAATTTGCCAGTAAAAAGATTAACTGATATATTTATTTTAAATTTATTTATTGTCTTTTCTCACCTCACTCCCTCTTCTTCCAGAATGTAAGTTTTATAGTACTTATAAGATCAATGTCCATTTGTTCATTCCTGTGCTAATACCCTCATGGCATAGTTCTACTTAAACAGGAGTTTTGTAGAGCAAGTGAGATAATGGATGAGCGACTAAGCAAAGGACAGAATAAATGCAGAAAAATATCCTGTGAGGTTCTTCCTAGCTGTAGGGGATATGTCTAACACAGTATCCATGAGATACTGACTGTATCTGTTTACTCGAAAATGCTTTTATGTCTCTTAAGATGCTGCCCTGTGCTGACACCCCTGTTTCCATGACTACCTCTCTATCTGTGCTGATGCCTCTTCTTCCTCTTGCTGTTTGGCAGGTAGGAGTGCTTGATGGCAGGCATGTTATTCACCCCCTTGCTCTCTACTCTCTTCCCAGCATGCTCTGGGGTCCCACTTGAGTGCTGCAATATCATAGGGTTCTGCGTGTCACCTTGTGTCTGTAGAACCCCTGCCTTGTCATCCATGACAGGTGAAGCACCATCAAAGTCAGGTTTTGAGGCAGGAAAAAGCCTGAACACTTTCAAAAGTTATGTTTCTGGCTTGGATTTTGTTTTTCTGTTTGTTTTTATTCTTGGTTTTGTTTTTGTTTTTTTTGTTTGTTTGTTTGTTTGTTTTTTTAAGAGCGCCAGAGCAACAGTGAAGAACACAACAGTGATAAGATGTAATGTGGGCAAAATTTTCTCCCCGTGCTTACAAGGGGAAAGAAACTAACAAACAACCTGAGATCCCTTCAGCTCTCCAGTTCTGAGATTTAACGATCCTACACTTATGTCTAGATAATCGTGTGTGCCGTCCCTGAAGAACAGCTTCATTTACTTTGTAGTGACTCCTGTCCTTGCCTCATTTCTGGGGTTCCCTGCAACCAATTCTGATTCCTACTCACTTGAGAAAGCAAAGGACCTATTGCTGCTTCTGTTTTTAAAACAGTGGTCTAAATTTACCATTATTCAAAACAAGAAAATACAATTTTAACCCAAAGTACTAAGAACTGACAGGGAACACGTGTGATATCCCACAAGGGAAAGCACAGGTGTGGAAATGGTCCCATCGGCTTTGAAAACGATGCCTTCCTCCTCCTCCCTACCACTCGGCCACGTTTTCTTCTTCAGGTTGGTTTTTCTTCTCACTAATTTTTCTATCTACACAGTCTCCAGTGGTGGCCAACGACCAAAAGACATCGCATACAGTGTATTTCCAAGGAAGGGTTGAAAGAAAAGTGATTTCTGACTAGAAATAGCAGTCAGAACACAGACAAAGCCAAAGGCTCACATCCACGTCTGTGTGCACGGATCCGCCTGTTTGTGGCAGACACATACACAAACCTGTGGCATCTGAGCTGCAGGGATGTTCTCAGGCATCACATGCTGTTACATCTTTCAGCTACACATGAACCCAACGAGTCATCAACAAATGAGAGACAGAGAGAATCTGAAGATAAAACAATTTTATCTATTTATAAAGCCAACTTTAAAAAAAAAAAACTTTTTTGAGAAAAATAAGCAAATACAATAAAGAAGAGTCAGTTTGCCCTCCCTGGAAATTGCAAAGCATTAGACACTCGCAATGAATTGTTTAATTAATTAATAATGTCCTGTATTTTATTCACATTTGCGCACTGATCCAGCGAGTGAGGGAAAGACATTTGGAAGCTGCCTTGAACACGAACACAAGGGGAATTCCACAAAGAAGTAGAGAGGAGAAATACTTCTCTACTTCCGACCTTATCCCAAGGAACCAATATTTGCAGTTTTTACCTCAGATTCCTATTTCTTTTCCATTTGACACTGCCCTCCACACTCACAATTTCCCACGCTAACGACTGAACACTGAGATGAAACGAGAGGTATGGAGTTAATATTCTGCTTAGAGGATTTCTATATTTATCCTACGCACCATAAATTTAATTAATTAATGAATTAATCCAATTGTGACCATACGTGGTTGGATTATTGTGGACTGTAGACAAACTTTCAACCAAGAGGGAGGGACTGATGGAGGTCACCTCCAAAGCACCGTTCACAATCTTGTGTAGGTTAGACAAAGGAAATTTAGTGCTGATTTGTAGGTTAAAAAAAAAATCACCAAGCTCCTAGAATATTTGGAAGGCAATCTTAGCCGTCTGACCAGTTCGCATATTGCAATTTAAGACGGATGCTGAGGAGAATTGTCTGGCTTGCAAAATTGTCAAGGGACTAAAGGACTTAATCAACCTTCCTCATTTTTATCTACAGTCAATCTGAGCTTATTATTACCAAACCACTCAAGTGATGGCCTCTGATTGAATAGAACATTCCACAGGGAGCAAGGCAAGCGGCCTCCCCTCCTCCCTGGAGTGGCGAGCCACAGACTTCGCCATGTTCTCTCTTCACCTTCACCCTCCATAGGTAGAAACTTAAAAGCCATTTGGAACATTATCTCATTATCCCTTCACTTTTGAACCAGGAGTTGATTGCCCTTAATTTACAAGGGACACTGTTGAGAACTAAGCCAATTTCTCTGGTCACATGCAGAGCACTCGCTGCTGAGCTGAGAACCGACTGGCAGCCTTGGGGTCAGGATTCAGCCCTGGCTTTAGCATTTACATAGCATAATATTACGGGTTAGGTCCCTCTCTCAGCCTTGGAAAACAGCAAGACGCCACGGACAAACAATTGTCCTTTTATGCGCACTAAAAATCCTTCTTAAACTAAGAGTGGCTGTTTCTGAAAGAGAAAGAACAGCCAGGCATTCAGATACAGCATGGTTTTATTTTATTTGTTTTTCTAGTTGGAGAGCTCTGCTGTTGACTGCTAGCCCAAACGAATCTGCATTCCTCAAAGAGACACACTAAGGTAACCCTGACTGTGGTGTTGACTTTGCTGGAGGCAATGGCCCAAAGCATTAGTAATTAAAGCCCATTTAAAATTAATTTAATTTCAGGATCTCCACGAACCCATAAAATCAGACACCACTCAAAATAAACAGCTAGAGATGCAGTTCTGAAACCAATGATCTCCAAAATGAGAAGACAGACGTGAGAAAGACGAAAAGGAGTAGGGAAGACAAGGACGAAGCGGGAGGAAAGAGGAAGGGTCCAGCGTTAGTCTCCTGGGTCCGGCCCTTGCAACCTTCATTTTCAAAGCGGCATTGGTTCATTTATTCATTAATAATTCAAGTTGCTAAAAGACCCTTTCTCTTGCCACTTCGGATAAAGCCAAGCAGGGAAGGGCCATTTGAAAACACCTTTCTGAGTAAACACTGATTTTGTTCACATTTCTCAAAACAGATCAGAGTTCATAGTGGCTCCTGTCTTAACTTTGCAAAACATTATGCAGTCGTTGTTTGTAGGGGAATATTGTCCCAACCTTATGTGGTCAAAGATGTCCACTACTGCTTGTGAAAAGGGCTTTCGGGTTATCACATGTCAGGAAACTAACGGAATGGTCAAGCTCTGATTTTTAAATTGGATTTTAACAATGTTTCTTTGTTTTGGAGACAGAGGCATTCTATGTAGCCCAGGTTGGCCTCAAACTTAGAATTCTTCTGCTTCAACTTCCTGGATGCTGGATTACAGGTGTAAACCATTCTATCCAGTTAACTCGACATCTGTAAAGTAGGTATTGGGAGGGAATAGAAGCACAGCTTTCTAACAGCTCAAACTTCTTAAGTTTTATTAAGAAATTTCATTCATTAGTACCATACTTACAACATTTACACCACTCCGTACCCCGGTCCAACTCCTCCCATGCCCTCCCAACTCTCTCTCAAATTCATGACCTCTTCTTCAATTATTAAGTATGTGTGTGGAGTATGGAGGTGATTTGGTGGGAGAGAGAGAGTAAGCAAACCTACTGGGTCCTTTAATGTGGCTTGGATATGTGTGTGTTTAGGGCTGACCACGTGGGGCTGGATACCCATTAGGGGCTCATCCTTAGAGAAGACCGAGTCTCCCCCTCTGGGCAACCATTAGCTGCTATAGCTCTTCATCTAGGGGCAGGGCTTTAGAAATGCATATTTTAAATTAAGGATCAGAAGGCCTACTCATGCAGACATGAAAAACTCTGTCTTCCACGGCACACAGAAGCTTAGGGGTTCAACCGGAAGAGCTAGAGATGGAATAGGTAGGTGGGAAGTGAGACACACGGAAATGAAGTGTTTTCTCTCTCTCTACCCAGCCCCTTGCAGAACACAGCCATTTCCATCGAGCAAACAACCTAGTCCTGGACAGAAATTTGCCTCAAAAAAGTCTTAGGCTGTTTTCAGAACTCTATACTTGAAAGACATCCTCTTACCAACGGCGCTCGTTACATCCCACCGGATCACGTGTAGTGGAGACAGCTGCTGGTGCTAGTTCTTTACATCATCCCTTCCAGCAGAACAATATAAAACACATTTCTTACCATTTCTACGGTAGCTGGATGGTCGGACCTGGCTCAAATGACAGCAGAGAGAGCTGCTTCAGACAACTTGGCTTCCCTTGTTTCTTCATCTGTAAAGGGGAATAAGAAATTTCCCAGATCAGTGGCTCATTTTACTCACAACAGGGCCCAGTATTAACAACGCTCAGACACATTCAGTATGACTGTGTAGAGACCCAGGTAGTCACAGATGGTCCTGCCGTGTCCCAGCTCTACTCCCTAGCAATTCACCTTAGGTTGGTGTTTCTGAGCTTCTATTTCTTCCTCTCTTTCAGAGAGATCCTGTGTTGGTTAAATAAAGACAAATGTTTGAGACTGGCTCTAACTTTCCAAGGCACGGTGGTCATATCCCAGGGATATAAACTGCTAAGACATTCCCAGTATGTGAAAACCAGCCCGTCTTGGCATCTCCCCCAACCTAGGCCAAATGTGTTTATTAATGCAACCTAAGGCTGTGTTTAAACATGTGCCCTATTTCTGTTACTCAGAACTAAGATTATGAAAGGGGAAATACCAGCTTATCACTCCACTTGCTCTCCTCCACGCCTACAAGTCGGTAAGAGCAAAATGGACTGTCAGTGGTAGAGTTAGGTTGCATGAGCAATTCCTTTTGTAGAAAGAACTGGTGTAATTCGCTTTCCTCTCTGCTGGTGGTCTATACACCGCAGCTTCATGCATGCTTCCCTGCCCTCCTGTGACCCCGTGACCTACCTGTTTGGTTGGAAGCCTCACCCCAGCCCCCTGGCATCCATATATACGAGGAGTCTGGAATGTTTGGCTAGGGGTCAAAGCCCCCTCCTGTGGAAGTGGCCACAATCCAGATTCCACATCCAAGAAGGCCCGCCAAATGGTGGCCCCTCCCGAGGGAGGGTTAAGACCACTCCCACAGGCTATTTAAACTGCCCCCAGAGAATGAACACATGGTCTTTCCAGTTCTCCACACCCCCCCCCATGTTTTCCTGGGGCCCACCCGGGAGCGCTGGCATCCATTAAACCTGGACTTCTTCTAATTCGGTCTGATTTGGTCTAATCTGGATTATTGCATCAGCAGAGAGGTTTGTTGGTCCAGAAAAAACACTAACTACTCTCCTTTCTCCCAGACGACCCCACAATAGCCTCTGTTGTTTGTCCACACAGTTCCCAGAGAAGTAAAATGATCTGTCATCAAACTCCAGATTTCAAATTGAAAAGATGACTAAACCACCTCCCATGAAAACGATAATATATGTATATATGCATATGTATGTGTGTGTATATGAGCATATATCCCCATTCCAACAGATACCCATGTGTATATATACACCAGTGTGTGATCACATAGACTTTTTGCTCATCTATAAAGGAAGGACTTAGACTAAGTAGCCTAAAAAACGTCCTTCAAGCCTTTAAATTCTGGAATTTTGTAATTGCATTTTTCTCTCTCATCATTCCGTATTTTTCTTGATAAAACATACTTGTGAATTTGTGGTTTTGTTTGTTTTGTGAATGAAACAGGGCCTCTTTCAATCCAAACTGACCTTGAACTCCTGGTCCTCCAATGTCCACTTCCTGTATCCTGGGATTACAGGCAAGTGCTACCACCACAAGCCAGGTTTGTGCCCATGGCGCTTCAAAACCCAAGGCACTGTGCACGCTAGGTGAGCACTCTGCCGACTGAGCTGTGTCCCAGCCCTGCACACATTTCTTAGCCTGTGTTTCAGTTGCTGTTAGTCTGCAGTTTCTGATTTACTGCTTCTCTAGCTTTGATGCAGTGAAGTCACCAGCACCACACCATTCTTCCCCACCTCAAATAAGGTATTCCTGAGCCACTGCGCTGGGGCCGTCGGTGAGACAAAGGTCTCTGTAGGCAGCAGGGTGCATTTACCCAGCTCCAGCAGGCAGAACTTGCCAGCACACCTGGACCCAAAAAAAGGATGGGGGTTCCTTCCCTGCCTTCTCCAGCTCGGGGGTAAAAAGAACTGCTTAGGCGCCTTTGCAAATCAAAACCTTTTCATCCACATTTGGTGATTCGCTGTGAATGGCCCTGTCTTGGAAAAGTCTGTAATGTACTATTGTGTGAAAGGGGTAAAATTGGCCTGTCTCATTGACAACGCTCCTCTTCTCACGGCTGGGGCAAGGTTGGGGGAGGTGCCAGGCTCAATAGAAAAGGCTCTTTACAAAAGGCCTCCCTCACTGTCTGCAGAGCGGGGCCAGTGTACCTGCGTGGGCCGGACTGTCTGCGCCCTGGGTGTCACCGCCCCCTGTGTTCATCACCTCTCCTCCGCAGGAGACTGGGATTTCAGCAGGCACGAAGATGGTGGTTGCTTTTTAACAAGGCAATTTTACAAAGCTTCCACACTCGAAAAAAAAAAAAAAAAAAAAACAGTGTGGGGGAGGCAAACACTCACAGGCCATGCCAAATTTACTTCTCCCCAAAGCGGAGTGAGACAAAAGAAATCGCTAGCACACCTCCCAGACACAAAGAAGATGTGTTCAGTCTCCAAATTCAAGCCCGTGAACTCAGCTCATTATCCCAGGAGCTGGTCAGTAATTCTATGCAGTTGCAAACAATTCCAATGGTCCCATTCACACAATCAACTTAAAGCCCCAGTGCAGGACGGCTCTACACTGGGGCCATGAACTTTTGCATAGTGTTATCATATGTAATCTCTTCAACAATCAACGCTGTTAGGTTAGTAAGAAAAAAAATCTCAGAAGTTAAAAAGGTATATATCAACACCAAGAAAGAAATCCTGTAAGATTTATAAGACAGAGGACAAATTGCCTTGACAGGAGCTGGCAAGGTGAGTCTGCCCTGGAGAGTTTGCCTTCCAAATGTGAGGATCTCAGGTTCAATCCCCAGGTTAAAATGCCAGGCACTGGGATGCAGGTTTGCAGTTTCAGCACTGAGGAGGGAGAAACAGACTCCTGAGGCCCGAGTTAAACGAGCATAATTTGAGGGTCCTGGGTCCCAGTAAGAGACCATAACTTGAAAACCAAGATGGACATGGACAGACAGACAGACACACACACACACACACACACACACACACCCCTTTTGCTAATGACTCCTCTTGGGCCCATAACAAAACTTCAGCACAACAGAAGCCTGGTATCTCTGCCTCATTTCACGCCTGTCCCTCGCCTTTTCCTTGGGCTGAAGACAAGGAGATGAGCCACTGTCCTTAGACTTTTCTCCCGACTTACCTTGGATTCCCGAAGTAGCAGAACTCCACAGGACAAGCCATCCCCCAGACTGCTCGTGATGGGAAGCCCTCACCATCGGGCCAACTCTTTATTGTTGGGCTGGGTGGCTCTTCAGAATGTCTCTCTCAAGCTTCTTCTGCCCTCACTTGTAACTATCAAAAATGACTTCAGATATTACTACTTGTCCCCCAAGGGAGGGTGATTACAAGTGGCTGTTAGTCCAGAACCTAATCTGGCCTTCTCCATTGGAAAAATGATACTAACAAACACCACCAGCCTTTGGAGCCTAGTCCTCACTACCTCCAAATAGTGCCTCATCCACTGTTCTTCCCTTTAAATTGTGAGCCTTGGTAAGAGTCTCTAAATTTTTTTATTCATTATTTTTCTAGATAAGGTCTCAGGTAGCTCAGAATAACCTTGAACTTACTATGTAACTAAGGATGACTTCAAACTCTGATACTCTTGTCTCAACTTCTAAATGCTGTAATTACATATGTGCACCAACATGCCAAACTCTAGATCCTTCCTCAGGGGTAAATTTCTATAGGGGAGACAACATGAAACCTCCATATCCTGAAGGGGAGTTGGTAAGAAAGATGCTGGTTTTAATTATGTTTATTTGTATGTGGGGATGTGGGAAGACACCATGGGTATGTGTGCACTTCAGAGTATGTGTACCAGTCAGAGGACAACTTTTGAGGGCTGGTTCTCTATTCCCATTGTATAGGTCCAGGGCCCAGACTCGGATCATCAGGTTTGTGTAGGTTTACCTACAGAGCCATCTCGCCAGTACCAAGATGGCGTTGTTTTCAGAAATAAAGGGAGCTGGGGGCAAAGGTAGGCATCTGTAATTCCAGCACCCAATCAGAAGGTAGAGGAAGAAGAGCCATGAGTTTGAGGCTAGCCTGGGCTTCATCACAAGACCCTGTCAGAAAGAAAGAAAAGAGAGTAAGAAATTGGGAAGAAAAAAAATGAAAGAAAGGAGAAGAGGGGAGGGGAGGATAGGGGAGGGGAGGAGGGGAAAAGAGGGGAGTAGAGGAGGGGAGGGGAGGGGAGGAGGGGAGGGGAGGAGAGGAGAGGAGAGGAGAGGAGAGGAGAGGAGAGGAGAGGAGAGGAGAGGAGAGGAGAGGAGAGGAGAGGAGAGGAGAGGAGAGGAGAGGAGAGGAGAAATGGCATTTTCAGAAATGCCACCCAGCTGGTCCACCTGAAGTCTAGTTTTACGGGGATTCTCTACGCTCAGTATGAGTGGGAGAATGAATTTACACAAGTCAGCCCCCATCCCACCTTGCTTAACAAGGAACCTCATCATCTTCTGACGAAATCTAAACGCAATCCTGTTCTTGTTTTAACTGGTTCTTCTGGCAAGGGTCTTTTCCAGGACTGAAATTTCTCACGTTGGCAACAAAGCGAAGAAAAACAAACCCATTTGCCAGTTCCCCTCATCGTCAGCTCTAATTAGAGGCAAGGCTACTGCTCCTTTCACAACAACTTCAGAGGAGGTCAAGGGGATGCTCTGGGGAGGAGCCGGGACGCTACACAGAGAGAGGTTACGGGTACTGCAAGGAGAGGCCAAGAGATGCTGCAGAGAGAATGACCCTGGGCACAGTCAGGAATATTGGGGACTCTCATGGGCATGACAGATGGGATCCCAGAAAGGCAGTTAGAGAACTGTGGAGCAGCTCAAACAAACCATTTATAACTGTTTATCCCGGTCCAGTTCTGAGCTGAGCAACCACAGAACCCCATTCACCAAAACCTACCAACTGTAACTCAAAGAGCAATTAAAGAAAATGTACAGATTTCAAACAATCCCCTGGATGTCAATATGAATTAAAGTTAGAATCTCAAAAGACTAAAATAGGAAAATACTGTTTGCAACGTAGAAGAAACAGATGAGGAAGTAAATATCATTTTTAAAAATCCATAATTGTGATAGATAAAATCTTAACCAGTAACAGATATGGGATAGGGTGCATACATGTAACCACGGGTGAGACTTTTTTAATGGTGAAATACAAGAAGCCCTCTCTACTCTCTCCCCATATAATGCTGCCTGAAAGCTTTGCCAATTTCCGCATCAAAAGGCCAAGTGCTTTCCTCGTGAGCTTCCACGCACATCCTTCTCGCAGCACTTAGCATCATTCTTTCTCCTTCGTCTCAGACCGCTAGACCCGGAGAAGCCAGTGTCCTACATGTGCCCATTCCCTAGCTCTGGTCACACTTGGCATGTACTGAGGGCACAATGACAGCGAGATGAATAAATGAATCCAGAGGAGAGACATGAGGAGAAAGAAACAGGATACCTGATCGTCAAGCCAGGTAAGTATAAAACATACCGTAGTGCACGAGGAGCTGTTGTCAGGGAAAGGGGTAGACCTTTCTGTGCAGACTTATGAAATATAACTCATCTCACATAGGTAACAGTCAGGTGATGCTCAAGCAGCAGAAGGGTCAATTAGAGCCATGGACTTGTGCTTTCCTCCCCAGAAACTTTCTATCTACTCTCTCTCTCTCTCTCTCCCCCCCCCCACCATCTATCTATCTACCTACCTATGTATCATCCATCCATCTACCTACCCTATTATCTATCTATCTATCTATCTATCATCTATCCATCTATCTAAACTGTGCATGCATGTGTGAGCACAGATGCAAGTGTGTGTTGTGGTGTGTGTGTGCCTCTATGAAGACACGGAAGCCAGAAGAATATCAGGTATTGCTCTCTGTTACTCTCCACCTGTGAGGCAGGGTCTCTCCCTTAGTCAGGCACATGAATTTTCTCTGTTAAGCTGGAGACCATCAAGCCATGGTGGTCTTCCTGTCTGTGACCTGCCTCAGAGCTGAGGTCACAGGCATAGATGGGATGCCCAACTTTTTGTGTGGGTGTTGGGTTCTAAAATCTGGTCCTCATGATTGTGCAGCAAGGGATCTTAACCACTGAGCTACCTCTCTGCTGGGAGCCAATTTGAGTGGCTGCCATTACAAGATGGCATTTGGCCCCGGCCTCGCTTGATACCATAATAAAGGTTGCAATTCTTCCACTAGAAAACAGGATGAGTTGTTGTGATCTAGCTGCCCACACTTCCCCTGACCGGCAGGGGGAACTTCCTTGTGGTCTGTAATTGACAGGGATGTTCCCCTGCTTTCTTTCCGGCCGGTGGGTCTCCAGAAAAGTAGTTAAAGTATCAAAGTATCAAAGGTTGCTAGGCAGACTCCCTATATAAGCAGCTACAAATCAGAGCTTGGGGCCCCTTGCTTTCTGCTCTCCCTATAACCAAGAGGCTCCAATAAAGCGTGATTTGAGAAGAATCCTTGTCTGGTGGCTGTTCTTTCCTGCTGGTCAGGGAGTTCGCCGCACCTCTCCAGCCCCCAAATCAATTGTGGACTTTCCTGACTTTCTTCTCATATGTGACCCCCACTCAGTCACCTGGACTTTAATACAGTAGAAGTTTTAAACACACACACATATGCACATACACACAGACACACACACACACACACATGCACACACACTTTGGGCCAGCATAGGATATAAACACATATAGTACTTCCTATATTTCTGTCAAATACCCAATTATGGAAGCAAACCTCATCAGACTGGTAGGAAGCCTGATTCTAGCAAGGCTAAATATTCCACTAAACTGCCAGCCAGACGCTGTTAGTATCAACATTCTGTTCTTCACGAGAAATTGCAGTTTAAAATCAATCCAGATTTCCCAAATATCACGGCCACCTGTTTAGATCCGCTTCTCCTCCATACCCAGCATGAAGCCGTATCCACCCCAACCCCAATTCTGAGTTAATGACTTTTTCTTCATCAGCTGCCTTCAATGCCAGGATCAGCCTACAGTTTTAAGCTGATCAAACTTTGCGAGCTGGGCACTGCCAGGGTTTCATTCTTCAAGCAAGCACCCATGCTGGCTATCCCCACCTTAAGCGTGTTTACCGAAAATACCACTTTCAGACGAGATATGCAGTTTCTAAAACTGTGTCTGATATTTGTAATAGCTGAGTCCTACACTTGCAGTGAGTAGGTTTCACACGCCAGGAAATGCAAACTACCCTGAGTACCGGTGGAGGAGTCTTCTCTGCAGTGTTCGTTGACAACCTCAGAGCACAACAAACCTGGACGATCCAGAAAGCTGGAAATGTCTTACTCAAAGAAGATCTCGCCATGCGCATCTGCATATCGACATCTATGCTATGGATGTTTATGAATATGTAATCACTATACAATCAGGGTTAGCCCCCTGCATCACTTTCCCTGGGCCACGGGCTTTTCTGGCACATCACCTCCTTCCTTTACCTACACCTGACTCTTCCCAATGCCCCAAATTGGGAAAATAGAACAAATACATGGCAAACGTCTGTCAGCGCTGTTAGTTTCTTATTAATTGCTATAGATCACTGTAATGGAAAATAATGTTGGCTAAACCAAATAAACAGAAAGCATACCATTCAGAATTTCCCTGGGCTGTAGTTTAGATCTTCAGTGTCCCCCTAAAAGCTCCAGGTGATAAAGGCTGATGACCTTGCATTATGTCCAAAAGAAAAGGGTGGGGCCTTTGGGTGATTGGCAGCATGTCCCCAAATGAGAATATAGAACCTGCTTCTTCCGGTCTTTCATTTCTTTGCCATGAGGTGAGCAGTTTCACTCTGCCATATGCCTCCATAGATAGTTGGTCTTGATGCCATATAATCAATCAATCAGTCACAGATCGAAATCTCTAAAAGTATGAGCACACCCCTCCCTTTAAAGAAGCCTAAACGCTATTTGTTCAGTAGGTTTCATGAAACCAGCAGCGGTTCATGAGCACATGGTCTAGCCTCAGCCAATCCGGAGCAACCTCTCAAATTGTTGGACCTAGTGGCCATGATGGAAAGACACAGGAAGAGCAGAGAATATGTATATGTATTGTCCACTGTGACTCCCGGTGACCTGGGGTACAGGAAGTACCATTCAAGGCTTCCACTGTCTACTAGGGACAGCGCTGTCCTATTCAGGATTGTATTCGTTCCCTTTTACCTACCAAATGTGGGCGTTCAACTTTCCAGCAAGTTCTACAGGAGAACCAGCACCCTTTTCTTGTCCTGGTCTTGTCTTTCTTTTACTAGAGTTACCGTATTAAAAGGCAGGTGGACACAAACAAACAAGAGATTCCTTCCCTTCACTTGCTCATCAGTCACTCTGTCTTCCAGGCCTGTCCCTGGAAGTAGTCACCTTAAAAAACAAACAATAACAACAAAACAGCACAGTCTCACATTGTACCCTGAGGTTGTTCAGAACTCACGAAGTAGCCCAGACATCTTCCTGCCTCAGCCTCCTAAGAGGGAATCACAGTCATGAACTTGAAGCCTAGCTAAGTAATCACATTTAATCTGCTGGTTTCTCTTGAAGTTTACCTCTCTGTTCTTCCGTCATATGCTTAATACCGGCAGTCTTTGATTTACCGATGTTAGCACATCCCTGCTGACCTCTGCTTAGGCTGAGTGAAAAGCTGGTTCCTCTGCCCCATCTCTCCATGTCCTTGTCACATCTTCCAAATATAGTTATATGACAATCTTATCTGCTAGGGACAGTGTGTTTGTCCAGCATGCATGAGGACCTGGGTTCAGTCTCCAGCAGTGTAGGATAAATCAATGTCCAGTGCTTCCCTCGCGCAGGCTCTACCAAGGCCCGGGCTACTGCATGTTCATTGTCTCCTTCCCCTCCACCACCTGTTTTCATCTCACTTCGGAAGAGTGATTGGCCATTCAATCACCACCAGCCACAATACTTTCTCAAAAATTGTGCAATAATTTTGGCCACTTTTTTTCCCCTTCCAAATGCTCGATCACATCGAGTAATTTGTCCGCATCTCCCTTTTCCCCCAGGGATTCGATGTTTATCTGGTGACTCTTTCCTTTGGAAGCTTTTCTCTAATATTTGAGGTTCTTGGCTGTTTATATTAAAAGTCCAGGAGCAGTGGGAAATCCAGACTTGGGGTGAGAGGTGACATCAGTCAATGAGAGCCTCTGTGGGGTGAATGGGAGAAAAGCTTGCCCTTTCTTGGGGTGCTCCTTGGACCGTGTGAGTTTGAATCCTGCACTGCTAGGAGTCTCCAGAAACGAGTGCAGCCAACCCCTTCATGGCTGCACAGCTGGCTTCTGGCTTTCTTGAGGTACAGAAGCCAATCATCCCACCAGGGCTACCTCTGTAGATTTTGGAGCCCAGCACAAAATTAAAATGTGGTTCCAGTGTTCCAAAGGCAGAGGAAGTGCCACTAACATGTCACCAACACCTCCCTTCTCCTCCCCAGCCTTGGTCTTTTTTTAATTAAGCGTGGTTTTGTTATTGTTTGTTTTTGTTTTTACTACTTAAAATTATTCCGAAGAAAGCCATGCACAGTGACACACGCCTACAATCCTAGCTCTTAGGAGATACAGGAAGACAGAAAGCTCAAGCCAGCCTGAAAACCAGAGAATAAAAATTCTGCCATTCTAAGTGAATTTAAAATAATTAAACTCTTAGCATGAATTTTGGTGCACTCTTGTGTTCTGCATTAAATGAAAACAGAAAGGCATTTAGCTTTTTCTACAGAATCACTGAAATTATACTATCACTTTTCATAGTTTGTATATTACTCTGCTCTCACAGGAAACTGTCTACAGTGTCTCATAGGAAGAGCCTCAGGGAGTCCCAAAGTTAGAAGGAACCATGCGCCACACAGTCTTGGCACACAATGAGTCTTTGATTTGTCCCTTGTCTTTTGTGCTAAGGTAGTTCAAGAGCTGGGGGGTAGAGTGAAGTGTTGGACTCTTCCCCAGAACACACGAGAAAGCCTGTTTTCCTCTGGTCCACTTCCATCAGCTCTGCAGGAAAGCAAAGCCCTTGGTTCCGCCTCAGCCTTCGAAAAGGAATTGGAGGGCAGAGGCAATGCCCGTCCAGGCGTCCTTGAGATGGCACGGACGCCTTCTTCACGCCCACACCCAGAGATGGGCATTGCAGGCACACACACACACCCGGGAGAGAACACTATGAACTCTGAGCTCGCTCAGGGCGTCTGCAGAAAACACCACACTTCACAGTGACTCCATTCTCTAGCAGCTTTGCACAGGCCCGCAACTACCGCTCACTTAGCAGACCAAAAGCTGGCCTTAAACAGCCCTCAGACAGCATGGGACCTCAGAAACAGGGATGTCCCCAGGCCACCAGACAAGAGCCTTCCCAGGCACACAAGGGTCAGAATCACCCTCCAACTCCATTATCACTTCTTGCTTTCCTGGGATACTGGGCTACGGAGAAGCATAGCTCTTGGAGTGTGAGCGTGGGAGGGTCCTGCAAGCGGACTTCCTGTTTGTGAGGGGGGGGGGGAAGGGGCGTGGGAGGGTCCTGTGAGTGGTCTCCCTGTCTGCGAGCGTGGGAGGGGCGTGGAAGGGTGCTGTGAGCTGTCATCACATCTTCATGATGAGCAGAACAGCTATGCTTTTCATTGCCCTCTGTATCTGCCCTTAGAAATCGCCATCTATTAACAGTACTTGAGTAATTTGTGTGTATGTGTGTTTATATACATGTGTGTATGTTTGCATATTTGCACATGCATGTATTGGGTGTATGTGTATATATGTGTGTTATGTGTATATGTGTATGGTATGTTGTACGCGTGTTTATTACATGTTTATGTATCTATAAGTGTGTGGTGTATTGTATACATGCACATACATGTGAATTTTCACATGTAGCCTTGTATTTGACTCCCTGGAACAAACGGCTTGTTTTCGTTGGTTGAAGACCAGATAGGAAATTGTGGTTGCTTTCTCAGACGCAGGGGCTCTATTTTCAGAAAGAATTCAGTACTAGGGAAAAGAACACTGTTTTCTTAGACAAACCTGAGTCAGAAATACCTTTATTTTTAATCGCAAAATTAATCCTAAAATAAAAAATTCTCTGAAAGGTTAAGTCAGTGTGAATGGTAGGACTGCCCCTTCCAGTGTTCCCTGTCCGTGAGGAGGCCAGAAGGCAGCTAGTGAGGGTGTACCTGTCTGAGGAAACTCCTGAAAGCCAGGAGAACAGAAAGCAACACCTGCAGGAGGATGAAGGGAATTAGGATTCTTGGAACACAAATAGCCCCCACCCAAGGTGCGTGAGTCTTCCAGCTCCCGCAGAGACAGGGCCGAGAGACATCACCCAGTTTTTCTGTAATGAAGGCAAGGCACAAATAACAACAACGGGATTTCTGTCACGATAATGAAATTGCAGAGAGAGGGGTGTGTAACGGTGTTAAACCAGAATTCACTTTGCCTCTTTCAAACAGCATTTCCGTACTCCTGGTGATAGATACGCTAAAGAATATGAGTCAGATCCCCACATGGAGAGTTTAAAACACACCAGAAGGGTGTCGCTGTGATTCCTGCACCCTCCCACTTATCGTGAAAACACGAAAGGGTGGGGGCTGAGGAAGACAAGAGCGGGGGCAGGCTAGACAGCGGCTGTGCCGCTACTGTGCTTGCAATGTCTCCACCAAAGTCCATCTGCTGGAAGCTCAAGCCCCCTGTTTGTCGTTCTTCTGATGATGTTATCTAGTGGACCTTTCGGGAGCAATGAGAACTAGATGGGATCACTGGGGAGGGCGGGAGGTCCATGATAGCACCAGTGGCTTTAGAAGAAAAGGGTGAGCCACCAGTGCCAGCCTGCTTGCTCACCAAGCTATGTCCTCCACCATTTTATGATGCAGCCTGAAGTTCTAACTGGATGTTGGAAACAGGTTCTTGGGCTTCCCAACCTCCAGAACCACGAACCAAATATACTTGGTTATTAAATAAATTACTCAGTCTCAAGCATTTGGTTACCACAATTGAAAATAGACTAAGCTCTATCTTACACCTGCCCACCTGGAAAAGGGTGGAGGAAGAAAGGACTTGGCCACCTTAAGATTAGATAAGAGCTTTAGGGCTCTCTCAGCGTCTAGGGATGGGTTTCTCTTGACAAGATAATACAGAGGCTGCTCCTGCTTCATCATCCAGAGAGTTGAAGTGATCTCTAGCGGCATGATCAATATTGAGAGGACCCTTTCATTCACCAACAAGGTCTATAGAAAAGTCTCCCATGATACACTAAAGAGGTTGTCATTGAGACCGCACATCAGACTGGACCGCGGAGCAAGATTCTGGAGGTTAAACCCATCAGAGCTACATCCTCATTTTTCTGTTATAAAGACCACACACACACACAGAGAGAGAGAGAGAGAGAGAGAGAGAGAGAGAGAGAGAGAGAGAGAGAGATCAACAAAAAGGAAATGCTGGTTGGAAATAGCAAAAGCAACCCTTAAAACAAAATGAGGCTCAGATGAGACTGGAGGGAGAGGAAACGGCTGACTTGTTCTCAGGGATGCTCGGGGCTAAACAACATGGGAAAACAACAGTTGCCAGTTTTGAGGGAAGGTGCCATACCACTACTAGATAGAAAGAGAAATGAAGAGTTTTGCGGCGAGACCCAGCTGTCAAACGGGTAGAAAATATGACATAGCTCTTGAGAGGAGACAACGCTCCCAGAACAGATGGGCACACCTCTGAGCTTTAGAAAGCATTAACTAGCTGTTTAAATAAGTCCTTAGCAGATGTTTTCAAGGCAATTTTGGAGGTGAAATGAAAGGGAAAATAAAAAACAAAAACAAAAACCAAAATCCAAGACATGAGCATATCACAGGGAGCTTCAGCCTTGTAATTCAGAGGGCAAGCATTCTCTTAAAAAGAGAAAACAAAACAAAATGAGAGACTAGCCACAGTGTTTGTAAAAAGGAAAGAGCACACTAATGACTAACGAATTTGCAAATTGAAGTGTCATACATTGCAAAACCAGCATTTAAAAAAGAACCTTACTTACTGATATAAAGTAAAAAAAAAATAGTTTGCAATGGGATATATATATATAAAACAGTTGTTCATCTGAGACCAAAAGGCAAGCCAACATTTTTGTCTTTTTGTCTATGTGGCCATAGGTAATTGTGTACTTTATGGTAGTATCCTACTGATAATAAATCAATCTTTAACTAATTATTTTTCTTTTGTGTGTGTGAATGTTTGACTGTGTGTGTGTGTGTGTGTGTGTGTGTGTGTGTGTGTGTGTGTGTGTGTGAGTCATATGTCTGCAGAGTATGTAGTGCCTCTGGAGGCCAGAAGGTGCTTTGGATCCCCTGGAGCTAGAATTACAAATGGTTCTGAGATGCCCTGTGGGTACTGGAAACCAAACTCGGGTCCTCTGCAAGAGCAGCAGGTGATCTTAACTGCTGAGCCATGTCTCCAGTACCAGCAATGCAAAAGGAAAGAGATATTAATAAATTATAAAGGACATAATTTTGTTTCAATCCCTTGAAGTTCGTGTTGGAAGCATTGGTATCAATACTGTGTTTAAATACATGTTCAAAGAACAGGTTCATGCCATCAAAAATAAGGAAAATAGAGTTCTCTTATCCCAGAGCACATATGTAATTAGAAATAGTATACATAGATCATTAGAGCATGGAATGTTTATCAAGTGTCTCTTGGTGCCAGCTAAAGACTAGATCATCCAGGAAGGGAGATAAATGAACACCTATTCCTTGCTCTCATTAAGTTGGTGTTTCTTGAAGTCCATGGGAATAAGAAGGGAACAAATGAACCTGGAACATTACAAAAGCAGAGAGGATGATGCGTGTGTCGGACACGGATGCTTCCCATTAATTTAATTCCATCCTTCCATTTCTCTGCCACTTTCTCTTCTCCTGACCTTCCCTGTCAGGCTTCTGATTCCTATCTTCCAGCAGAATGTACTCCTGCTGGAAGGCTCCTTACTGAGAGCCCCATCACTGGCCTCTACAGCTGACCCTGACAGAGATGCATCCAGACATCTCTCTTTTCAAACTGTGCAACATCCACCTGGTACCCAGAGGGTCCAACCCAATGGCTTCTCACTGCAAACAGAGCTGTCTGAGAATCACTCTCCTGATGCACCCGGCCCGAGTACCAGTTCTTCTGCCAAAATTTTCTTAGTTTCAACTACTGAAAAATGTCAGAACTAGCATGTTGTTTTTCTCCTCTCTTGCCTTAGGCTAACCCCTTTGCAGAAAATGCCTTGACCCCCCACTTTGCAGCCCTCTCCTGCATTATCACTAATGCTGTTCAGACCTTGATTCTTTTAATGTTAATGTTTTGTCACTTTTGCACTGATTTTTGTGTCTATTACTCCAGTCAGTCCTCTGAGACTGAGTTTTACGTCGCACGTTTTGAGATCTTTGTATCTGTGGTACTGTATAACCGCAAATCAGATGTGTAGCATGGATCTTTTTTGCAAAGATTTTTCATATGCATTATCTTATTTGACAATCATAGAAAATGTGTCTTGGAAGTGTATGGAAAGGTTTAAGAGTTTGATTGCTTGTCTATGGTTTGCACAAACAGAAATAGGCCCAGTTTCTACGCAAGTTCTCACATCTACTTTCTTTCGGCTGAATAAGACCTCTGAGGAATAAAAAGACAAACAAAAGAAACTAGTTGGAAAAAATGAGAGTAGCAAGAAAAAGAAGCGAGCAAGCAGGAGGGTATGGTGGTTCATGTCTACAAGCCTAGCACTAAGTAAGCTGGGGTAGGAGGATTGCGATGTGTTTGAGGTCAGTCTAGGCTACATAGTGAATTCCCGGCCAGCCTGGGATGCACAGTGTGAAACTCAGAAGGGAGGAACAGTGTGGGGGAGGGGAGGGGAGGGGAGATGGAGGAGGAGGAGGAGGAAGAGGAGAAGAAAGAAGGGAGGGAGGCAGAGGAGGGTTCAAATGGAACACAGTAATTGTTGCTCCTTCAAGGCTTCTGGTCATTAGTAACCCTAACCATTGACTCCAGCCAAATAATTTTCTAAATTTCACCCTCAAGCCAAACAAAATACCTCTCATTACTTTGGATCTGCTTATTATCTTACTATTTACAACCCTTAACTTCAAATTTACAAAATTGCATCAAGGACTAAATTTAATTCCATAATAAACCCACATCCTATCTGGGAGGTCCTTGAGAAACAATGCCTCCCTGAGGAGTCACTGGTTGCTGACGTTGGAGAAGGGCGTCCCTTCTTTCAGTGGTGTGACCACCGGTAAGTGCCATCCTCCCCACCCATGCTCATGCAAATGACCCTAATTAAACCCAGTGGGTCCTACAGTCCATAACAGCACCGACAATGAAAATGAGAGCACCTTGTTGAGGAACAAGAGGGGTTTAGTGGGTATGGGGGTGATAAAATGAAGATGATGGAGGGACTGTGAATGTGCCTAGAATACATTATCTACACGTATGGAATGGCCAAGGAATACTACGTGAAATGAAGAGAAAGAAACCTGCCTCTTAGGGAGTCTTTATTCCTGTGGGCTCATGCTTGGTGATTCCTGGAAGCCGCCTGAGCTCTCTCTACTGTCATTGTATGTGGCCAGAAAGGCACTTGGATGGTGTCGCAGTGGGAGCTAAGGAAGGGCTGTCCAGATGGCACCTGTCGAGAGGTGTTGACTCTTCCGACACCAGAGTTTCCTGGGAGTGAAGGAGAGGTTCAATAGCAGCGCCCTGTATCACAGCCACACGGGAGTCAGACTCCCTGCTAGTGAAAATAATAGGCGTAGTTTCCCTCCTTTGATTTTGTTTGTTTTACCTAGAAAACGTAGAGGAGAATCTTGCTGGCGATACAGCAATCGTATTAAACTTCAGTGGACCAGTATGAAAATACAGAAAGTGTCTATTGGGGTGCCGGGGGTGGGGAGCTCAGCTGGAATAAGCTTGCCTTACTAGTGGGGAGACTTAAACTCAATCCCCAGAATCTACATAAAAGGGTCAGTTCTGGGAGTAGGAGCTTATAATCCCAGAGATGGGATTCTTCTTGGGGCTCACCGGCCACAAGTCTAGAATCCTTCATGAGCCGTAGGGTGGTGAGAGACCCCATCTCAAAAATAAGGTGGACAGCATTCCTGAGGAACTGTACCCAATGTTGGCCTCTGAGCTCCATCACATGTACATGTGCATGCACCTGCACACATATGAACAAGCATGCGCACACATGGAAGAGAGTGTCTGTTAGTGTTCTTAATTAGGGAATAGCGAATAGAATAAGATGAATGATGGGCAATACCGATACATGATATAGCTAATAAGGGAAGGGGGCTTTAGTTGCTACACTCTGAACTAGAAGAAAAATAAAATTTGAAATGCAATAGCAATCTGTAGAAGTTTTTGAAAGTCTTTTAAATTGGTGGTAGATTCTGGTAAGGCGAACTTGGTGCTCCCCCAAGCCCACGCCAGTGCCAGGAATTGGAGCTAGGGTCTCCTGTATGGTTGACAAGTATTCTATCATTGGGCTATGCCCCTAGCTTTTGGATTTTGAGGTGGAGTCTCAGTGTGTAGCTCTGGTTGACCTTCAATGTCATGTATTTGAGGCTGGCCTCTGTCTCCCCATGTAGCCCCAGAATGACCTTGAACATCTGATCTTCCTGCCTGCACCTCCCAAGTCCTGAGAGTGTAGGCACATACTTACCACTACACCCCCTTTATTCAGTGCTGTGGATCAAGCGTGTGGTTTCACACATGCAAGGCAAGCCCTCTACCAACTAAGCTATGGCCCCAACCCTGTTTTTCTGTCTTGCCCACAAAAGGCACTGTCTAACCCATTCCACTAATCCCTTCTGACTTTTCCACCCCGAGTTTGGACATTCTAGATTTGTCTTTAACCTTGCACTAAGAGGGGTTCTTAATTAAGGAATAATTAAACAGTCCTAAACACCCTTCTAGAAACCCAGAGAAACAGGAGTTTATCTTGCTTTTGACCTGTCACGAGCCAATGCCAATACGAGTGCAATATTTGGTGGCCAATGATAGATACTGACCCTGCATCCAAGCAAAGGGGCATGGAAGAGATTTTCCCATCAGATGCCTCTATGCTCTGAGAATGTTGTGAAGGCAGAGTTTAAAGAAGGCATTCGAGAGAAAGGAGTTCCACATTCCCAGGACTGACCATAATATGTTATTTCTTTCTCTTTCAAATGTGATTTTTGATGTGTTTGGTTGTGAGATGTACATCATATCACCTAGACATTCTTCTTTACACAAAGTCAGGCATTCACTCTGCCTCTGGCTCCTGAATTAGAGATGAGACAGCTAGCAAGATGTGAAGCAGGTTTTATTTTGTCCTTTTGTTCATGATAACGCTTTTTTCTCCCACAATAGACTTGCTGCCGTGGGATAAGCAAAAGAATGAGAGATAGTTTCGATTTCTATGTGTATAATAAAGGAAAGGAAGGCAGAAAGAATGGGGAAGTCAGGAGAGAATATTAAAGCTGATAAGCACACTGTGGCAGCACTGTGGAAGACAATGGGGCGGGGGAGATGCTGCCGTTGTGCAACACTGGGTTCAGCCGACCTGGAACAATGGGCAGTGACCACTATTAACCACAGACTCTAAAAACTCACTGTGTCAATTGCAAAAAAAAAAGTCTCTGGCTTTTAAAACTTGAGGGTTTTGTTGTTGTTGTTGTTTTGGTTTGGTTTTAGTTTTTGGCTTTTGGTTTGTTTTTTTTTTTTTTTTGAGATAGTGTTTCTCTGTATAACTCTGTCCTGGAACTCACTCTATAGACCAGGTTGGCCTTGAACTAAGAGATCCACCTGCCTCTGCCTCCTGAGTTCTGCAAATAAAGGCATGTGCCACCACCACCCAGCTTAAACTTGACTAATTTTTGACTTAAAATATTCAACCGTGAGACAAACTATCCTTAATGTTGATGCTTTTTATTTCTGTGTGTGAATACAAGTGCCCATGTGTCTATAGTGCCGTGTATATGCATGTGTGTGCATTTCTATGTATGTGTGCATATGTGTGTGCAAGGGATACTCTTGGTGTCTTCTTTATTAGTGCTCATTTATATTATTAATATAATTAAAAATACTAGTTTTCAAGTCAGGGTCCCTCACTGTGCATGGAGCTCACCAGTATAGATAGACTGGCTTCTCAGCAAGCCCCAGCCATCTCTGGTCTCTGCCTCCCTAGCGCTGAGAGTACAAACATACATTGGCACACCGACTTTCTTACGTGGCTTGAACTCAGGTCCTCCCTGTTCCACAGCAAGCTGTTCACTGACGGGGCTACTTCCCAGTTCCTTTAACTCTGATACTACAAACTTAAAGTTCTCCTAAAACTATTGTGACGTTGTATTAGGGATCTGAAAATAAAACGACGTAATATCAAATAGCCACGCTGGTGCCCACTTGTCTTCCTCAGCACTGTCCTCTTATCTGTCACAGCATCCTTGGTGCAAGGCACAGGTGGTATCGAGTTCCATGCAGGCCCAGCAGGCTTGGTTACTGCCATGTGGAAAGCAGGGTGTGTTTAACTGCAAACCAGTTGGCCTCCTAATTCTGACCCATTAGGTTTGTCCGTATCCAGTGGTTGCCATTTTACGGCATTTGAAGAGCTTCCCCCACAAAACCTTTGCAGACGATCTTCACCCAGTGGGGAAAACGTTTAGTTGCTTATTTCGTATGATATGGCCACACAAACATAGACATCATAGTGGCCCACACATTTGTCAAACACAAACATAGGCGGCACAGTGGCCCACACATTTGTCAAACACAAATTGAAGTTTGGAAGCTCTTTCGTTACTTCCTGGACAATATTATACAATATATTTTGATCACATTCCCCCCCATACCTTCTTCTACCTCCTCCCAGATCTCCCCCTTGCCTCCCTTCTCCCACTAGCTCCATGCTCTTTGTTCTAAAATACCTTCAGTCTGCTTTGTGCCTACTCATACACCCTGGGTTTGGGGTGACCTGCTGGGGCATGGTCAGCCTACCAGGGACCACACCCTTGGAAAGACACTTAACTCTCCTTCCTTTAGAAGCCATCAACTGTCCGAGACGCCTCAGTCACTGCCTGTGGCACCTCAGTTAGAGGGAGGGGTGCACAAACCTCTCCCCACTCCATCTAGGTGGTGACGGGCAGGTCTTTGTGTAGGTTCTCGTACAGACAGCTGCAACTGTCATGAGGTCATGAGTGCAGCCATCCAGTCAGATCCAGAGGACACTGCTTTACTCCGGTCCTCCTTGGCCTCCAGCTTTTATAACCCTTTTGTTCCCTTCTTATATAAGGGGCCTGAGCCTTAGTGGGTGATGGTTATTTAAATATCCCATCTGTGGCTGAACACGCTGCTGACACTTGTTTTCGGCATTCTGAGTTTCTGCATTAGCCACTGTCTACCATCCACCGCACAAAGAACCTTCTCTGATGAGGCCTGAGAGCCGCACTGAACGACGGGTAGACAGATAAGAATTTGGAGGGCAGTGTGATGCTATGTCCATTTAACAGAATAATAGTCATGAGTTCACCCATGGGGCCTGTGAACTCAGCAACCCTAAATTCTTGGCTAGATTCACAACACCAGGCATATGTTTCTTCTTGTAGAACAATCCTGAAATCCAACCAGAAAGCTGTTGGTTACGTTTAAAGATGTTCTTAACCCCTAATGGTCCATCTGCTCACACTGACACAGAACTACGATTTACTTGATCTTGAATTCCAGCTTTTTTTTTGGGGGGGGGGGACAACTTTTCTCCAGCTGGCTCAAACACCATGTTGAGAAAAGAAGAGTGAGAACCAAGCTAGGAGCCAGGACCTTTGAGATCTGAATCCATGTCAGCTTCACGTTCGTCTTCCTCACAGCCCCTCTGCCTTGGGTGGCTCACTTGCCTTTTGCAGACTCAGGTGAAGAAGAGCAAGAGAACCAGGAGATAATGAAGTCGGGGGGGGGGGGCTCAGGTCAACTGTAAAAATACATCATTAGCTGCGCGAGGAATAGCTGCTGTGCACGATTCACCATGGCCCATTAACCGGGCCATTTAAAAATGGGAAATCATGCTTCACTGTGATGGAGCCACTTATACGCAGGTAAAGTAAATGTTTAATTTCTGAGCCCAGCGACCTTGAGTAAACGTCCCTGCCCCCTCAAACCTGTTTCCACCAACCTTCCCACTGAACCTCCGACAGCCAGAGAGTCTAAATGCTTTTTTCCTCATGAAACAAAATTTTCTCTTGCAAAATGCCACTAAGAAAAGGGATCCGTTGACTTAATCTTACATTAAGGAATAGGTTTCCTTACAGCTCCCTGCTTAGTGAAGTTTGCTCATTCATTCTGTTTCAGCACTGGACAGGGGTCTCCTGATGAGGGAGGCCAGGACAAGGACCTTGATCACACTATTCTTTACCAGAACTTTACCACTATGGGGGCAGGAGGTACAGCCCTTGGTTACCATAACTACGTCCATGCTAACCATCAGTTAATATTCTGGATGCTTTTTTTTATCATAGTTAATACCTACTGGAATGTTTATCTATCTAACCTCCCTCTCTTTCCTCCCTCCATCCCTCCCTCCCGCCTCTCCCTCCCTCCAATTTCTCTCTTCCTTTCCCTCCCACCTCTCACTGTGTCTCTCCTGGGGATTGTCCTTGAGAGAGGAGCTTTCCACCAGAGCTACACACTCAGCCCTCAGAAACCTATATGAATATACAGTGATGGCGGGAACAGGAAAGCAGAAAAAGAAGGAAGGAAGGAAGGAAGGAAGGAAGGAAGGAAGGAAGGAAGGAAGGAAGGAAGGAGAGAGAGAAAGAGAGAGAGAGAGGAGGGAGGGAGGGAGGGAGGGAGGGAGGGAGGAAGGAAGGGAGGGAGGGAGGGAAGGAAAGCTAAGACTCTATGGCTCCACATCTCAGGGCTTTACCTGTCTGGTAGCCGTCTCCTCTAAACCTCACAATAACATAGGAAGACCTCTTGTTCATGCTTTACTGATGGTGCAAACTCAGAAAGGCTCCCAATCTGCCCAAGATCAATCACTGGCAAAGGACAGAGCTGAGATGCAATCCCCAGAGTGCAGGACCTCAAGGGACACCTGGACCACATCAAGGACTTGTCTATTTAGTTTACTAAAAGGTCCTCACATCTTCTCTGACAATTTTCTGAGTTTCTTAATAACTCCACGTTTCCAACAGGATGCTACAGACAGGCTCAGGAGAAACACTTCTCTGGTGTATTTCTGTTCAGTCAGAAATATTTTTTTTCACACGGTAACTAAGTCTTACTCAACTCCAGTAGGTCCTGATTGCTACAAACAGGGCACAAAACACCAGTACCCCAGGATCTCAGGGCCCCTGCTGTGGCTCCTCACAGTGTGGTGATACAAGAGAAGTCTCTAAAGATGGCTGTATCTTCTTCCCTGAGGAGCGTGTCAGGTCCATGAAGGAGGAATACAGTGGAAAACCATGGAAACCTGCAGGTTAAAGAAGGGGCAGGTTGGCTCTAGTCAAAGTCAGTCCCTGTCCCCTCTCTCCATTAAGATCATACTCCTGAGGTTCAGCAAAGACACTCCAACTTCATGAAGCTTCTCCACCGTCTTGTAAGAATCCAAATTTATGCACCTTCTAATCCCATACTGCCTAGTTTGTGCCTATTTATTACCCTAAAATTAGCCCATCTGATAGTATATTTGGTTCCCACCCTCAAGCCAGGTGACAGCCGTTATTAGCAAGGACCAGGCTACATCGCATGCAGATGGGGAGCCACACTGGAGACAAGAGCAAAAGCAATATCAGCAGCCACAGCCGCTTGCACAATACAAGGTATACTAGCTGTTTCTTAGAAAAATGGAAACCAACATTTAAAAGTGTTGCGCAATATTCCCAGAGCTACGCAGCCAACACGTGGCTTCCCTCCCACATCTGAGTAATTCCCCGAGGAGTCCCCAGTAACCACTAAATAAGTATTTACTGAAGAAAAGGGGGACAGCCAAACTTCACCTGCTCCTGCTTACTCATTTTGTTCCCAAACAGTCCAAACTAAATCGAGTAGGCAGATGAGATTTTCTGGTTTTGCCATTGCTACCGTCTGACAGTATCTAGCCTGAGCAAATTCAACGTCATAGGCTCAGCTCTGAAACAAGCATGTATATTGAGAATAAATATACTGGAAATTTTTTAAGAATAAATAAGGGGCAGTGAGAAGGCTCAGGAGATAAAGGTGCTTCCCATCAAGCCTGAAGACCTAGGTTCAATCCCTGGATCCATATGGTAAACAGAAACACCTAACTCCCACAGGTCATCCTCATACTACACACACATGCACACACACACACAGACACAGAGAGAGAGAGAGAGAGAGAGAGAGAGAGAGAGAGAGAGAGAGAGAGAGAGCGCACATGTAATTTTAAAACTATTTTAGAAGAATATATTTCTACAGGTTCCCCCCCTTTTTTTTGCTAGTATGTAAACAATCCCCTTGGAATAGATATTCCCACCAAGCAAGCCCACTGGCCCACCACCAGTCTCTGATGGTCTGTTCCCCAGCCGTGTCTATTCCTGCCCTGTGGGAGCTCACAGCCTATGTAGAAAAAGGGGAAAGAAAGCTGGAGAATTTTCAGATCTATTAATATGTATTAAGCAACCTGAATTTGGTATTGTCATTTTCTTTAATTAACCGAGAAGCTTATAAGGGAACTAAATAGCCCTCAGAGTCTACTCCGTGAAGAAGTCATAATTCTTCATTCCTCGATGAATCAAACCACGTGACATTGCACAGAAAATCTGCCTGCCAGAGGCCACTACTGTGAAGACAAAACAATGTTTGTGATGGGACATTTGGACGTAGATACCAACATTTCTCTGCTCCATTGGGTCATAGAAAAGCCTTCTTTGTGGTAATACTTATCAGATAGATGTGAGCAGGTGAGCAAGAAGGGAAACAAGGTGACTACCATTGCTGCAGAGGAAATTAGTAAAAAAGAAAGAGAAGAAAGCCACACCAACATGTGCAGCTACTGCTGATAGCCACTATGTTCCGGAGGACAATTGGGGGTCAACTAATCACCAAGTGGATGGGGAAACAACAGCATCAATATCCACCGATATCACTAGGTTCTTTGCATGTTTAGCTAATCAAGCAATAAAATTGGTTTAACTGACAGACTCTTTTAGCTTCAGAGTATTTGGGAAAGCAGGGGAAGTAAGAAAAAATGGCTCATTTCTCCGGGTATCACAGTCTATTTCACTAACACTTAACTGTATGTTTACCTTGCAGCCTCTGCCTCCAGGTCTACCTGTTGTGGCAGATAGGAAACGCTCTGGCATCAGAACATACAGGCATGTAAGAAAACCACCATGATGGTGTTCAACCATTGCTACCAACCCACCATGATGGTGCTTGGCCATGGCTACCTTCAGAAACCTTCTTTAAGAAGGCGTCCCAGAAAAGACCCCAGTGGAGAGAACCTGAGTGATGAGTAAGCTCTGCCTCTGGAACCAAGGCAACAAAGCAGCGGGAGGGCCAACTTCCCGGGACACAGGAAGACATGGAAGCAGAGATGGTTGGAAGGGAGAACTGGACCAAGATGGAGGTTCTCAGACACCTCTCTTGGAAACTTGAACTTTATCCTGTCTGTGGGGGACAAACGCTAAGCAAACTAAACACACGGGAAAACAGAACCAATAAGGTAAGGAGGAAATCTTAAGAACTAACGGATAGGCACTGGAAATTCTGAGCCCCTGTCTAGGAAACTGAATAAATAAAGAAACGAGAAGTTAATTTGTGGCGGGATGACCACCACCCTTTACTCTTTATTCATCTTTCTCTTGCTTGGCACCTTTCTTCCTGTGTCTGTGATATAGCATGACTAACGCAAGTTAGGGGAGGGGAGGGTCTATTTCAGCTTCCAGGTCACCCCTGAGGGAGCTCAGGGTGTGAACTTTAAGCCAGGCCCACTTGCTAATCCACACAATATTATCCCTGACACAGGACCTCACTCACAGCCAAGAAGCACAGCAGAAACCATGGAGGAACACTGTTCGCTGGCCGGCTCACAGGCTCATACTCAGTTAGCTTTCTTAAGCAGCCCAGAACTGCCTACCTAGGGAATGATGCCACCCACAGTGGGCTGGGATCTCTTTTACTAATTAACAATCAAGACAATCCCTCACAGGCCAATCTGATCTAGGTAATACATCAATTAAGCCTCCCCTCTGGGTTGGCATTATACTGTGTCAAGTTGACAGTCAACTCTAACTAGAACACCTCCCTTTCTAAAGACAAAAATTTGGGTATTGCTTTTCTAGCCTTTAGATCATGTGACCAGTCATACGGCCATGTGACCTAGACCACACCCTGAGCAGTTTGAAAGACTGCATACTGAGGTTTCTCACGTGCACGAACAAATAAATTGGACTGGTTGTTTAAGGGAGATTTTTTCCCTTTCCACATAGAAGTAAAATTCTCACTGAGCAGGAGGCTCCATGTCCTCAGCTGCCCTTGTTTAATGCCTCTGCAGAGGAGCTGAACTTTTTAAGTCCTGACATTTCAGTGGTCAACTTAAGGTCATGAGAAGGCTCCAGGCACTGCTCCCTGAACTGAGATCTAACTCATTGCATAACTCTTCCTTGCCTGATGAGTCTCCCCCAGTAACCCAGCAGCAACCACCCAGTCACCATGGCTCAGTCCCCAAGGTAGGAAGTGAAATCTCACTTTGGTGCACTATCAAATTGAACAGAACGAGGAGGGGAGGGTCCCACAGGCAGATACAGTGGAATGAGCGTGGAACAGAAAGCTAGATTTGGGTACTGCCTTGGCTTTTAGTTAGATGAGCAAGTTAGACTGACGACACAAGAAGCCTGCTGAAGGGCAGGGCCTGGATCCAGAGGCACTCAGGGATGGAGGTTAGCACAACAGTGCTAGAAAATGAGGGTTCAGGGTTGGCCCAGGTAAGACACTGTGATCTCTTCCTGGGTTACCATCCCTCACTTCTGAATGTTGGTTTTGGTTCTGGTCATAGAGCTACCAGGTTTTCTCTCTTGACAAGGGTTGAGCAAAAAGGATGGTTAGTAAAGCAGGAACCTGGGCACCAGGATCTAGCCAGCCATCCACTGTGCTGTCTGGGCTCCAAGTCAGAGATGAACACAAGGGTAACTTCCGACTCCCACTGAAGATGCCGCTGCGGAGCAGGTGGCCCAGCTGCGCAGCAAGGATGGGTACTCATCAGAAGACTAGACAGCATCTGGCAGGCTCGTCTCTATCTCGGCAAAGAGAAGGCCCTGAACTCTACATTCGCATGCTTCTGAGCATTCTGCCACTATTCTAAGAGCTGATGCAGAGGCTTGCTAAAGAAAAAAAAAAATAAATAGAGCTACATAAATAGAGATTTTTCTGTACTTAAAATTTAACGAGGGAATGTTGGAAATGGGTCTAAGCCCCCAAAATGAATTGCAACATGTATCAGTCTCCTGGGGATATTAAAGTAAGATGGGCTTAGTTAAAAATAAAAACTATCACCTAACTAGTTGCCTCTCCACCAACCCAATTTATACTCTTTCTGCAAGACATCCTGCTGCAGGGTATTAACAAAGTCAGACTAACGGGCTGTTTCCCTGAGTTCCAATGCATTGTGATAAACCCTGCCTGGGTCATGGGATGCCACTGTTTCCATTCTGGGTGACTGCTAATTGTTACAGAGGTCTTTGTTGGGGTTTGAAGACATTAATGCATTTCTTAGAGATTCTTGCTTTCTCAGCTGCTGAGAAGACAATAGAGCTGAAACCGAGGAAATACAGTATCAAAGCCTGGCTGTCCCATCTATGATGCCAACTCAGAAGGGAACTGTTGCCTTCCCCCATTCACAGAGATGTCCCACCCTGTTCAGGAATTTCAACTGCCTCCGTATCTGCTCTTCGCATTGCTTTTCTGGAAGTAAGACAGGCCAAACTGTACATGCTGATGAGCCACCAACCTCTCCTCCACACACAGGGAAATTAGACTAATCATTTAACTTCAGCCTGTCTGGGAAACAGGTATTTTTTGATTAGATGATTTGAGAGCAGGTGTAAAGCTTCCTATTAATAGAACAAATGACAAATCAATACAAGATTTTATTTAGAACTAATGTATTTTTAATAAGTTTATTTCGACAGGTATTTACTATGCTGTCACCACTGATTCTGATTAATGCTTTGATCATTAAAGGATGCTAGGGTGTGGAAAGCGTCTCAGGCATCCGATTTCAGAGCCTTAAGCTTTTGATAACCAAAATATAATAGTTCAAGTGCTTTGTGATTGTCAATGTCTGGTGCACACATACAAGGCATACTTGCAAATGTGCGTTCTTATCAGAGCACAGATGGAACCTCAATGAACTAGTAGCTACTGTCACCTGACAAAGAACCCAGCAAGAAAGAAGCACTGAAGATCGACTGAGTTGAAGGTAGACCATGGACTGAGATGTCAACCCATGTTCTGGGCCTGGAGGGACAGTTCAGTTGCTAAAGTTCTTGCCAACACGCATAGGAGGACCTTTCTTAGTTACTGTTTATTGCTGTGAAGAGACACCACGGCCACAGCACGTCATAAAAGAATGCATTTAATTGGTGCTTGCTACAGAGGGTTACTCCATGTTCACCGCGATGGGAAGCATGACAGCAGGCAGGCGTAGTGTTGGAACAGTAGCTGAGAGCTCACATCTGATTGGCAAATGCAGGCAGAGACAGACACTAGGCCTGGCATGGGCTTTTTAAGACCCAAAGTCCACCCCAGTGATACACTGTCTCCAACAAGGCCATGCCTCCTAACCCTTTCTAAACAGTTCCACCACTAGAAAACAAACATTCAAAATTATAAGCCCATGGGGACCATTCTCGTTTAAAACACCATAAGACCTGAGCTAAACTCCAGAACTTACATAAAACCCAGGTGTGGTGATGTGTATCTATAATCCTAGTTCTTGGGAGGAGGAAATAGAAGGATTCTACAGGCTTGTAATGTGTACCTGATTCCAGAGATACTGAAAGAAGACAGGGCTCAATGTCTAATGTAGACTATGCTGGAAATTCTTCAAACTCCAGCCTAGTTAAACTGGTGAGATCCAGAATCAGTGAGAGACCCTGTCTCAAAAATTAAGGTGGAGAGTGATTGAGACAAGCAATGGACATCAACCACTGCCTCCATGTGTACACATATGCATGACCTCCCGCAATACATGTACTCAAACACATGAACATGCACACAAGTTGATATGGATCTCTTTTGGATTAGCATGACAGTGGTGAGGACCAAAGGATTCCATTTAGAGGAGCCAGGCTGACAGCTGTCCCAAAGAAAGCAAAGCAATCATAAACTGCCCTTCATACTTGGTTGGTAACAAGTACTGTGAGCATGTCAGAGCTGCAAGAGCTGTAGGCCTTTGCACATCACACACAAGGAAGGATCCTTTGACTACTGGCTGGGACAGTGACAAACAGAATTTGAATCTACCTTCTACTCAGAAAGATGTAGCCCAGATTTAACACCAAGATCCTGGGTGGTTTAGAGGAGCATTTCTAGATGTTTTAAGAGTTGTCTGCAACATCTTAGATTCTCTACCTTAATGGACATCTTTATTAACACAAATAAACCAGATTTGATAAAGGAATAAAGCTTTAAAGAGAAATTCCACCTCCATCCTGTTCTACTTCTGTTGTGTATGTATATGACATAGCCAGAGTTCTTTACACACTCTAGATAAAAGTTCTTTACACACAGAGCTGAAGTGCTCTCTTAAGGGTTATTCATCAATTCATTCTTCAATACACAGATATTTAAAATAGCCAGAACAATCTAGAAAGACAATAAAGTTATAGGACCAAAAATACCCAATTTCAAGATTTATATAAAGTCTACAGTAACCAATGTGGTGCCCCATGGAGCCAAGCCAGACATTTGTGGGGGGTTTTGAAAAAGACACACACATAGTTTTGTTGATAAGCATAGTGCCGTAAATTAATGGAAAAATAAAAACCTCAGCAACAGAAGATAAAAAAATGGATATCCATATAAGGTGATACTCAGATATATCCAAAAACTAACTGAAAATATATTATTGATCACAATATGAAATCTAAATTTGAGAAAAAGGCATAAGAAAAAATCTTACCACACATGAGTTCAGGGAATATTTTTAACTCACAATTCTCTACCAAAAGCATTGATTGGACATTATCAAATTTAAAACATTTGCTTCAATTTGTCAGTTTATAAACAGTGGTACTGAAATGAGTTGGCAGGTAGAGGAAAACATTTCTAGAACCTGCATCTATAAATAACTTGTACAAAGACTGTGTTAGAAATTTATTACAAATCCATAAGAAAATCAAACAATTCAATATAAACAGAAACATTTTAAAGAAGACCTAGGGAAGACAAATATATACAAGAAAGCCGCTCACCATCCATTATGAATAAAAAACACTGACTGAGGCCGAGAGACGGCTCAGCAGCTATGAACTCTTACTGCTCTTCCAGAGGACCTGCGTTCAGTCCCTACCACCTACAGTGGGGGACTTACAACAACTGCCTGTAACTCCTCCAGATTCATGGGATTTGATGACCTCTTCTGACCTCTGTGGGCATCTGCGCACATATGGCTAACATTCACACACACATACTCACATACACACACACATACACACTCACAATATTTCTCTTGAGTAAGTGCTTAGAAGTGGAATTAGAGTCATATTACATATGTTATAAATATATACTTATATTTATATATTATAAGTAGCATATATTTATAATATATACAGTGTAATATTATATCACATGTAATTAATATTATATAACATAATATTTCATGTGATAGATTATAATATGTGTGTTATAGTATAGCTCTGTGATTCCACTTCTAAGCACTTATCCAAGAGAAATGAAAATACATATCCATTCAAATCCATGCCCTTAATTCTTTAGTCATAACACCAATTGAAAAAGACTGGAAATAACTAAAAAGACCCATCTGCTGATGAGGTAATGAGCTGACAATGGTGTGTCTATACAGTAGAGTTGTACTTAGCCACAAAGAACAGCTAAACTGGTAGTATCCAACAACATAGATGTGTTCAAGAAGCTCCTGTCAAGCGAGAGAAATAAGACACCAAAACACAGTAAAGTTTCATCTGTAGGAAATTCATACTCTGCTGATAAAAAGCAAATCAGGGTTAGCAGAGGCAAGAATTAAGGGGCCCTCTGCAAAGAGTCACAACGCAGCTTTAAGGGACTCTCTGCAAAGAGACACAAAGCAGCATTCAGACTACAGTCTGTCACTGAAGGAAGGCAGGGCAGGAACCTGGAGCACAAACCACAGAGGGACATTGCTGCTTACTGACTTTTCCCCTGGCTCATGTTCATCTATCTTTCTTTTGAAAATAGTTTGAGATGGATTTATTTCATGTGTATGAAGGTCTTGCCTGCGTGCATGTATTTGTAACATGTGCATGCCTGGTACCCACAAAGGTCAGACGAGGGCAATTCTACAGATGAGATTCCGTCTTCCCAAGTGTGTCAAGTTGACAACCAAGATTAGCTGTCACAAGTTCACCCCTGTCAATTTTACATACAAACGCGTTATGGCTAAGCCATACCTTTCCTTTCTTGTCCCCAAGAACTCATGTTAATATGAATATTACACCATAAAGCAAGTCTAACTTTAAAAGTCCCACAGTCATTAAAAATTTCCAATTGTGTGAGTTGGTCTGATGTGGGATTCCCCTCTGTATGTTGTGAGTGTGTTTTATTACCATTGCTTAATAAAAATGCTGTTTAAGCCAATGACTTAGCACAGTAAAGCCAGGTGGGAAATCCGAACAGAGATATAGAGAGAGTAGGTGGAGTTAGAGAGACACCATGTAGCTGCCAAAAAAGAAAGACGCCAGAACAGAACCTTACCCAGTAAGCCACAGCCTTGTGGCAAAATACAGATTAATAGAAATGGGTTAATTTAGGATGTAAAAGATAGCTAGAAATATGCCTGAGTCATTGGTCAAACAGTGTTGTAATTAATATAGTTTCTGTGTGAATATTCAAGTCTGGGAGGCCAGGAACAATCAGTCTCCACTTGCATTTCATCTTTTGTGGGGCCCCTACCAGTGGTACCAGGACCTGTCCCTGATATATGAGCTGGCTCTTTGGAACCTATTCCCTATGGTGGGATGCCTTGCCCAGTCCTGATACAATGGGGAGGAGCTTGGTCCTGCTTCAACTTGATATGCCATGCTTAGTTGACTCCCATGGGAAGCCTTACCCCTTCTGAATAGAGATGGAGGAGGAGTGGATGGGGAGGGAAGTAGGAGAGAGGGAGGTGAGGGAATGGGAAGAGAGGAGGGAGGGGTAACTGTGGTTGGTATATAAAATTAATTAATTAATTTTTTTTAATTCCCAATGACTTAAACATTAAAGCTCTCCTTAAAAATCCAAAGTCTCTTACCTGTGGGATCCTGTATAATCAAAAACAAGTTACATCCTTCATATTCCAAGAGAGAAGAGCCAGGGCATAATTACAATCAGACCAAAGCAAAACCAAAATCAAACAGAATGAAAAAAGTTCAATGTTAGATACATAGGACTAATTCATAATCTTCCGGGCTCCCAAAAGGCTTGGGAAATGTCTTATAATCTCAGGCTGGCTCCACTCTATACTTGCTGATGTCCTTGGTAATCCCGCCACGGTCTAATATGTTGGAGTCTCCACTGTAATCGAGGTTTCACTTTTACCAGTGGCCTCTCCTGGCTTCTTTCCAGGGACTCCAACCCTACCATGTGGTACCGTTCTCCACAATCCCCTCAATGTTACATCTTTCATGCCTTCAAAACCAGTACCACGTGCATCCCCAAGATGCAGCTGTGGCCTCCCTGGACCACAGGTTTTGTTTTATTGACCCCAAAGAAATACTCCCAGGAGATCATGCCTCCATGATTCTGGTCTCTTACTAATCACAGCTGATTTTCACCTTCAGCTAACCAGGACCCATTGTCCTAGTATGCTTCATTTCCACAGATTCTTGACTCATATACAGCACACAAATGTCTCTCCAATAGTCTCTACTTCCCTCGGAAACTTCTTCACAAGCCAGGCCTCCAATATCTGCATTTCCTCCAGCATTCTTATCTTCCAAGCTCTCTCAGAATCATCCATGAAGCAGAAGGAGAGAGAGCACAAGCAAGGAACTCAGGACTGCGAGGGGTGCACCCACACACTGAGACAATGGGGATGTTCTATCGGGAACTCACCAAGGCCAGCTGGCCTGGGTCTGAAAAAAGCATGGGATAAAACCAGACTTGCTGAACATAGCGGACAATGAGGGCTACTGAGAACTCAAGAACAATGGCAATGGGTTTTTGGCTTTGTGGGAGCCTAGGCAGTTTGGATGCTCAACTTAACTAGACCTGGATGGAGGTGGGTGGTCCTTGGACTTCTCACATGGCAAGGAACCCTGATTGCTCTTTGGGCTGACGAGGGAGGGG